>NC_061513.1:24023956-24042407 GCF_022539505.1 Lolium rigidum
TCGATGTGCTTTTCGTTCTAATTACGTAACCACTATTCATTCCATTCTCTTTATGATTCTACTTCCGACGTTATTTTATAAATAGACATCATCATAGTCTAAGTTATGAGTATTTATCTGGGTGCTATAACATGCGAGTGAAAACTGATAATCTTTCTTCTCAATTTTGAAGTATACTACTATTATCGTTTAAGCAAAATCGGATGAATGTCTTTGTTGGTTATCCCAGAGATTTGATTGGGAATTCTTCCCATGAGACAAAGACAAAAGTGTTTGTCAATGTTTCTTATTTCCGAGAAATTGTTTCCAGTGAAGTATTTGAGTGGGAGGACAATATAATTTGATAAGGTTTATGAACCTGAGCATAATGATCAGAGTAGCGCAGCATCGGAATTGGTTTCGGAAGCGGCCACAACGATCATGGCTCCCATGACTACAAAGTGTTTTAGTCATGGAGATCGAAGTACATATTGAACCTTGTAGGTATGGTTTACTTTGTGATCAAATAAATGATTTGTGGTCAAAGGATTGATTTTGAACAATGATAAACCAACTACAAACAAAGAAGTTATGATGGGCCCTAACTCCGTTAAAATGGCCATGCGCCATGAAATCCATAATAGATGAATACTTTTTGAAAGTAAATGGATCTATAGACTTGGATGAAATATCCTTGAAGAAGCTCGACTTGTCGAAAAATTGTTTACGACAAAGTTCAAAGAGTTGACTACGATAAGATTAGATCTTCCGTAGAAATGCTTATAGTCTATATGGATTATTCTAGTAGGATGGCAAAATACATTACTTATCGAAGTATGTATTAAAGGTGTATACAAGATACAACCAAGAGTTTTGCTAGTCTGTGGAATACTAGATAGGTATACAAACTTCAATTTGATGAAGTGAGTATCGCGGAGTTTGAATCTTCACCGGATGAAATAGTCAAAGAGTTTTTGATTTCATCAGAGACGATGAAGAGGCTTGCATTTGCAAGAAATTAAGTGGGAGCGCTAAGACATATTTATAATACTTTATGTAGGTGATATATAGTTGGTTATAAATAATGTAATTATATACTTGATTAAAAAGGTTTCATTGAGAAATTAACTTCAATGAAAAGATATGGACTGAAACAAATTTAGTGTCAAGATCTATGAAGATAGATTGAAACACAAAATAAGTTTAAGTCAAAGTACATAGAATGGATATTGAAATAGTTCAAGATAGAAATATTAAGAAGATGTTCTTGTCATGTGAAGTTTTAACAAGACTTGAGTGTATCTGACACCCAATGAGTAAAAACACATGAGTGATTATAGATCACGAATAATATGTACACAATCAGATATCCTATGCTCTAAGAGTGTTATGAGCATGATTCATGTGATGATCACTGAAAAACAGTAAGAATATTCTTGAGTACTTAAGAAGAACCAAGTATATATATATAGTTTTATATGGAGAAATGACAAAACAAATCGCTGTAAGGTATTGCACCGATACTAATTTTGTCACATATGAAAATAAAATTTCAAATTATACTAAGTGTTGTTTAAAAGGTAGCACAATGAGCTAGAAGTTGTCTATGCTAGATTTAGAAGAGTTCTAAATATTGTGACGGATTCTACAAAAGAAGGCAGAGTATGTCATTGTTTTGACAATGACAAAGGATGTTAAGTCAAGAAGTTCTTTGAGAACTTGGTGTAGTTCCGATAGTGTCAGAACTTTGAAGCTATATTGTGTGTGACAATATTAGTGACATATTTCAGACCGCGGAATTAAGGTTCCACCAGAAGACCAAACATATTTAAATGCCGACTCATTTGGAAATGAGTGATGCGTTGAGACGCAAATGAATTACAAAATACATACGTTTCTGAATGTGTCAGATCCGTTGACTAAAAACCTCTCCCGTGAGCAATACATGATAAAGCACCATAAGGCCAAGGTGTTATATCTTTACAAATGTAAACTAGATTATTGACTCTAGTGCAAGTGGGAGACTCGAAGGAGATATGCCCTAGAGGCAATAATAAAGTGGTTATTATTTATATCTTTATGTTTATGATAAATGTTTATATATCATGCTATAATTGTATTAACCGAAACATTAGTACATGTGTGATATGTAGACAACAAGAAGTCCCTAGTATGCCTCTTAAACTAGCTTGTTGATTAATGGATGATTAGTTTCATAATCATGAACATTGGATGTTATTAATAACAAGGTTATATCATTATATGAATGATGTAATGGACACACCCAATTAAGCGTAGCATAAGATCTCGTCATTAAGTTATTTGCTATAAGCTTTCGATACATAGTTACCTAGTCCTTATGACCATGAGATCATGTAAATCACTTATACCGGAAAGGTACTTTGATTACATCAAACGCCACTGCGTAAATGGGTGGTTATAAAGGTGGGATTAAGTATCCGGAAAGTATGAGTTGAGGCATATGGATCAACGAGTGGGATTTGTCCATCCCGATGACGGATAGATATACTCCGGGCCCTCTCGGTGGAATGTCGTCTAATGTCTTGCAAGCATATGAATAAGTTCATAAGAGACCACATACCACGGTACGAGTAAAGAGTACTTGTCAGAGACGAGGTTGAACAAGGTATAGAGTGATACCGATGATCAAACCTCGGACAAGTAAAATATCGCGTGACAAAGGGAATTGGTATCGTATGTGAATGGTTCATTCGATCACCAAAGTCATCGTTGAATATGTGGGAGCCATTATGGATCTCCAGATCCCGCTATTGGTTATTGGCCGGAGTGAGTACTCAACCATGTCCGCATAGTTCACGAACCGTAGGGTGACACACTTAAAGTTGGATGTTGAAATGGTAGAACTTGAATATGGAATGGAGTTCGAATATTTGTTCGGAGTCCGGATGAGATCCCGGACATCACGAGGAGTTCCGGAATGGTCCGGAGAATAAGATTCATATATAGGAAGTCATATTCCAAGTTTGGAAATGATCCGGTGCATTTATGGCAGGTTCTAGAAGGTTCTAGAAAAGTCCGGAAGAATGGCACTTTGGAAAGTGGAGTCCCAAAGAGACTCCACTTGCATGACCAGCCAACCCTAAAGGGGAGGAGTCCAAGGTGGACTCCCCTAGGGTGGCCGGCCAACCCACCTCAAGGAAAGGTGGGAATCCCACCTTGGGTGGGACTCCCTCCTTGAGTAGGTTTCCCACATATGGGAGGTTTTAGTGTTGGGGTCTTATTCGAAGACTTGGACTAGAACTCTTGGGGCTTCCACCTATATAATGAGGGGCATAGAGAGGGGGCTAAACACTTCAAGCCTCAGCCTTGGCCGCACCCCTTAGAGGGCCGGCGCCCAACCCCCCTCTCTCCCCAAACCCTAGCGGTCTCTCTCCTCCACCACATCCCGCACGCTTAAGCGAAGCTCCGCCGGATTTCTCCACCACCACCGACACCACGCCGTCGTGCTGTCGGATTCAAGAGGAGCTACTACTTCTGCTGCCCGCTGGAACGGGGAGGTGGACGTCGTCTTCATCAACAACCGAACGTGTGACCGAGTACGGAGGTGCTGCCCGTTCGTGGCGCCGGAAGCGATCGTGATCAAGATCTTCTACGCGCTTTGCAAGCGGCAAGTGATCGTCTACCGCAGCAATAAGAGCCTACTCTTATAGGCTTTGGAATCTCTTCAAGGGTTAGTCTTGATCATCCCCTCGTTGCTACCGTCTTCTAGATTGCATCTTGGCTTGGATTGCGTGTTCGCGATAGGAAAATTTTTGTTTTCTATGCAACGTTATCCTACAATGAGCTCATCATTATCATTAGGCACAACAGTCATTCCTCCTTTATTAGGAACACAATGCACAAGACTAACCCATCTACTATCAGCAATAGGATATATAATACCTGCTTCAAGAAGTTTCAATACCTCATTCCTTACCACATCCTTCATCTTAGGAATTAGACGACGTCGATGTTCAACAACAGGCTTTGCATCATCTTCCATGTTGATAGCATGTTGGCAAATAGAGGGGGAAATCCCCTTCAAGTCATCAAGAGTGTAGCCAATAGCTCCTTGGTGTTTCTTCAATATTTCCAATAACCTTTCTTCCTCAAAATATGAAAGCTTAGAACTAATAATAACAGGATATATTTTCTTATCATCAATATGAGCATACTTAAGATTATCAGGTAATGGTTTCAAATCGAAAACAGGATCTTCCTTTGGTGGTGGTATTGTACCTAGATCTTCAACCGGTAAGTCATGTTTAAGAATAGGTTGACGAAGGAAAAGTTCATCAAGCTCATTCCTTTGTTCCCTAAAGACTTCACTCTCACTATCCTCCAAATGTTGCTGCAAAGGATTATTAGGAGCAAGAGCAATAGACGCACACTGTTCAACTCTAAAATCATTATTAGGCAAATCAGCTTTATAAGGAGTTTTGGCAAATTTAGAGAAATTAAACTCATAAGATTCACCAGCAAATTTAGTCACAATTTTTCCTTCTTGCAAAGTATAACAGCTCCACAAGTATTTAGAAAAGGTCTACCAAAAATAATAGGACAAGTCTTACTAGCAGCAGAACCAAGTACCAAAAAGTCAGCAGGATATTTAATCTTACCACATAGAACTTCCACATCTCGAACAATACCAATAGGAGAGATAGTTTCTCTATTAGCTAGCCGAATAACCACATCAATATCTTCAAGTTCACAAGAACCAATTTCATGCATGATTTCCGTATAAAGCTCATAAGGTATGGCACTAATACTTGCACCAATGTCGCATAAACCATAATAACAATGATCACCAATTCTAACGAGAGCATAGGAACACCGGCTTTCCTAGACTTATTAGGATGCGAAACAATATTAGAAGCATCTTCACAGAAAATAATATGACCATCTTCTACATTTTTAGTCACAAGATCCTTAACTATTGCAATAGCAGGTTCAACCTTTATTTGTTCTTTAGGTTCTATAGGTTTCTTTGCACTTTTATTAACCACACTAGTTATAACAGAATACTCCTTCATTTTAACAGGGAAAGGAGTTTTTTCAATATAAGCTTCAGGAAGAATATGATCAACAGTTTTAATTTCAACACATTTATTTATAGATGAATCAGTTTTATCTTTGTACGGATCATGATACTTATCAAAATTCTTCCTAGGCAATTCAAAATGAGAGGCAAAAGCTTTATAAAACTTTGCAACAACTTGAGGGTCAAGACCATAAGTAGCACTCATATTACGAAATTTATCAGTATCCATAAAAATTTCAATGCATTTATAATCATAATTTATACATGACTTTCTATCTTTGTCGTTCTCCCATCCTTCAGTATTCTCCTGAATCCGATCAAGAAGGTCCCTTTTAAACTCTTCTTTGTTGCCAAGGTTTTATCTTGAAAAGAAAGTCTTGGATAGAAATTATCAATGATAATATTACCAGGAAGCTCATGAATGGGGCATTTGAGCATTAAAGACTTCAATCTCCCCCATGCTTGGGCAATACTCTCTCCATCATGAGGCCAGAAATTATATATGCGGTTCCGGTCTTTGTGAATTTCACTTGGAGGATAGAATTTAGAATAAAATAGAGGCACAATATCCTTCCAATCAAGAGAATCCCCATTCTTCAGCAATTTATACCAATGTGCTGCTTTACCAGACAGCGATATAGAGAATAGTTTCTTCCTAACTTCATCCATAACAATACCTGCACATTTGAATAACCCGCATAATTCATGTAAAAATAGTAAATGATCTCCAGGATGGACCTGTTCCATCCCCTTCATAGCGGTTATCCACAACACGTTCAATAATTTTCATAGGTATTTTGTATGGAACCTCTTTCTCACCTGGCGCCTCATCCACTACCTTTGCGGTAGTAGTAGATTTTACAAATAGGAATTCAAGAGAAGATCTCTCCATAATGAATTATAGCAGAGAGCAGAAATAAAATCAGCACGTACGAGTAAAGGTTTCCCTTACCAATTCCACTTACCAATAGCGCTTCACTCCCGGCAACGGCGCCGTGAAAATAGTCTTGATGACCCACAAGTATAGGGGGTGTATCGTAGTACTTTCGATAAATAAGAGTGTCGAACCCAACGAGGAGCGGAAGGTGTTGACAAGCAGTTTTGATGAAGGATTCACTGTAAATGCTCACAGACAAGTATTCAGGGGGTTTTGATATTGCAGATAAATAAAGTACAAGTGAATAAAATGCAAGAGTAATAGTTGCAGCGAGTGGCCCAATCCTTTTTAGCACAAAGGACAAGCCGGTTTGTTTACTTATAATGACCAAACGTTCTTGAGGACACACGGGAATTTAGTCTAGTGCTTTCGCTTCATATAGCTGATTAATCTTCATTGTTTTGATAAGGGTTGTGTGGGTGAACCTATGCTAATGCACCGCCCTTCCTAGGACTAATACATACTTGTGATTATACCCCTTGCAAGCATCCGCAAATACAAGAAAGTAATTAAGATAAATCTAACCACAGACCTTAAACTCGAGATCCCGATATCCCTCCCGCATCGATATACCAACGGGGGTTCATGTTGTCTGTCACTCCGGCAACCCCACAATTAGCAAACGAATACAAGATGTATTCCCCTAGGCCCATAAAGGTGAAGTATCATGTAGTCGACGTTCACATGACACCACTAGAAGAATAACACCACAACTTAAATATCAAACCATTGAATATTAATCAACATAGTTCACTACTAACATTTAGACTTCACCCATGTCCTCAAGAACTAAACGAACTACTCACGAGACATCATATGGAACATGATCAGAGGTGATATGATGATGAATAACAATCTGAACATAAACCTTGGTTCAATAGTTTCACTCAATAGCATCAATAACAAGGAGTAATCAATACCGGGAGAGTTTCCCCTACCAAACAATCAAGATTCAACCCTAGATGTTACAGCGGTGACGAGGTGCAGCGGTGGAGATGGCGGTGACGATGGCGGAGATGATGGTGATGATGATCCCAATGAAGTCCAGATCGATGACGGTGACGATGGCGTCGGTTTCCCCCTCCGGGAGGGAATTTCCCCGGCGGATTTCAGCCTGCCGGAGAGCTCTTTTCTCTCTGGTGTTTTCCGCCCCGCAGAGGCGGCTGTGTCTCTTCGCGATTATTCCCTGGAGCTTAGGTTTTCGGGGAGAAGAAGTACGCGAAGGAGAGGCGGCCGAAGGGGGTTGTGGGCCCCCTCCCCACAGGGCGGCGCGGCCAGGGCAGGGCCCACGCCAGCCTATGGGGGGGGGCCATGGCGGCCCTCCTCGGCTCCTCCTTTTGGCTGGCTCATTCTTCTGGAAGAATAAGATCTTCGGTGTAATTTCCATCAATTGTTGATCTCCAGAAATATTGCATTCTGACGGTGCTTTTTCCAGCAGAATGCTGACTCCGGTGAATGATCCTCCAATAATCATGAAACATGCAAAATAGATGAAATAACATAAGTATCATCAATAAATATGAAATATATCAATGAATAACAGTAAATTATGATATAAAATAGTGATGCAAAATGGACGTATCAGATAACAATCTGAACATAAACCTTGATTCAACGATTTCACTCAATAGCATCAATAATAAGGAGTAATCAACACCGGGAGAGTTTCCCCTATGAAATACTCAAGATTCAACCCTAGATGTTACAGCGGAGACGAGGTGCAGCAGTGGAGATGACGGTGTCGGTGGTGGAGATGATGATGATGATCCCAATGAAGTCCAGCTCAATGACGGTGATGATGGCGACGATTTTCCCCCTCCGGGAGGGAATTTCCCCGGCAGATTTCTTCCTGCCGGAGAGCTCTTTTCTCTCTGGTGTTTTCCGCCTCGAGGAGGCGGCGGTGTCTATCCTCGATGCCCCCCCGCACCTTAGGGTTTCTGGGAGATGAAGTACGCGGAAGGGCAATGGCCGAGGGGTCGTGGGCCCCCTCCCCACGTGGCGGTGCGCCGGCCTTGGTGGCCGCGCCGGCCTATGGGGAGGGCCCATGACGGCCCTCCTCGGCCTCCCCTTTTGGCTGGCTCCGTCATTTGAAAAAATAGGAGCTTTGGTATATTTTCTGTCAATTGTTGATCTTCAGAAATATTGTATCCTGACGATGCTTTTTCCAGCAGAATCCTGACTCCGGTGAGTAATTCTCCAATAATCATGAAACATGCAAAATAAGTGAAATAACATAAGTATCATCTCTAAATATGAAATATATCAATGAATAACAGTAAATTATGATATAAAATAGTGATGCAAAATGGACGTATCAGTCTGCAGAGGAAAAAATAAATGATTTGGAGAGGGAAATGATGGACAAGGAGTTCAGTAAAGAAGAAATCAATAACACCATTGATTAAATGGAAAACAACAAAGCAGCTGGCCCTGATGGTATGGTAGCAACTTTTAATGATTTCCACAAACATACAATTGATTTAAAAAGTAGAAATTATGGTATTATCACCTTAGTGCCAAAAGGACCTGATGTTGACAAAATTAAGAAGTATAGTCCAATCTGCCTTTTGTAAGTTCTGTTCAAGATTTTCATAAAAGCTTTAACTATCAGGGTTGTACCAGTTATGAAAAAAATCATCCATCCATGCCAAACTGCTTTTATATATTAAAGGAAGATATATTACTGATGGGGTTGCTCTGCTGCAAGAGGTTTTGAGAGAAGCAAAATTCAAAAAGCAATACGGGATTTCGCTGAAAATTGACTTTGAGAAAGCCTATGATAAGGTTAATTGGAACTTTTTGTTTGACTGTTGTAAACAGAAGGTTTCAGTGAAAAATGGATGATCTAGATCAAAAAAGTGTAGAAGATGGGACTCTTATTGTCAAAGTCAATAACAAGGTAGGGGCATATTTTGGCAGTCACAAAGGGCCGGGGTCAGGCAGGGGGACCCTTTTTCTCCTTTTCTTTTCAACAAGGCAACCAACAGTCTTGCTAGGTTTCTGTTGCCCAGCACAATGATTTATTTGTGGGGTTAGCTGATAATATTGTCCCAAAAGGGATTGCAATGCTCCAATATGCTGATGATACAATCATGTTTATCCAAGATGATATGAAACAAGCTAGGAACCTCGAGCCGCTGCTATATATATTTGAAGCAATGTCTGGCTTGAAGATAAATTTAGAGAAAAGTTAAGTTATGATGATTTTGCAAGATGACAACAAAAACCAGTGCTACTCTGATCTTTTCAACTGTAAGGGGGGTGGCCAATAAAATACTTGGGCACACCAATCTGTGCAAGAAGACCTACACTTGCTGAAATGAGTTTCCTGGGTGACAAAACAAAGAAAAACATGAGTGGCTGGGTAGGAAATAATATGTCCATTGGTGGAAGGATAATCAAGATTAATGCTTGCTTGTCTAGTACTAGTGTGTATCAGATGTCCATGATACTTTTGCACAAAACCACAATTGAGGAGATGGATAAACCTACTAGATCCTTCTTTTGGGATGGTAGTGCAGATAAAGAAAGTATCACTTTGTTAAATAGAGATGGATTTGCAAACCAAAGAAGAAAGGTGGTTTGGGCCGGCCTGGAAGATCTTGCTAAATTTAATATCAGTCTAATGTGTAAATGGTGGTGGAAGATTGAATCTGGTACTGGCCCCTGGCAACAATTCATGAAAGTGAAGTGTCTGGGAGATTCTGGTGTCTTTTACTCAAAGAACAAGCCAGGAGACTGATGTCTACGGGTGCTTCTATTCTTGTAGATAGTGTTGGGCCTCCAAGAGCAGAGGTTTGTAGAATAGCAGCAAGTTTCCCTTAAGTGGATCACCCAAGGTTTATCGAACTCAGGTAGGAAGAGGTCAAAGATATCCCTCTCATGCAACCCTGCAACCACAAAGCAAGAAGTCTCTTGTGTCCCCAACACACCTAATAGGTGCACTAGTTCGGCGAAGAGATAGTGAAATACAAGTGGTATGAATGAATATGAGCGATGAGTACGGCGCCGTAAAAGTGCTTGCTGGCGTGCGATTGATGATAGTAATATTGCAGGAAGTATAAATGCAGTAAAACAAGTAAACAAGCAGCGATAGCGATATTTAGGAACAAGGCCTAGGGATCATACTTTCACTAGTGGACACTCTCAACATTGATCACATAACAGAATAAATAAATAGATGCTAGACTCTACACCCTCTTGTTGGATGATGAACACCACTAATCGTGTAGGATTACACGAACCCTCAATGCCGGAGTTAACAAGCTCCACAATATTCAATGTTCATATTTAAATAACCTTAGAGTGCATGACAGATCAACATAACCAAACCAAGTACTAACATAGCATGCACACTCGTCACCTTCACACTACGAAAGGAGGCATAGATCACATCAATACTATCATAGCAATAGTTAACTTCATAATCTACAAGAGATCACAATCATAGCCTACGCCAAGTACTACACGATGCACACACTGTCACCATTACACCGTGCGGGAGGAATAAACTACTTTAATAACATCACTAGAGTAGCACACAGATATATTGTGATACAAAACACATTGCAATCATAAAGAGATATAAATAAGCACTTCACTATGCCATTCATAACAGTGAATAAGTATTCTCGTGAAATATAGCCTAAGAGACCCACACGGTGCACACACTCGTCACCTTTACACACGTGGGACAAGGAGTCTCCGGAGATCATATAAGTAAAATCCACTTGACTAGCATAATGACATCTAGATTACAAGCATCATCATATGAATCTCAATCATGTAAGGCAGCTCATGAGATTATTGTATTGAAGCACATTGGAGAGAGATTAACCACATAGCTACCGGTACAGCCCCGAGCCTCGATGGAGAACTACTCCCTCCTCATGGGAGACGAGCAGCGTTGATGAAGATGGCGGTGGTGTCGATGCGAAGCCTTCCGGGGCACTTCCCCGTCCCGGCGGCGTGCCGGAACGAGACTCCTGTCCCCCGGATCTTGGCTTCGCGATGGCGGCGGCTCTGGAAGGTTTTCTCTGGTTTCGTCGAACGTGGTAGGGTTTTCGCGACGGAGACTTTAAGTAGGCGGAAGGGCAAGGTCGGTGGAGTCCTGGTGGGGCCACACACTAGGCCGGCGCGGCCCACGCGCCGCCCTACTGTGTCCCCACCTCGTGGCCCCACTTCGTTTCCCCTTCGGACTTCTGGAAGCTTCGTGGAAAAATAGGACCCTGGGCGTTGATTTCGTCCGATTCCGAGAATATTTCCTTACTAGGATTTCTGAAACAAAAAACAGCAGAAAACAGCAACTGGCCCTTCGGCATCTCGTCAATAGGTTAGTTCCGGAAAACGCATAATAATGACATAAAGTATGCATAAAACATGTAGATATCATCAATAATGTGGCATGTAACATAAGAAATTATCGATACGTCGGAGACGTATCAGCATCCCCAAGCTTAGTTCCTGCTCGTCCCGAGCAGGTAAACGATAACAAAGATAATTTCTGAGTGACATGCCATCATAACCTTGATCATACTATTGTAAGCATATATAATGAATGCAGCGATCAAAACAATGGTAATGACATGAGTAAACAAATGAATCATAAAGCAAAGACTTTTCATGAATAGTACTTCAAGACAAGCATCAATAAGTCTTGCATAAGAGTTAACTCATAAAGCAATAAATCAAAGTAAAGGTATTGAAGCAACACAAAGGAAGATTAAGTTTCAGCGGTTGCTTTCAACTTATAACATGTATATCTCATGGATAGTGTCAATGTAAAGTAATATAACAAGTGCAATATGCAAGTATGTAGGAATCAATGCACAGTTCACACAAGTGTTTGCTTCTTGAGGTGGAGAGAAATAGGTGAACTGACTCAACATAAAAGTAAAAGAAAGGTCCTTCAAAGAGGAAAGCATCGATTGCTATATTTGTGCTAGAGCTTTTATTTTGAAAACATGAAACAATTTTGTCAACGGTAGTAATAAAGCATATGTATCATGTAAATTATATCTTACAAGTTGCAAGCCTCATGCATAGTATACTAGTAGTGCCCGCACCTTGTCCTAATTAGCTTGGATTAACACAGATTATCATTGCATGACATATGTTTCAACCAAGTGTCACAAAGGGGTACCTCTATGCCGCCTGTACAAGGGTCTAAGGAGAAAGTTCGCATTGGATTTCTCGCTTTTGATCATTCTTCAACTTAGACACCCATACCGGGACAACATAGACAACGAGATAATGGACTCCTCTTTTAATGCTTAAGCATTCAACAGTTAATATTCTCATAAGAGATTGAGGTTTTATGTCCAAACTGAAACTTCCACCATGATTCATGGCTTTAGTTAGCGGCCCAATGTTCCTCTCTAACAGTATGCATACTCAAACCATTTGATTGTGAAAACCGCCCTTACTTCAGACAAGACGGACATGCATAGCAACTCACATGATATTCAACAAAGAGTTGATGGCGTCCCCAGGAGCATGGTTATCGCACAACAAACAACTTAATAAGAGATAAAGTGCAAAAGTACATATTCAATACCACAATAGTTTTTAATGCTATTTTGTCCCATGAGCTATATATTGCAAAGGCGAATGATGAAAATTTAAAGGTAGCACTCAAGCAATTTACTTTGGAATGGCGGAGAAATACCATGTAGTAGGTAGGTATGGTGGACACAAATGGCATAGTGGTTGGCTCAAGGATTTTGGATGCATGAGAAGTATTCCCTCTCGATACAAGGTTTAGGCTAGCAAGGTTATTTGAAACAAACACAAGGATGAACCGGTGCAGCAAAACTCACATAAAAGACATATTGTAAACATTATAAGACTCTACACCGTCTTCCTTGTTGTTCAAACTCTTTACTAGAAATTATCTAGACCTTAGAGAGACCAATTATGCAAACCAAATTTTAGCAAGCTCTATGTATTTCTTCATTAATAGGTGCAAAGTATATGATGCAAGAGCTTAAACATGAGCACAACAATTGCCAAGTATCAAATTATCCAAGACATTTTATCAATTACTACATGTAGCATTTTCCGTTTCCAACCATATAACAATGAACGAAGCAGCTTTCAACCTTCGCCATGAACATTAAAAGCTAAGAACACATGTGTTCATATGAACCAGCGGAGCGTGTCTCTCTCCCACACAAGCATTTATTCAAACAAAAACAGAAACAAAAACAAATAGACGCTCCAAGTAAAGTACATAAGATGTGACCGAATAAAAATATAGTTTCAAGGGAGGAACCTGATAATGTTGTCGATGAAGAAGGGGATGCCTTGGGCATCCCCAAGCTTAGATGCTTGAGTCTTCTTGAAATATGCAGGGATGAACCACCGGGGCATCCCCAAGCTTAGACTTTTCACTCTTCTTGATCGTAGTATATCATCCTCCTCTCTTGACCCTTGAAAACTTCCTCCACACCAAACTCGAAACAAACTCATTAGAGGGTTAGTGCATAATCAAAATTTCACATGTTCAGAGGTGACACAATCATTCTTAACACTTCGGACATTGCCCAAAGCTACCGGAAGTCAATGGAACAAAGGAATCCATCCCACATAACAAAAGAGGCAATGCGAAATAAAAGGCAGAATCTGTCAAAACAGAACGATCCGTAAAGACGAATTTTAAAGTGGCACCGGACTTGCTCGGATGAAAATTCCCATATTTAATGAAAGTTGCGTTCATATCCGAGGATCACGCACGTAAATTGGCAGATTTTTCTGAGTTACCTACGGAGAATTCTGCCCAGTATTCGTGACGTACGAAATCTGTTTCTCCGCGAGTAATCCAAATCTAGTATCAACCTTGCTATCAAAGACTTTACTTGGCACAACAATGCAATAAAATAAGATAAGGAGAGGTTGCTACAGTAGTAACAACTTCCAAGACACAAATACAAAATAAAAGTACTGTAACAAAATAAACACATGGGTTATCTCCCAAGAAGTTCTTTCTTTATAGCCATTAAGATGGGCTCAGCAATTTTAACGATGCTCACATAAGGATGAGAGTTGAAGTGAAAAGAGAGCATCAAGAAGCAAATTCAAAACACATTTAAGTGTAACATGCTTCCTATGCATAGGAATCTTGTAAATAAACAAGTTCATGAAGAGCAAAGTAACAAGCATAGGAAGATAAAACAAGTGTAGCTTCAAAAATTTCAGCACATAGAGAGGTGTTTTAGTAACATGAAAATTTCTACAACCATATTTTCCTCTCTCATAATAACTTTCAGTAGCAACATGAGCAAACTCAACAATATAACTATCACATAAAGCATTCTTATCATGAGTCTCATGCATAAAATTATTACTCTCCACATAGGCATAATCAATTTTATTAGTTGTAGTGGGAGCAAATTCAACAAAGTAGCTATCATTATTATTCTCATCATCAAATATAGGAGGCATATTGTAATCATAATCAAATTTATCCTCCATAACAGACGGTACTAAAAGACCAATATCATAATAATCATCATAAATAGGAGGCAAAGTATCATCAAAGTAAATTTTCTCCTCAATGCTTGGGGGACTAAAAATATCATGCTCATCAAAGCCAGCTTCCCCAAGCTTAGAATTTTCCATATCATTAGCAACAATGGTGTTCAAAGCGTTCATACTAATATGTTCCATAGGTTTTTAAATTTTCGCATCAAACCATCCATGTCTTAAATCAGGAAATAGAATAAGAAGCTCATTGTTGTCCATTATGCCTAACTAGTGTAAAAAAGAAACAAAAAGCTGCAATTGCAGGATCTAAAGGAAATAGCTTCGAGCACTCACACAACGGCAACAGAAAAGTACTTTACCTGGGACCGGAGTATGAGTGCCTTTTACCTTTCCTCCCCGGCAACGGCGCCAGAAAAGTGCTTGATGTCTACGGGTGCTTCTATTCTTGTAGACAGTGTTGGGCCTCCAAGAGCGAGAGGTTTGTAGAACAACAAGCAAGTTTCGCTTAAGTGGATCACCCAAGGTTTATCGAACTCGGGGAGGAAGAGGTCAAAGATATCCCTCTCATGCAACCCCGCAACCACAAAGCAAGAAGTCTCTTGTGTCCCCAACACACCTAATAGGTGCACTAGTTCGGCGAAGAGATAGTGAAATACAAGTGGTATGAATGAATATGAGCGATGAGTACGGCGCCGTGAAAAGTGCTTGTCTGGCGTGCGGTTGATGATAGTAATATTGCAGGAAGTATAAATGCAAGTAAAACGAGTAAACAAGCAGCCGATAGCGATATTTAGGAACAAGGCCTAGGGATCATACTTTCACTAGTGGACACTCTCAACATTGATCACATAACGGAATAAATAAATAGATGCTAGACTCTACACCCTCTTGTTGGATGATGAACACCACTAACCGTGTAGGATTACACGAACCCTCAATGCCGGAGTTAACAAGCTCCACAATATTCAATGTTCATATTTAAATAACCTTAGAATGCATGACAGATCAACATAACCAAACCAAGTACTAACATAGCATGCACACTCGTCACCTTCACACTACGAAAGGAGGCATAGATCACATCAATACTATCATAGCAATAGTTAACTTCATAATCTACAAGAGATCACAATCATAGCCTACGCCAAGTACTACACGATGCACACACCGTCACCATTACACCGTGCAGGAGGAATAAACTACTTTAATAACATCACTAGAGTAGCACACGGATATATTGTGATACAAAACACATTGCAATCATAAAGAGATATAAATAAGCACTTCACTATGCCATTCATAACGGTGAATAAGTATTCTCGTGAAATATAGCCTAAGAGACCCACACGGTGCACACACTGTCACCTTTACACACGTGGGACAAGGAGTCTCCGGAGATCACATAAGTAAAATCCACTTGACTAGCATAAAGACATCTAGATTACAAGCATCATCATATGAATCTCAATCATGTAAGGCAGCTCATGAGATTATTGTATTGAAGCACATTGGAGAGAGATTAACCACATAGCTACCGGTACAGCCCCGAGCCTCGATGGAGAACTACTCCCTCCTTATGGGAGACAGCAGCGTTGATGAAGATGGCGGTGGTGTCGATGGAGAAGCCTTCCGGGGGCACTTCCCCGTCCGGCGGCGTGCCGGAACGAGAGACTCCTGTCCCCCGGATCTTGGCTTCGCGATGGCGGCGGCACTGGAAGGTTTTCTCTGGTTTCGTCGAACGTGGTAGGGTTTTCGCGACGGAGACTTTAAGTAGGCGGAAGGGCAAGGTCGGTGGAGTCTTGGTGGGGCCACACACTAGGCCGGCGTGGCCAGGGCTTGGGCCGCGCCGCCCTAGTGTGTCCCCACCTCGTGGCCCCACTTCGTTTCCCCTTCGGACTTCTGGAAGCTTCGTGGAAAAATAGGACCCTGGGCGTTGATTTCGTCCGATTCCGAGAATATTTCCGTACTAGGATTTTTGAAACCAAAAACAGAAGAAAACAGCAACTGGCCCTTCGGCATCTCGTCAATAGGTTAGTTCTGGAAAACGCATAATAATGACATAAAGTATGCATAAAACATGTAGATATCATCACTAATGTGGCATGTAACATAAGAAATTATCGATACGTCGGAGACGTATCAGAGACTCACCCTTATGGATAGATATGCAGAAAGTAAAAGATCTTTATCTGTGTGGAAAGAGGATGCAAGTGGGGGATGGAAAAAGTGATGAGTTTTTGGTGTGATCCCTGGTGTGGCCTTAACCCTTTAAAAGATACTTTCCCTGGTATTTCTAATATCTGTAATGAACAAAGTATTACTGTTGCTGGTGCTGCTAGTCTTGGCTGGAATTTCACCTGTAGAAGATACTTATCTCCTGAGTTGGCTGTTCAAGTTCATGGCCTGTTGGGGATAGTGAGACAAACTGTGCCATCTCAAGAAAAAGACAAGCCTTTCTGGAAATGGATAAAGAATGTAATTTTCTCTGTTAAGTATATGTATAATCACCTTTGCAGGAATGGGACTCACAGATCTTTCAGACATCTGTGGAAAAGCAAAATTCCTCTGAAAATAAATATATGGCTGTGGTTGATTTGGCATAATGCAATTGCTACAAAAGATAACTTGCTCAAGAAGAGATGGATTGGAAGTGCTTCCTGCCAGTTTTTCCACAAAGATGAAATCATATCCCACCTTTTCTTTGAATGTGCAGCAGCAAAATATGTTTGGAGCACAGTTGGCATGGCTATTGGAGCACCTGATAGACCTGGGAGTTTCACCCACTGGTGGTTCCCTTGGTTTGTTTCAGCCAGTAGAAACTTGCAAATTGCTGGACTGGCTGCTATCTGCTGGGCTATTTGGAAATTGAGAAATAGAGATTGTTTTGAGAAAAAATAATCAAATCCCCTAATGAGCTAATCATTTTCTCTGATGTCTTTATGAATTACTGGGAAAGTCTACATAATTCATCTGATGCAGAAAACATCAAGGTTAGCGCTGATGGCCTTGTCTGCCTTGCTGCTACAGCTGCTGCTACATCATCCTCGTCGGAGAGACAAAATGCCAGAGGAAATCTTCGCCTGACTGATGAACAAAGGACAGATCCTGCTGTGGATAACATGGAGACTGATGAAAAATGATGCATAATTCGCCTACTGATGCTATTTCCCTCTTCGTCTGGAGTATACTCTCCTCGCAGTGGCCTGGTGATGCATGAGTTTGATCTAGTTGGTGGCTTTTGGTTGGCCAGTTGGTTTTGGTGCTTTTGATCAGTTGTAAAAAACGTTGCTTGTAATCATCTCTAAAACCCTAGCAGTAGGCGGCAATCCCCCTCCTGCCTTTTCTTTCTGCTTTTCCTACCAGAACAACTGCTGTTTTTCGTTATCTCAATGGTAATGAAAATCGACCCCATGTTGGGTCGCTTGGAAAAAAAGGTTAGTAGACATCGACAGGGACAAGATCGAAGAAGAAGCTCGCCGACAGATTCATCAACGAGTGTCCCTCGACGGTGCCCTTGAGACGTGGATCGTGGAGCGCACGTTCCAGGGACGAGGCATGTCCATGCATCCTGCCGATGCTGATCAAGACCAACTACCAAGAATGGTGTATGGTGATGAAGGTACAGATGGAGGCCGATGGCTTCTTAGACGTCTTTAATGATCTCAGCGGCACCAACAACGATGATTATAGTTCCTAGATTTGCATAGAAGACCACATAAGTTGGTTACTCCACTCTAGTCCACTTCACCTCACTTTATTTTACTACATTTTACTTTTCTCATATTAGTTTTACTCCTTGCATTTTATTTTCAGCACTTATAGTTTTAAAGCAAAAATTACTTCACACACATTATAGTTCCTAGCTTTGCATAGAAGGCCATATAAGTGGGTTATTGGGTTTTAAAAAATAGATAGTTTACCTTCAACTATTTGTTGGTTCGATACTCAAATGATTATCGAATTATACTATGATGATCCCCTGCACTTGG
>NC_061513.1:24042507-24229237 GCF_022539505.1 Lolium rigidum
CGTTGCGATCCCCTATACTTGTGGGTCATCACTCAGCAAAGGAGGAAATTCTTTTATGATTTGAGGCATTATTTTTGGGATGACCCACACTTATATAAAGAAGGAGTGGATGGTATTATGCGAAGATGTGTCCCCGAATATGAACAACAAGAGATATTGAGTAAGTGTCATGGTAGTGTTTATGGAGGACATCACGCCGGAGATAGAACCGCGCAAAAGGTTCTACAGTCAGGATTTTATTGGCCAACTCTCTTCAAAGATGCAAGAAAGTTTATTTTGTCTTGTGATGAATGTCAAAGAGTTGGTAATATCTCTAGACGCAATGAAATGCCTATGAATTATACTCTTGTTATTGAACCATTTGATTGTTGGGGATTTGACTTCATGGGTCCTTTCCCTTTTTCAGAAGGTAACAATCAAATACTTGTTGTTGTTGATTATGTTACTAAATGGGTGGAAGCCATACCCACAAAAAGTGTTGATGGTGAGACCTCTTTAAAAATGCTTTTAGATGTTATTTTTCCTAGGTTTGGAGTACCTAGATATCTTATGACTGATGGAGGTTCTCATTTTATTCATGGTGGTTTTAGAAAAACTCTTGCTAAATATGGTATTAATCATAGAATTGCTTCAGCTTATCATCCTCAAACTAGTGGGCAAGTAGAATTATCGAATAGAGAAATTAAATCTATCTTGCAAAAGACTGTTAATAAATCTAGGAAAAAGTGGGCTAGTAAGTTGAAGGAAGCGTTGTGGGCTTATAGAACTGCTTATAAAAATCCTATGGGTATGTCTTCTTATAAAATGGTTTATGGAAAAGCCTGTCATTTACCTTTAGAACTAGAGCACAAAGCTTATTGGGCTGTAAGGGAACTTAATAAAGATCTTAAACTTTCCGATAAGAAAAGGTTACTACAATTGAGTTCTTTAGATGAGTGGAGAAGTGAAGCTTATGAAAATGCTAGACTTTTTAAGGAGAAAGTTAAGAAATGGCATGATAGAAGAATTATTAAAAGAGAGTTTAATGTTGGAGATAAAGTCCTATTGTATCGGTCTCGTCTCAGATTTTTTGCAGGAAAATTACTCTCAAAATGGGAAGGACCATATGTCATTGTGGAGGTGTATCGTTCAGGGGCAATAAAAATTGTTTCGCTGAAAGATGATGCCACACAAGTGGTGAATGGACAAAGACTCAAACATTATATTTCTGAAGATTCTTATAATGAAGATGTTGATGTTATTCGAGTGGTGACTCCGGAAACTTTCATCAAAGATCAAATTGATAGTTCTGCAGAGTTCGACTTCGAATAGGTAACAATTTTGGTAGTAAAAAGTCCGCGTTTAACTTTCCGAACAATATTTTTGCTATTTTTAGAAAATATGAAAAATTACGAGATCGAATCGGAGTGGAGGAGACGCACGAGGGCGCGTCCCCACGTGGTGGCGCGGGCCCCACTCTGGCCGCGCCGCCATATGGGGACGGCTCCTCGGAGTCCCTCTCCCACTCGGGTTCGACCTGGTGCTTTCCTTCTGTCGTGAACATTTTTGCTATATAATCCCCCGGATCCCCCGAGGTCCGTATATCGTCTTCTCGTCGTGTTTTGTTTCGAGCTGTTTTCCGTCGAGATCTCGTTTTTGATCTAGAAGAACCATGGTCTCCAACAACAAGGGCAAGGGGGCTTTGAAGGAAGATATTCAAGATCCCGAGTGGAAAGAGATGGATGAGAGTGTCAAGGAAGAAGTGAAGAAGATGTCATCAATAAAAAGAGAGCGTCAAGCTGTTGGGAGTAAGCCAATCTTGGTGGGATCGGTTAACACTCGACATTCTTTTTCTCATAACTTGCAGGGACCCTTACCACCTGCTCCTAGCCTCAACTCTTTCCCTGCTGTGGAGGAAGCTTTACGGGTTACCGATGAGTTTTGTGATCAATACCGTGTTCTGAGAAGGGAAGTGTAGATACTTCAGGAGGAGAATAACCGACTTCGCAGAATGCTAGAGCGGTTCCTCACTCCCATCAGGGTCGTTCCACCATCACCACCGAAGGAGTAATTCATCATTGGTATTGGCACCCCCTTGGTTTATTACAAGCTTGGGGGGGGGGGGTGCCGCGGTATCACATCATCACTATCTTTTACATTTTTACTATCAAGTAGTGTCATATCATGAATAGGGAAGTTATCATATAAGATGGTTTGCAGTGTGGAAGTATCTCTCTTTTAGTTGGTTATCTATGTATCCCTTGGTGTGAGTTATCGTTGTGGAATATTAATGAGAAGTTTTATCATTTACTTTTTGCACACCTTATTTTAGTTTGCAATTTCTTTTATATGATTGATCTTGTTGTTAGTATTGATATCACTTTGGGAGCATCAAGTAGATCTATTTGGTTTTGGCAAACTTAGCATTGGTCAACAGCAACAATACTTTGAGGCTTAAGTAGAAAAGAGGGAAGTACATGTAGATATATTATTTCATTATCTATCTTTCTAGTTAGCTAATGAGCTTAGTATTCTGAAGTTAAAATTGTTTCTGCTTACAAGGAAGATGCATGATTGTTTCTATCACATGTATATTTGTTTGTTTCCCTCAACTCTTATGCTTGCTAACCAACCTTGCTAGCCAAGTACCTCTACTGAGAGGGAATGCTTCTCGTGCATCCAAAGCCTTAAACCAAACCCCTGCCATTTGTGTCCACCATAACTACCTATTATGTGGTATTTAGCGCCACTCCAAGTAAATATTTCATGTGCTACCTTTAAACAATTCAAAAGTTATTACTTCTTATTTGTGTCAATGTTTTATAGCTAATGAGGAAGTATGTGGTGTTTTATCTTTCAATCTTATTGGGCAGACTTTCACCAATGGACTAGTGGCATATACATCCGCTTATCCAATAATTTTGCAAAAGAGCTGGCAACGGGGTGCCCAGCCCCAATTAATAACTTTCATTAATAATTCTCTTCACATGTTTTGCCCTGATTTATCAGTAAGCAACTTAACTTTGCAATAGACACTCCTCCATGGTATGTGAAATGTTGGAAGGCACCCAAGGATTCGGTTAGCCATGGCTTGTGAAAGCAAAGGTTGGGAGGAGTGTCATCCATAAATAAAACTAAAGTACATGTGTAAACAAAAGAGAAGAGGGATGATCTACCTTGCTAGTAGAGATAACGTCCTTCATGGGAGCCGCTCTTTGAAAGTCTGTTTGACAAGGGGGTTAGAGTGCCCACTACCATTCGTTGACAACAACAAACACCTCTCAAAACTTTATTTTTATGCTCTCTTTATGTTTTCAAAACTTAAAAAGCTCTAGCACATGATTTAATCCCTACTTCCCTCTACGAAGGGCCTATCTTTTACTTTTATGTTGAGTCAGTAAACCTATTTCCCTCTATCTCAAGCAAGCAATTGAGTTGTTGTGATCCAACCATTTATATTGTGATCTATTTAATCATGTCTTTTATTCTTCCTTGTTTAGTACAAATTTTATCTGAATGAATATGACTTTGAAAGTTATCAATGATTATGAGGAGATTGTTATGATTGAGCATGTAAGTTCTGCCATATAAGCTCTAATATAAAGGCTCTGCTCGAAAGATAAGTACAATCTGTTAATAGTTCTTTGACCAAGAACAAAGTTTGCCATCACCAATTATGATTTCCTATGCACCTTTATTTGTGATTTCTCTTTACTTATTTCAAGTTGAGTTATATGAGGAAGTTGTTTATTAGAATGTCTTGTGTGAATTAATAAATGTGATGCTTCGTGTCCGTATTTTATTTATCGACTCTTCACTCCATAAACATGTGGTCTTGTTTACCGAGTTCGGCTTCGCTTGGGGACAAGCAAGGTCTAAGCTTGGGGGAGTTGATACTTCCATTTTGCATCACTATTTTATATCATAATTTACCGTTATTCATTGATATATTTCATATTTAGAGATGATACTTATGTTATTTCACCTATTTTGCATGTTTCATGATTATTGGAGAATTACTCACCGGAGTCAGGATTCTGCTGGAAAAAGCGCCGTCAGGATACAATATTTCTGAAGATCAACAATTGACGGAAAATATACCGAAGCTCCTATTTTTGCAAATGACGGAGCCAGCCAAAAGGGGAGGCCGAGGAGGGCCGCCATGGGCCCTCCCCATAGGCCGGCGCGGCCACCAAGGCCGGCGCGCCGCCACGTGGAGAGGGGGCCCACGACCCCCTCGGCCATCGCCCTTCCGCGTACTTCATCTCCCAGAAACCCTAAGGTGCGGGGGGACATCGAGGATAGACACCGCTGCCTCCTCGAGGCGGAAAACACCAGAGAGAAAAGAGCTCTCCGGCAGGAAGAAATCTGTCGGGGAATTCCCTCCCGGAGGGGTAAATCGTCGCCATCGTCACTGTCATCGAGCTGGACTTCATTGGGATCATCATCATCATCATCTCCACCACCGACACCGTCATCTCCACCGCTGCACCTCGTCTCCGCTGTAACATCTAGGGTTGAATCTTGAGTATTTCATAGGGGAAACTCTCCCGGTGTCGGTTACTCCTTGTTATTGATGCTATTGAGTGAAACCGTTGAATCAAGGTTTATGTTCAGATTGTTATCCATCATCATATCACCTCTGATCATGTTCCATATGATGTCTTGTGAGTAGTTCGTTTAGTTCTTGAGGACATGGGTGAAGTCTAAATGTTAGTAGTGAACTATGTTGAGTAATATTTAATGTTTTGATATTTAAGTTGTGGTGTTATTCTTCTAGTGATGTCATGTGAACGTCGACTACATGATACTTCACCTTTATGGGCCTAGGGGAATGCATCTTGTATTCGTTTGCTAATTGTGGGGTTGCCGGAGTGACAGGAACCTGAACCCCCGTTGGTATATCGATGCATGAGGGATAGCAGGATCTCAGAGTTTAAGGCTGTGGTTAGATTTATCTTAATTACTTTCTTGTATTTGCGGATGCTTGCAAGGGGTTTAATCACAAGTATGTATTAGTCCTAGGAAGGGTGGTGCATTAGCATAGGTCACCCACACAACACTTATCAAAACAATGAATATTAATCAACTATATGAAGCGAAAGCACTAGACTAAATTCTCGTGTGTCCTCAAGAACATTTGGTCATCATAAGTAAACAAACCGGCTTGTCCTTTGTGCTAAAAAGGATTGGGCCACTCGCTGCAATTATTACTCTCGCATTTTACTTACTTGTATTTTATTTATCTGCTATATCAAAACCTCCTGAAAACTTGTTTGTGAGCATTTACAGTGAATCCTTCATCGAAACTGCTTGTCAACACCTTCTGCTTCTCGTTGGGTTCGACACTCTTATTTATCGAAAGTACTACGATACACCCCCTATACTTGTGGGTCATCACAGACCGAATCTCATCGGCTAATATGATACCAGTATCAGTAGCAGGACCAAAAAGATTTTTGTAAAAAGTAGTAGCATGACTCAGTAAATCTGGCGTCCCGAGAATTATATACTCACCATCTTCCAGAGAGAAAATAGTTCTCTTCCTTTTGCATCCATTAGAGATTCTATGAAATAAGGAAGTATTACTATCACCTTGAAGGAGACATCTTTCTCTAGATCTTTAGTGCCAGTAGTTCTCTTCTTTATCAATAATGTGTAAAAAGTCTTCCTGGATCTGAGCTCTTCTTCTTATCTGTGCTGCAGATAGGGGATGATCTTCTTCCAGTCTCTCTAGCTCTTCTAATTCCTTTCCAATATCTTTTTTTTCCTTTTAATGTCTATTCCTCTCAGATTTGCTCCCCATCATTTCAAATCTTTCTTAAAAAAAATTCAATTTCAACTGTAGCTTGCCGAGGCTGTCAGTTGCCCGCACAAGATTTTTCCAGGCCCTGGAAACTCTGGTAAGGAAATCTTCTTCCTGTAACTAAGCTTTTTCGAATTTGAAGTCCCTGACAACCCTGTCTCTTTGTTCTATTGTATCTAAAATTAGAGGATTGTGATCAGACACTTCCCTTGCAAGCTTCTTGGCAGTTGTTGTGTGAGGAAATAAATTTTCCCAAGAATCATTCATCAAGAATCTGTCCAACTTCTCCAGAGTGGGATCTTGATGGTTATTTGATCAAGTATATTTTCCACCAGATAAATAGATTTCCCTCAAACCATGACTGTTGATAATGGCATTGATCATATCTGTCCATCAAGTCCTCCTTGTATTTTTGTATTTTTCAGAGGAAAATCTGATTATATTGAAGTCCCCTCCAATAAGCAGAGGTAACTCTTGATCACTGCAAACATTCCCCAGCTCAGCTAGAAATTCTTCCTTGTTTTCCAACTGAGCAGCTCCATATACTATAACGAGATTCCATTTCAACTGTAGTTTCAAATCCATCAAAGTAACTTTGATGTGGAATCTCCCAACACTGGTATTACAAATGTTAAATCTGGATGACCTAAAGTCACCCAAGATCCCACCACTCCTTCAAACAGAAGGAATCAATCTTCACTCGAAGCAGTTCATGTGATCAAATCTCCTGAAAAAACTGGGAGAACAATCTTTCTTTATAGTTTCTTGCAGGCCAATAAAATCTATCGCTTGCTCTCTTAGCAGATCTGATAGGAAAACACTCATACCTTTCTTGCCTACACCTCTGCAATTCAAAGTTGCTCCTATCATAAATATTTGGAGTTTTGTTTCCTCCTTCTGGTTCCAGTCATAATGCCACGCAAAGGGTGGTCATTAGAGACTTTCACCGAGACAACACTAGATTTTGTATGTGCTCCTCCGGAGGCAACACCCGATTTGGTTGTCTACTGACTTGGGCATTGTTCCCCGACATATCAGACACCGCGCGATAGTGGTGAGGCGGGTCGAACACCACAAGCTATGATACCAATTCGTCAAGCCTAGCAAGGTACTGAGACGAGAGAGGGAGGGAGGGGGAGATAGTGTGGTTTGCGTTGCGTCGAGCTCAACTGAGTGCCACTTTTCTATTTCTCCTTTATTTATATGGATTCGGAGATCCACTCTTTTACCTAACAAGAACGGCTAGTCACCTCCGAGCTTACCGGTCATGCTATTCCATGGTGCTCGTCGTGTGCTGCCCACTACGATCCCCACGACGAGGTACACATCGTGCCATCCCATGAGTTATGGTCGCAGCGACAATCTAGGTGATGAAAATAGCTCCGACGAGGCGCAAACAAGCTCACACACTCGTGAATTATTTCCTAAAAGTGAATTATTAAAACACTATGATGTCCAGCATAATTACTGACAATAGCAAACAGGCGCAGTTCAGTTCTATCCGGCGATGTAGTTTTGGCCCAAGACAAGTGTTGTCTTTCATTGTTCATTGAGGTTGCCACCGAATACATCGTGCCCCACACGATCGGTAGGCAATCGGTGTAGCTCCTTTATATGGAGTAGTACTCCCTCCATCTCAAAATGTAAGGCGTATAAGGACTGATCAAAAATCAAACTTTACTAACTTTGATCAAATATTTAGAAAAATATATTTACATCTACAATATCGAATGGACATATTAAAAAAATATATGTTATGGTGAATCTATTCATGTTGATTCAGTACTGTAAAATATTTATATTTCTGTATATAAACTTGGTTAAATTTGAAAAACGTTGACTTTTGACTATTCCTTAGACGCTTTACATTTTGGGACGGAGGAAATACTTATTATCGGCCGTGACCGGCACGCTGTGCAATGAGACTGAGAGATCGATCCAACTCTCTGTCGCCATGCACACATCACCTTGGGCGTTCACCATGCAACTAGGTACAATTCTGCATTGGAGAACCAATGTGGAGGCTTACCTGTGTATATGGAGAACCAAGGATAGAAGACCGTCATTCTATGTGGACAAAGCTTCAGGATCTGAAAATTCGGTCTGATTTGCCATGGTGTGTGATGGGGGACTTCAACGAGGCTATGTGGCAGTTTGAACACTTCTCTGTCTCTCCACGCCCAGAATCGCAGATGCTAGCCTTCCGTGATACTCTCGAGGTCTGCGGTCTAGTAGACCTGGGTTTCTCGGGTCTACCTTTCACTTTTGATAACAAGAGGAAGGGGAGGAGGAATGTACGAGTACGTCTTGATAGAGTGGTCGCTGACAACAATTGGAGGAATATTTTTGCGGAGGCCAAGGTAGTACATCTGGTGTCTCCCTGTTCGGATCACAGCCCGATCATTCTACACTGTGTAAAGGAAGATGAACGTGGCATTAAGCCCTGTAGTAGACAGTATGAAGTTATGTGGGAGCGGGATCAAAGTCTGCTGGAGCACATTTCAAATGCTTGGGCTAAGGCTGGGCCTAAAGCCAACTTGGGCCAAATCAGAGCAGGATTGGGGAAGGTCATGCAGCATCTGTCCTCATGGAGTAAGCAGAAATTCGGGAGTGTTAAAGCTGAGTTGGAAAAATCACGATTGAGGTTGGAGGAACTCATGCGTATGAATGCCGACAGGGATGAAATACGCAGAGTGTCTGATCATATGAATGAACTCCTGTACAGAGAAGAAATGATGTGGCTCCAGAGATCACGTATTGATTGGCTTCGTGAAGGAGATAGGAATACAAAGTTCTTCCATAGTCGAGCTGTCTGGCGTGCACGGAAGAATAGGGTGAAACAGATTATTGATGATGATGGTGTCAGCCATACAGATCAGCAACAAATGGGCAGCCTTGTCTCTGACTACTTTCAGAATATATTTGCTGCTGATTCCTCTATTGATCCGAACCCAGCTCTTGAGTTACTGGATGTAAGAGTGACTAGCGATATGAACAGAACGCTATGTGAAGATTTTACGGATAAGGAAATTGCTGATGCCTTGTTTCAGATTGGTCCGCTGAAGGCACCAGGACCAGATGGCTTCCCTGCTAGATTCTTCCAACGTAATTGGGGGTTTTTGAAGGAGGAGATTATTCCTGCAGTTAGGTTGTTCTTTGATACAGGGGTCATGCCTACTGGGGTCAATGATGCTACAATAGTTTTAATACCTAAGGTGGATAATCCGACGAAAGTGACAGAGTTTAGACCAATAAGCCTATGTAATGTGATTTACAAAGTGGTAGCGAAGTGTCTGGTGAATAGGCTGAGACCAATTCTGGATGAGATTGTATCTCCAAACCAAAGCGCATTTGTACCAGGACGGATGATCACTGATAACGTCCTCCTTGCGTTTGAATGTTTTCACTATATCCAGCAAGAAAAAGATCCAGTGAAGAGTTTCTGCGCTTATAAACTTGATCTGTCAAAGGCTTATGATCGGGTTGATTGGGGATTCCTGAGGCAAGCGATGCAAAAGTTAGGCTTCTCTCACCGGTGGGTGCATTGGATAATGTCATGTGTCACCACGGTGAGGTATTCTGTTAAATTCAATGGAGCTTTCTTGGATTCGTTTGCACCGTCGCGTGGGCTACGGCAAGGTGACCCTCTCTCTCCGTTCTTATTCCTGTTTGTGGCGGATGGACTCTCAGCCCTTCTACGACAAAGTGTGGAACAGCATGTTATTACACCAGTAAGAGTGTGCCCGCGAGCGCCCGGGGTGTCACACCTTCTTTTTGCGGATGACACGCTGCTGTTCTTCAAAGCTACTATGCAAGAAGCCGATGCCATTGGTGAGGTGCTGGATGCTTATGCGCGTGCTACAGGTCAACTGATCAATCTAAGTAAATGTTCAATTTTATTTGGTAGTTCATGCCCGGAGCCAGTTAAAGAATCTATAAAGAGTACACTGCAGCTTCAACGATCTGAGTTCGAAGAGAAGTACTTGGGTCTCCCGACTCCACAGGGACGCATGAACAAAGGAAAGATGCAGAACTTGCAAGTACGGCTAACCAAGAGGTTCATGGAATGGGGAGATTCTTTTCCCTTGCAGGCAGCGAAGGAGACTTTGATCAAAGCTGTTGCCCAATCCATCCCGACATATATTATGAGCGTTTTTAAACTCCCTTTAGCTCTCTCTGACGATCTAAACCGCATGGTCAGGAATTATTGGTGGGGATCAGAAAAAGGAAAGAGGAAAACCCATTGGAAATCTTGGGATATTCTCACTCATCCTAAGCGGTGCGGTGGTTTGGGATTCCGAGACTTCAGACTTTTCAATCAGGCGCTCTTAGCGCGCCAGGCGTGGCGGCTCCTCACCAAGCCAGATAGCCTTTGTGCTACGGTTTTGAAAGCTCGGTATTACCCTCATGGACGTCTTGAGGACACTGTTTTTGCAGGTAACGCGTCATCGACTTGGCAAGCTATCACGCATGGACTCGAGCTTTTGAAGAAAGGCCTCCTTTGGAGAATTGGAGATGGAAAACAAGTGCGGATATGGCGTGATCCCTGGCTGCCGAGGCCTCCCTCATACAGGCCTATCTCCAACCAGGGTGGTTGTCGTCTCCGTCGTGTGGACGCCCTAATTGATGCAGATGGAACCTGGAACCAGCCTCTAATCCGCAAGCACTTCTTCGCTCCTGATGTGGAGGAAATCCTGAAGATCAACCTGTCTCCTCGACACATGGAGGATGTCCTTGCATGGGGTCCTGATCGGCGAGGTCTCTTCTCAGTACAAAGCGCGTATAAACTGGCGTGGGAACTCACTCATCGCACTAATTTGTGCGCCGCGAGCAGGGCACCGGACGGTCGTCGTACCGTCTGGGACACGGTATGGGGGTGCCCTGCTCCCCCGAAGGTACGCGTTTTTGCATGGCGTGTTGCTACAAATGGTCTAGCCACTTGGGAGAATAAAATGAAACGTAAGATTGTTACATCTAACATCTGTGTTGTTTGTGGTTTGGAATGCGAGGATACTTTCCATGTTCTCTGTCGCTGTCCCATGGCGAGGGATCTCTGGCGGGCAATGGAGGAGGTGTGGCCGCTACCGGCACTTGAGAGCATCAAGAACTCGGGCCCAGAGTGGGTCCTGCAAGCCCTGGTTCAGGTGCCGGAGACGACGCGCATGATGATGCTGATGATCTGGTGGCGGGCATGGCATGTTCGTAATGAAGTGGTGCACCACAAGCCAGCGCCTCCTATTGAAGCGTCGAGGCGCTTTCTTCGGAGCTATGTTGATTCCCTGCTGGTCATCAAGCAAAATCCGATGTCAGACCCAGTCAAGGGGAAGGCTACCATCTGCTATGATGTGCAAGCGAAGCATGGGAGGCAGGTTGACCGGACATCATCATCGAAAACCGAATCGGTATCCTGGGTTAGGCCCCCGCCAGGACGGTCGAAACTGAATACTGACGCATCGTGGTTAGGCGACGAAAGCACAGGAGGTGCTGGAATGATCCTTCGAGACTTGGCGGGCAACATAACAGGCTCAGCTTGCTGGTCTTTGCCCCCTTGTGGTAGCCCGTTGGAGGCGGAACTGAAGGCGTGCATTCATGGTTTGTTACTGGCCATGCAATGGACGGAGGAGCCAATCATAGTGGAGTCAGGCAAGCCTTGAAGCAATCCAGTTGATCAACGAACCTGGGCCATGCCGGTCCATCCTGGCAGCGTTGGTTTATGAAGTGAAGTCGTTGGGTGCGCTGAGAGCGTGTGTGTTTAAGCATATTATTAGTAGAAACTGTAATAATGTGAGCCACTGTTTGGCTCGTGTTGGACGAGTAAATTCTTGTAGCAGAATCTGGCCTCGTTCTGGTCCAGAGGAAGCTCGTTTAGTTTGTAACCAGGATGGCACTCCTTTGCCTTGATTAATGAGGCTTCCCCCCCCCGCAAAAAAAAAGGTACAATTCTGCATCATCTCAAGTCGATAGAGATGAATAACTACTGACGCACATCGGCGGATGAGCGAGCTAGCTAGCCTAGTACTAATAGCGTAACCGGCAGCAGCCGTGCACGGCACCACACCACGGGATGGGTGCCATCGACCGATCGACGTGCCGTTGCTTCTGCTGATAGCTACGCATTCACGCATGGTCACGCGAAAAGGAGTCGTAGCCACCGTGACCCAGGTCCAACCGTTCTCTGTGAGCAGCTGCTCATCGAAACGCGCACGGACTTGCCTTTTTTTTTCTTTCAAAATGGAGGTTGAAATTCCAACGGCCTGGCCTCCGCATTAAAATGATTGACTCATACACTTTTATCTACATTATTCAACTTATACAAAGAAAATACAAAGAGATAAATCAAAGCAACCTCAGATTTCACATCACCTACAAGGTTGATGAATGGGGCAGCTATGTCGAGAGACTGTGCATCTGATCTCACATCTACGCAAATCATCTTAAAATCGTAGACCTCACCAAACCGTCCAACAACGAGGCAGGAGCACAAACCGGTCCAAACCCTCGATCAGACCGTTGCACACACTCGAGAAGTCATTGCTGCCATCTTTCACCGACCCATCTTAGAACACGGATCAAAGCATTGACTTTGTCAGGCATGATGTTGATGCCGCCACGGCGCCACCACTATGCTCTCATCCATCATTAAGCACCCGCAAACAAGACCCTGCCATCATCGACACCGTACATGAAACACGGCTCCACCAGCAGACCCCACCAGAAATCACGTGTTTGAAGATGATGCCCCCAAGCGGGGGATCGAGTGACATATTGAAAATGTCATCATCATTCAATCCGGGATACCTAAATCTAAGGTTATCCCAATACGTATTCAATGGAGGCGAAAGTCGCAACAACGATGCATCGCCTCCATCCCGTGTTGCATCCTTAGGGGTCGGGTCGTTCGTTGTCGATCTCCGTATGGGCCAAACAAATCGTCGGCCCCGTGCAGCTAGCCCCAGGTAATGCATCGGTCTTCCGACACCACAAGTCTTGTGTTGTCGACAAAGTAAAAAATTAGGCAAAGGTATGGAGCCTAGCCGGGCATCCTTTTTGGTGTTATGCAATTCCGGAGAATAGGCTATCGATCTTAAGTTTTAGGACTTGTCGTCCTAGACACTTGTCCCAAAATAACTAATTTTTTCTTTATGAATGAAAATAGCAAGATTTTTGCCCCGTTTAAAGATAACACCATGGGCTATATAGGTTACGACTCGTCGCTAAATCGAACAGTGATGTGCATGGGCGAGCGGCAGTGTGGGATATACGCTGACGAACGAGCCAGCGGATGTAAGTGCAGTCTGCATGCCTGCATGTCTGCATGGGCAATGCATGGCCTGCATGGCTCGTTTTGTCTGTCTTTTTTTTCTTTGCGAGGAGAAAGCGGCGTGCGCATGTTCCCACTAGCCAGCCCCAACTAGGCCCGATCGAAGTCACGAGTATCGTTAAGCTAATCATCGTCCTCGTCCGTATGCACCACACCGACCGGCCGGCAACCGTTCTGCCTAGGTTCGTTCCCACCGCCCCCCTGACACCTTACCAAACACCAATTCATCACCAACATGAGATTGATCCCCACAAGAGGATATCGATAGACTCGTAACGCAGATGGAATCCGAAAGCGGTGGGTGATGCAACACGCTGGAGTGGCTTCTTTTTTCTTTTTTGTGCGAGAAATGCTGCAGTAAACTTTGGTCAAAATGCAATAAGGGCTTCTTCAATTCAAAGGATATTGCAAACACACATAACGAACCCATGAATAGGTTGGCATGGCATTTGAAATCCTAGACGAATGGAAAACATATAAAACCAATAAAGAAAGTGGTTTGGTTGTCCCACATAAGTACAAAACTTCTTCCATTCAATCAGTACAAGATATCACATTTTAGCGGAGTTCTCGTGTCGGCTATGCTTGGTCGACCATTAGATTAATAACCAACAACATCTTCGGGTAATATGTTTACCTACGGTTATAAATCGACGATTACCCGTTGTGTACGTTTTACTCACTAGTCACCCCCGCAAATGCTTATAGTTGACAGTGTCATGTTAGATATTCATTTTCCAACTATATCACCTACTGTTGGTCTTATAATAGTCGACATTACATTTGCACTAGTATGATATCCGACGGTATAAACGTCATGTCATTTATCCTTATAGGCTAGCTTAGAGTTGACCAACACCGTAAATTTGTAAACTTAGCGACCGTCGAACTTCACATCCGCATATTTTATGCACTGAGGCATTTTCTACAACATGGGGAATTAGTCACCTATAATGATAACTTGCATAAAAATATGTTGCAAAACAAGAAAACGGGATTAAGGATGACGCTAATTCAGAAATTTACATATCAAAAACATCTGATAATGACACAAACACACAAAGAACATATGTTGTACTTAACATAACTTCCAAAAATATATGATCCATATAGGGATCGTCATGGAAAACATAATAGTAACTAATATAGTGGTCTAAACATTATGCATAAAGCTACATTGTACTCCAAAAAATTGCTATTTTGAATTGAACTAGCACAAATGCCCGTGCGTTGCTACGGGAGAGAAAAATTTACATCGTCAAGGCACACGAAATAAGCACTTGTTGAGATGGAAGGTTAGATAGTGTTGTGCACAATGATAAATAAAGCATGAATTTATCTTATATATTAATTTCTGAGAACGATTTTTTGGCACATGGGAGCATGCTTCTTTTATTTTGAAATACACGTTACACACATTTTTTAATTTCAAAAAATTAAAACAATCTTCACGTGATACGCACCCACAAAGTCATTCCACGATTATTCACCGTAAGATGAGCTTTACCATGAAGAGAGAAATATGAATTGTTATTATGTCCAAAGGTGCAAGGAAGACGGAAATCAACAATAACCAAATATTGTAAAGTGGAAGCAACCAAAATGAGAACGCGGGGACTTAGCTCTGAAGACATGGAATTAGAAAGCACATTCTGCTAATCAGATTGATATGCTCTTACCTGTAGTTAGCTTGTCATGCATCACTTTTCCAAGTATAATGTGGTAAATAATAATTGTCTGGAAGTATCAGCACAACACCAACAACTGTCAATCTTGTTTTGCTCAAGTGCTCAGCTGGAATCAGTGAAACACACCAAATGCCACTTACTGTAAACACAGACATTGAAAGGGACCAATAGATTGTACTATCCGGTGGTAAAGAAGTCAGGTTGAGTGATTGTTATTCCAGAAGAGCAAATCAACCTATTAGTACATAGAAAGATAGGCAGGTCAAAAAACAGTTCAGGTTGAGAGATTGTTATTCCAAAAGAGCAAATCATCAACCTATAATTGTAGATTATAGATTTATAGTACTTAGTAGTAAATACTGTCTAATTAGTCACATCATTTGCTGACACGTGACAGCCAGGGCTTGCATCTTCATTTGCTTCTAACGTGTCCAACTACTCATCTGAGAGTATTTTAGTAGCTTGTACTGACTTCACTTGAATTCCCCGAGAAAATGTTACACTGATGATGAGGGGAAAGTAAGGATCCCTCCTAGGAGACAGCTTCAAGAGTCTGATTCAGGCTAATCAACTTGGCTATTAGTAAAGCATCACATTTCAGCTTTGTTCATTGCATAAATCGGACATTTGTGGTACTTAAGATTAAGGTCTCGCCCCAGATGATTATATGCTTCTCGATACTCGCCCTATTTCACCTGAAAATTAGTACAACAAAGTTAGCTATTTCTATTTGTAATTACACGAAAGCAAAATCGGAACCAGTTGAAAGAAAGGCACACAATATTCAAACTCTACTATACCTATAGATACCATCTTTGCAATTGCTCCTATTATTATTAGCATGCTAACTAAGAAAACTTGTAAAAAATTCATCGACGTACGCTTGGTGCAAGTTCTGCATCACCACCTGCCACAGATATTTAACTATATGAAACCTGCATCGGAAAGAAATAGGAACTTTGTTAAGGTAATCAGCGATAAACTTAAATACCATTCAAGGAAAATATTACATGGGAAAAACAGAAGTTGCAGATCAGAACATTAAATCATAGAACATGAAAGATGATGCAAAACCTAGAAGGTGATCTACAATGGAAACTGCCAAATAACTGATAGTGAAGTATAATACCCATTAGATGATAATATTGAGTTACCTTAATTAGTGGTAGTAGAATTACAATCAGTTTATTTTCAGGTCAGAGCATCAATCAACACATCAATATCATCATGTCACTCTTTAAGAAAATTTTCAACAAAATATTAGAAAAAACATAGATGATTCACTTGTGCCTTCAAAGAGTCATCGGGAGCATGGACATATTATCTGACTGCAGGTAGCGGTTTGTGCCATGAGATGGGCCAGCTATGACCTCCAAGGCTAGGTGGCTTCCTGCACTCCTAGCAAATGATTAAAAAATCATGAGTACATGCATGCAATACAATATTTGAAGCATATGGGCCATTAGAACATCCAAATAATGAAACAATGTTTTACCAATTCTAATATCCTTCACAGAAATGCCACCATTATTATTCTCTCCAGAAGCCCTTATTATGTGCTTCACATGAGGTGTTGGCTCACTTGCTCTGCTGCACACTTGAGCATACTTCCCAAGCAGAGACCTTTAGTTGCACTGTCACCGCTTTGTGAGCACCAACAACTGTGTCCTGGTCCACACCATCGTTGCTCATTCAAAACAAAAAAAAAGTTAGCATGATGCCATAATGATATATGCCAAGGAGTATTATTGTAAGCCTATACAATTAGTCAATCCACTGATCAAAACCTAAAAAATATACACCCATACACATTACCAGTATTTACCAGACATCATGTGCTAAAATTAGTACAACCACAAAGGTAAACCCATATCATTGCTTGTTGTTGTTCAACATTGGACAGTTAAATATGGGAAGTTTACAAATCCTTTAAATTTGCAATAATTATTACCATACAAAAAGAGCATATGAACAAGCTATGGTCTAGAGAACTCACGACACTTGTATTTTTACAGGAGATTTCTCTTGCTCACTGGAATGCCTCCCATTCCAGACTATTTCTATTGTGGCACTTGCACAGTAACACTCAAAGTATAATCTAGCAGGATATATATGCTCGGATTTTTAACACTCAAAGCAGGAGCATCTATTGTTTTGTAAGACAATACCATATCCATAACATAGAAGATAATTTCCCAATTGCAGTGATGAGACACATGAACACACCAGAACTGATATGGATATTATGGAGCAGTTGTTTCAAACATTAATCTACAAAGGCTCTAAAAGGGACTAAACCGTTTGCATAGTGGTTCTATTTGATCAATTCTGCACCTCGGAGTAAACCCCAAATCGGGTAAAATTGAAGAGTTCCTCCGTGTGCCGGTATTCTCTAGCTTACCTGAATGCCGACCAATGTACACCTTAAACACCAAATAGTATGTCAAGGAAATGTAACTTCGAACCAAGCTAACTACAACCAAGCTTAACACCTAACAGGAAATGTCTCTAAATTAAGGTAGGTACATCTAAGGCTTAGAAGTTGGAAAAATAGAAAAATAAATTAAATCAGGAAATGCAAGAGAAATAAATTCATATGCGATAAAATATTTCTCCAAGCACAGACATAACTGTAGGTTAGAGAACTGCAGTCTAACTAAGACATTTCCTCACTGGCTTTCTTTAGAGTATTTTGGCTCATTTCCTGTTAACAATCTGATATGATGCTAACTGCAGTCGTTTCTTACAACAAACTTTGGAAATTTGAATCAACTTTTGTCTACATTAGCCACACATTGAGGCAAAATACCAACAATAGGAGCTCATTTAGTTTCATGTTTTTTCTAACGCTCTAGTCTTCTGAAAAGAAAAGTATCTATGCAAAGTCATATCAGATTGTTAGTCATATCACATTGAAGGAAAACCATACGGATATTCAGTCTAAATTTGCTTATATATGCAGACACACCTTAGAAATGGAGCAAGTACTTCAGAACCATAGCTCAGTAAGAAAATCCAATAACACAAATGCAATGTGCGCAATTTCTGCGACTGCTCTTAAGAAAGTAATCTACCATGCAGTTTCTTACATTTTGGCTACACTCATTGCCCACACATGTTCAAGAACAGCGGAAATGAGAAATCGGTATCAAAACATGAAGAAATACTACCAGTCAAAGATAAATACCCGAGGAAGATATATCGGTACAGACCATGCCTATGGAAATGATCGACCAAAGTAAGTAGATTATAGCTGCAGAAACCAGAAGTCAAATGTTGAAGCCAATACACCAATTCCAAGACATTCTTATGCATTTGAATCAGGAAAGATGATCCTACCAAATGTGACCAGAAATGAAAAACAGGGGTCAAGCATGTTGATAGAAGAAAACCAACATGCAAATATAGAATTATAAGGCATTTTAAGCTTCTACAATATAATATTTGATGTTTATGCTGAATTATTTACCCATAAATATGATGAACATCTTCCCAGAGCTGAGTATGACTATCCTTCTCCCTACATATCTGCACACTCACAACAGTGCAAGAATCCAATATATAAATTATAACTGCAAAAAACAATACAGAGTACCTGCATGCTAGGAGTGCCATACTTTCTGACTATATATTGTGTACATGAGTGATTAGCTACAGAAGAGAACAAGTCATAAAAGTTAAAATTCAAATATAACATACCTCCTTGCCAGCAGTGCCATTTTCTGCTAGGAGAGATATAATTTCATAATCTGCATAAGCTGATGAACCATTTACTTATATTACTTTCCATTATATTTTCTCTAATTTTATCTAACAATTCAGAGAATGTCCTTTTGCCAGGAAACAAATAACAAAAGTAAACAAATAATAAAAGGAAGATAATCATAGACAAGCTTTATACCTCGCACGGTATCATCGTATCATTTTGTCAATTGCCGTCGTGGGTGTTCAAAGCGAATAAGTAACTATTTCTAAGTTGACGATAAGAACCCTTTGATCCGACCATTAATATGTTCGCAAGTATAATGGGATGAAAAGATCTTAATTGAATGGTTGTAGGTACTGGCACACGACCATTTCTATGTGAATCGACAAATAGTCACTCTCTATGAAAAAACACTATTTGTTTAAAATTTTAAAGAATGTGTAGAAGGTTTTATCCTGCAATATATAGAAGAGAGAAGCACCAGGGCAGTAGGGATGTGACGCCTATTCAATTGTTAGGGATGTGACGCCTACAGGTCGTGTATTTAAGAAGCACGATTCCAATTCGTAATCCCTCGCGGAACAATTAGATTCCAATCAGGATGAGGATGGAGGATATTACCTGCAGAGAATGTTCGACCATCGCGTCCCAGCAGCGAAAAGTGGCTCTAATAGGATGGAGTTGACTTACTTTCCATTCCTAATACAGAGGATTACTTGTCGAGCCAGAGGACTCAATAGAATTCTCCCCTCTTCAATTCCCAATGAACAACATGATCTTGAGCTATCATTTGTTCAATTTGGTCGATCTGATACTTAGTTAACTCATTCATCTTGATGTTCCCACTGATACCTAATCGATAACGAAGCTGAATGGCTCCGCATCGTCACCCGCCCCAGGATGCCCAGTGCGACCCGGCAGGCGCAACCGCTTGGGATCTCGCCGGCCGCGGACACCAGAGAGGCCGCCGCGGCAGCCTCAGCGGTGGGGCGTCGCAAAACCAGAGCTACGTTGCGGAAGCGTCCCGCCGCTGCAGCGCCCCCAGAAGATCAAGAGATGAATTCGGATCTGGGCGTCCATGCCTCAAGCCACACCTCCATGTTCGTGTTCTGGCGAGTACAAAACGTGTCATGGGGGACGGTGAGAATGGAATGGGAGCCGGTGACGACCGGATCCGGCGGCCGGTGCGAGGAGGCGAGGTTGGAGGGTCACCGGATGCGGGGGGTGGGGCATTGTTGAGGGGCAGCACGAGAATAGGCGAGATGCGGGAGGAGACCTTGTTTCCGTTCGGGGTGGGACCAGAGGAAAGGGCGCGACGTGCGGAGGTGGGAGCGACGACGAAAGTTTTTGACGTATCGAGGTTTGGCAGAATAAGGAACATGTTCCTTCTTTTTAAGTAGTGTAGATGTCATCACACTCATCACCATCATCATGGTCATCTTCATATGGATCATAACGGTCATAGCCATATCCATCGATATCAGCCTCACCATAGAGATAATCTCCATCATCACCATATGTTTCATTCTCATCGTCGTTAGTGTCATGATGGTTCCAAACAAGAAGATTCATTTTGGTCTTTACTGGAACTAGGAACTCAAACAAGTGTACACCAATATGATTGATTTTGGTGAGACAATAAACATACTTTTCGAATTTGGTGAGATTTATTTTCTACCACCAATGTTTAAAAGCGGAAAATGGAATCAATCAAACGAGATAAAAAAATCCATCACAAACAATCAAATCAAATCGAATCAGTTCAGCTCAAGAATCCATCGGATATCTAATCAAATCAGTTCAGCTAAAGAATACTTCACAAAAACAATAAAACCAATATGAATATCCACCGCCGAGCCTTATGGTGCATCCAAATGTTGTGTAAAAAAATATAGAAACATGATATGGAGCGGGGCATGGATCTTGATGATGAAGTATACAACAAAGCATGATACAGAGCGGGGCATGGATCTTGATGATGAAGTATACAACAAAAACATGATACGGAGCGGGGCATGGATCTTGATGATGAAGTATAGTCTCCGATACAACAGAAACATGATACGGAGCGGGGCATCGATCTTGATGTCAAGGCACTATTGAAATGTGTTTGGTGACTTTGGAGTTCAACATGACGACAAAATGCAAATGACATTGCGTCTCGTTTAGCGAAACATGGTTTCAAAAATAAACTTTGTAAGACTTGGCTAGTTACCTCCGGTTTATGTTGTACACTTGTGGCGTCTCTAGGTAAATAAATTCGCAACGCTAACCAAGAATTGGGGAACGTCGATTTAGTTCTACGTCTAAGCTGTTATATTCGAACTCACAATATCCAAATAATTTTTTCTATGTGAACAATTGATGTGGCTTATGTTCTTGTAGTATAATGATATAAATAAATTGGATCTCTCATGCCCTAAATTCATTAGTTGCCTGAACCAAATCCTTTAATTTCACGATCTTTACAGGCTGGTGAAAATATGTAGTAGTGCAAATATAGATTAGTAATTTCTAGTAGATAGGGAGGAATTGGTTATTTTTTTGAACATACAAGGAGGAATTGATTAAAGAAGAGTAATTGTGATAGGCATGAATACATGATCGTAATCATGGGCTGCGTTGCATGGCCGTAGCAGCAAAGTGCCTAATTTGGTCTGACAGGTCGACCCCGTCCACCGTCGTCCACGATAAAATAAAAAAACAAGAGCAACATAACGTGCCGTCCACCGTACCGAACACTCTGTGATGTCCAGTGGATCGCAACGTACTGATGTGGAGAATTAAGTAGCGCCGCCGTATACGTCCCGTATACGTATATGGCGAAACCGTGAGCAGGTTGACGTGAACGGCACCGCATGCATGAATTGCACGCATGCCATGCTGAGGCGACCGATCGATCGAGGTGAGCCGTGAGCTTGAACGAGCCAAGGTAAAGGAGATCTAGCTAGTCTCCCAACACAGCAGTGTGGTGCCCGACTGCCCGTACGTGGCAGTCTGTAGCCTCCCTGACAAATGAGCCAGCGGATGTAGCTACAGTACACTTCAAGCCTGCCTGACTGCATATGCTCCCACTAACCACATCTTATACTAATAGGGAACGGGTGAAGTGTTACTCAAACATAGAGTTCATGAACTAACCACATCTTCAAAATAAGTGTTAAGAGAACTACTAGCATGGAAGAGATGGTTGCAAATATGCGTACATCACTGCCTTTGGTCTGTGCTTTGGATAATTGAAATTTTATCCAACAATAGTTCACGAGGGACCTTGAGGACATGGTAATTCATTATGGGCTCGCATTTTTATCTGTACCGAATGACAACTTTAAATTTTTTGTCTGAGAGTTCGAATCATGTGTTCATGATGTTTTCAAGAAAAACCATAAGAGCTGTTTTTTTTCGAGAAAACACAAAGGACCTTTGCGTTTCATTTCATTGAAAAGGTAGAAGTTTGTTTACATGCCTCCTAGGAGACAGGTTACATTGACTAAAGATATCCTAGTGTACATCCCAATCTGGAGGGAGCATAACTCTAAGCCCAAGGGCGCCAGCTCGAGCCCATAGGGTAGCTTCCTCCTTGATCTTGGCCATCAGCCGCCGGGTACATGGATGTGATTGCTTGGATGCTTACACAAACCAACTTCTGATACGTGGACCTAACATATGTATGTGTCACTTGCCAGTTTGTTGACACAGTATGAAAGACCGATAAAAAATGATCAAATTTTGAACCGTGGAAAAGTCACATAATGGTTTTTATTACCGTGGAGAAGATTGGAAAATGGCTAAAGCGATCTGCTCACTGTTGAGCATATCCTTTTAGTCAAGATGAGATTATTTTGTTGATCCTGACCTAAGCCGGAGATGATGTTGGTGTGGTCACATAATTTGTTAATACATTACAAACAAATTCAATTAGAAAAGATAGTACATAGGTTCACCTCCGATCTGACTAGTTTGTGCACATGTATCATGTTCAATTTAACCCAGTTGAACTAAACTTTTTTACCCAGTTTTGTTTGATTTTATTTTCACCAAATGTATATCATGTTTTGTTATATGGCATTAGATATATTATCTTAAATACCTATTTTATGTAAAATACATAAATTAGCAATGTGATAATGTTTGTTGATATTGAGTTATATATTATTGTAGTATGCATCATCACAAATATAATCTCTTCTACTAAAGCGAAACTTTTTTCTCAAAAATATTTTATTCTTTAGAACATAATTTGTGGCACTAAGCAAATGCTATATTGCAATGATTTCTTTCTAAATATTAGAAAATGCATAAGTATTATGTTACTCTAGAAAGTAAGTTATGTATGCTATCATAGTAAATTACATTTATACATATACCAACAAAATTTGGTAGAGTGTTTTGAGTAATGAATTTGTGTAATTTGCAAGAGGTTTCTAGAGTATAACAAGAACAAGTAACCTTGACACCCTAGAAATGACACGACATGCCAGAGAACAATCATCATGTGATGATGAAATGAGAGACTAGTTGTCAGCTTGAACTATCAAGTGTTGATCAAGGATATGTGATGGTGTTGTTGATGTGTTGTGATGATGCTCAAGGTAGTGCTGGCGATGGTGAAGTAGTGGTGGTATATGATAGATAGGGTATTAGGGTTCTCTAGTTCTAGTTGTATTTAAATCATTTTTTTGTTCTTTTTTATTTCTGGTTAATCCAGATTCTAGATGACATTGTAGTAGTTTCAAAATAGATAGAGAATTTCAATCTGAGCATTTTTCATGCAAAATTTGTTTTTTTCCTAAATTTTTATGTATTTAGTTCTCTAGTGGAAAACGGAGCTTTTGCACCGGTTGGTAAAGCCCATATTTACGGGCTGACCAACCGGTGCAAAGAATCCGGTGCTAAAGCCCCCCACCCCCCTTAGCATCGGTTCAGTTGCGAACCAGTGCTAAAGGGGCACAACGTGGCCCGCAGAGGAGCGCCCGGGCGGAGGACCTTTAGCACCGGTTCGTGTTACGAACCGGTGCTAAAGGTTTCTGCCGCGACAGCGTTTTGGGGCCCTTCCTGCCGCGGCTAGGAATTTCACCAAAACGCTGCCGCGGCAGATTCTGCCGCCACGCCTTCATTTGAAACTCGTTATAATGCACACATATATAAGAAACCATTATATTACATAAAAAACATTATGAATATATCGATCAGAGTGACACACGTTCATGCATATATGTCTACATCATCTTCCAAAATAATTTCTATGGATCAGCGACCTCTAAAATTGACTGGGCTGATGGTATTCTCCGTTTGGATCTATGAAGTAAGCATCCCGCCAATTCTTCTTGAATTACTCGTGCACGCTCGGTTGCTAGAAGATCGTCCCGCAACTGTTGGATCTAATAATTTCAAGAAGGTGGTCAGTATATATATTCATACTACACCCGGGTGTAGTTACACCCACGTGTGTTTCTCATAATCTAGAGAGTATCTATCATACCGAATAGTATATACATGTAGTATGAAGTATATAAAAACTATTTTGGAAATATATATACTACTTTGTAGGCAGTATGTACATTTTTTACGTAGACTCATTTTTTACGTATACATATGCATATATTTCGGATATATAGTGCAAACTATGAGTTCACTTGCATTTTTTCACCAAACTTGGTTTGGAGTATCTTAGATATAATATACGAACATACTCAAACCGATAAAGTATCGTATATACTTCCGTACGGAAGTATATAGATATGGGTGTAACTATATCCAGGGGTAGGAAGTATTTATCCTATATAATGAAGCACAAGGTGATAAAATAAAATTATGAATGTTGTTTACGTACTTCAAGTTAATCTAAAATTTTGTCCGCCTGGTGGGTCGTCTGGCGAATGAACTCGCAAACGTAGAATCCGCATAAATTATTCCCGTCTACTTGCCTCAAGCGCTTTACGAGAACAGAGTTCGATCAAAATAATAATCAAGGATGGTAATAATGGTATTGAAACTAGAATCAAAGAGATGCGCGGGCCTAGCAAGTAGTACTTATCGATACAGGTCTAAGTTCAAGCTCTTTTTTCCACACACCCGGAGCCTTATTGGAAAACCATTTCCAAGCCCTCTGGAGCATATCAGCCATGTCCCCCCACGCTGCAAGGGATTTACTTTTCGAGTCCATGACTTCTGCTACTCCGGCGTCAGGTTCAATGACTAGCAGGATATAAAGTGAAACCTACGCACATATGCATAACTCATCAATTACACTTAACATGGAGTAAGCGAAATGTGTTCAAGACAGTAACACTCACGAGAAGTTGTAAGGAAATAGTATTTACCTTTTGTGTGAGTTTTTCCTTAACGCTCGTACCAAGTTATCCTCCGTGTCCTTGGGATAGCGTGTGATAGCATACTCATGCAGGGTATGGGTCAACGAGCCCAATGTCATAGATTTGTTCAAGTTGGCATTCGCGGATCTTCATTCTGCATATAGTGAGTATAGTTATATGCATGTAATGGATGAGCCGCGGTAGAAACTTAATTAGATAAATAATACTTACAGACAATAGGCACTCATCAGAGATTTGTCGAGGGTGTCTTGATTGAATAAGTGAAATAATTCACTAAATTCGATGTTTATCACGTCATTTCCACGCCCGTAGTGCTCATCTTTGATTGCCAGCATGATCCAGTTCTGACTGTCCTGACATGCATCCAAGTACCACTTATGCAGTTTTCACAGTTGTGTTGATAGATACGGCAACTCCTCAGGTCTGACAAGAGGTTGCCCGTACTGGTACTTGTATGCTAATTGGACATCATCCGTGGGCATTTCAACGCGGCTTAAGTACTCAAGAATATTCATACCAAACGCATCTGCCTCATCTTTGTATAGTGCTACCAGCGTCGGATCAAGGCAGTCTACGGCATTGGGATACACTTGGAGCGGGGGGCACGAGTTTTTCTGGTCTCCAAGCTGGGGAATTGGTTTCCCTTTTGCCTTACTTTTTTTCGACCACTCATTTGCTGCCTCAGTTGACTTGCGAATAGAGCGGTCATAGTTTGATGAAAGACTTGGCTCAGGTTGATGAAGGTACTTCAATATTTTCATCAGTTTTTTCCTTAGGTATAGGCGGCTCGGGCTCAGGCTGCGGCTTTTTCTTGCCAAAATATTGGATTTCATATACTGTTTCTTTGCGATCTTCTCACTTTCCTCTTCTGTATAGTCGTAAGGTCTCTTGGGAGGAACCTTAGGTACTCTTGGAAGGGTCTGTTGTCGACGTTTTGGTGATCGGTTACGACTCATTGCCAGAGCGCTCCGCTTTTGGCTCTGAGACTTAGTGGGCTACAGCGGCAGAGAAGGCTGGCGCGGTGGAGACGGCTGACGCACTGGAGACGACTGCATCGGTGGAGAATGTTGGCTCGGTGGAGAGTACGGGATAGGCGACGGAGACCATGCTGGCGTCGTCCAGTTTGGAATCACAATGAATTCCTTTCGCCATATAACTGTAGTGTTCTTGACTTCTCCCAGCTCTAGCAAATCCCCTTCATCGCGGCAGGGTAGTCAAGCTTCAAGCTTCAGTGGCGCATACCCATCCATAACTTGATCCACCCCGGCAACATCGTAGCCATGTGGAACCGGTCTGCAGTGGTATCTTTGATCAGGTATGCGGCGGTAAGACATAGCCGACCGTCGCCTTTAGCGATAAGTTCATCACTTTAACATGTAGCTCACAAGATGTCGACTATGTAATATGATCCATAGGGTAGCGAGGAGCCATCGACGAATCCACATCTGCATCATCACCCGGCAGCTCCGTGGAAGCCACGCTGGCTGGGGATGAGCTGAATATATAGGGCAAAGGGGGACTTTAGCACCGGTTCGTGTCACGAACCGGTGCTAAAGGTTTCGTGGCTGCCACGTTCCTGGCAACAAACCCTTTAGTACCGGTTCGTGTCACGAACCGGAGCTAAAAAACCAAAGCCCTGTTTTCTACTAGTGAGTTATGAATATTTTAATATGGCCCTTATTATTTTTCACATTCAAATTTTAAAATTTCAATTATGTCTTGTATTTATTATATGAATATGATTGAGTTCAAATTTGAGAATGTGTATTATAATTTGAGATAATTATTTACGAATATTTGAATGAAAGACTTGGTTTTTTATTCAAATCATTGAAATTCAAGTTTGACAAAAGTCCAACCCCAATTTCGATTTTTTTTAGAAAGTGTGTTGATTTGGGCTAAGGTTACTATCACACAAAGTTTTACCACTAAAAACAAGAAATTTAGGTTTTCAAGTTTTAGTTTACCCACTTTTTAGAAAAGTTCGAGGTCGTGACGAAAATTGAATTTCAAATCCCAGTGCGTGACGTAGATCAACTTCGGCACTAGGTTCAATTTTGATAACTTTGATTCTTAAAGATAAAAAGTTCAAATTTCCCCGTTTGAGATACATGTTATGCAAATGCACAAAGTCGACATCAACCTTTCCCGAGGTCCTATTCTTCAGGGTGTTAAGTGTTTGAGAAGCTTCTACAAGTTGAAGAAGGAGTTGGGCCGGATCGCCTTCTCCAACTCTGTTCTGATGTCTTTTGTGCAAAACAAAGTGTGGGTTCTGCTTTTATTCTTTATTTTTGGCTTGACCATATTGTAAAATGTACTTGTCCTGTATTTAACGAAAGCTTCTAGGCCCATTCGGGCCTACCCTGTTCGATTTTTTTGAGATGGTAGTTATGAAGCTGGTACGGAAAACAAATGGTACGAAAGCGGAGGGATCTAATGAAGAGGTAAATGGATAGATCAATCCATGATCTATTGATGGAAAATGTTAAGGCACTACAAAAGGTTTTTGATGATTTTGAAGTTCGAAATGTGCAATGAGATGCAAATGAGATTGTGTATCGCCTAGTGAAACATGTATGCGGAAATAAATTTTGTAAGACTTGGCTAGGTATCTTCGATGTATGCCGTGAACCTTGTGGCTTCTCTCAGTAAGTAAATTCTCAACGTTTGACCCGGACACAAAAAATCGAGGAACGTTGATTTAGTTTTACTCTCTCCGATTCATATTAATTGACTCCACTTTATCTAGATCCAAATATCTAGTTAACAAACGTATCTACATACATCCATATCTAGATAAAATTGAATCAATTAATTTAAATCGGACATTTAATCCGTTATCCAATGTTCCAAATAATTATTCATATGTGAACGATTGGTGTGGCTTATATTTTTGTGGATAATAATAAATACATTGGAGCTTACATGGCCTAAATTCATTAGTTGCCCAAACTAAATCCTTTAATATTACGATATCTATAGGCTGGTGAAGATATATGGTACTACAAAAAAATATTGCTGGTAAAGGAGGAATTGAGTGATGAAGAGTAAATGAGTAATTGTGATAGCTAGGAATATATTTTCGTAATCATGGGCTGCGTTGCATGGCCGTAGCAGCAGAGTGCCTAATATAGTCTGGCACGTCGGTCGACCCCGTCCACGATAAAAAGACAAGATGGAGCCACCACCCGCAGACCCACAACACACAAGCGAGTCTGCCGGTGCCGGGGGGTCCCAACTCCCTCACGAGCTCCCCCAAAATCCTCCACTACCCCCGCCGCGCATTCACAGACCACTCAACACAACAACAATGGCGGTTCCCACACGCGGCCACCGCCGGCTCCTCGCCGCCGCGCTGGCCCTGCTCCTCGTCGCGTCATCCGGCGTGGCCCGTGCGGGGCCGACCGGTCCGATCAAGACGGTGGTGGTCGTCGTGATGGAGAACCGGTCGTTCGACCACATGCTGGGGTGGATGAAGCGGCTGAACCCGGCGATCGACGGCGTGACGGGCGCCGAGTGGAACCCGGCCAGCACCACGGACCCGTCGTCGCCGCGCGTCTACTTCGGCGACGGCGCGCAGTTCGTGGACCCGGACCCGGGCCACTCGTACCAGGAGATCCGGCAGCAGATCTTCGGCTCCGACGACGCGTCGGGCCCCGCCAAGATGAACGGGTTCGCGCAGCAGGCCACCTCCATCGGCGGCGGCAACATGACGGACGCCGTCATGAACGGCTTCGCCCCCGACAGCGTCGCCGTGTACCGGGAGCTGGTGTCGCAGTTCGCCGTCTGCGACCGGTGGTTCGCGTCCGTGCCCTCGTCCACGCAGCCCAACCGCCTCTTCGTCCACTCCGGCACCTCCGGCGGCGCCACCAGCAACAACCCTGAGTACGTCCTGCATTACCATTAAGCCATAATAACTGATTACCTATTACGATTTACGAACTGCAGCTTTCATTCCGTCGCGCGCGCGCGCTGTCAGTTCGGATTCGTTCCTACTCCTATCCTGCAAATGCGTCTTGATTCTTTGCGTGTTTGGGCGCGGTGGATTTGATTCTGTCGCGAAAAGCCAGACTGCATTGCAGAGAGGTTGGTTGGTCGCAAAGATTTATTGATGGTAGGTTGTTGGGGATGTTGCGCGCTAGATATGAACAAAAATGGCATGATCGGGGTATAAATAATTTCATTGATTTTGTTTTAGAGTTTTCATGATCAGTATACAGTGACACCAAATAGATTCCTCACTCTATTATGGCGGTTTCTAGATATTTAAACCCAAAAACAATATTTAATCACCTGTGACGAGTACTGAACAACAATCCAAACAATATTATAGATATACAATAATACTGTTTGGAGCATAGTTCAGTGGTCAGATTGACCAGCCGTTTAGAAACATGTATGCTACATATGGGTCAAAATTACGTGGAAACATGTACTCCATCCAGACGTACTCTGCTACCGGAAGAAGCCAAGGTTGTGCTGACGTAGTGTAGAGCAGAATGGCCGGGACAGAGAACAGAGTATTTAGTGCACGGAGAGAACAGGACCGTTTTCGGCAGTTTTCTCCTGACGAAACTCTGAAAGCAAATATGATTTCGGACAGAACAAACAGATCAGTCATCCTGTATGTGTGTAGGCTTGAAGATCATAGCAAGCATTTAGTTGGTCAGTCGGTCGGTGAACAAACTTCCTATGCACAGCTAGGTTGCACAAAGATGACGAAATTCAGACACTACTGTTCCACTCTTGAGAAGTGCATTCCATATGGTTCTGTCCTTGCCATATTTCCTCCTACCACTGTTTCTCTCCTTTTTCTTTTGTTGAGTGATGGGAGTAGTAGCACTAGCACTTGTTGCGAAAAGAGCTTTAGCTTGACATTATGATGTTCACTGTGACAAAAGTACATCAGGGTGAGTGAGAGCACACTGCCACACTGTACAAGAAAATGACATTGATTCGATAGTACAGGGGTGAGACACATGTCTGGCCGCGATTAGCCGGCACAACTAACACAGAGGCCGTCTTTTGTTATCGCCAAATCTATATGGGCCACGCGTTGCTTTATGCATCTTTGCTTTTGCTCACGCCCCGGACATCATGGCTAAGCATGGATTAGATTAGACTAGTGCAGTTTGATTAACTAATCGAGCTAGCTAGAGGTGGGCACGATCAATCATCCATATGAGATGATGCGATGCGAGCTCGCTGTACGCACGGCACGCAGCCTCGAGAGTTGGCCCTCCTGGTTGACTGGTCTCACTGTCAGTAAAATCTTCACACGTCCTTTTCAATCGTGCAGCTCAGAGAAACCGTGTTAGGACAGGGACAGGCATATGCGCTACTCTGTCCTGACATGACATTTATTCGGCCAAGACACCTCCCATGACTTGTGTCGGTACCGTCTTGATATCCGTGCAATGTTTTCAGTGTTTATACAGCTAGCATGTGCAACGTATAAACTATTTTTCCAGGAGTGTGTACCGTGTACTCCACTCGAAGACGGTAAAAAGATATTTGAAAGATTAGAATGTACTTAAACTTTTTATTTTCTATATAACTGCCTGGAGATTAATAATCCATGTGCCGAAATCTTAGTTTACTCTTCTCGTTCTTGTTTTGACTTCTCTTTATTTTTACTGGATTTTTATATCTAACCTACCTTAGCTTACTTATGAAAAGGTTTTGATGTTGTTGTTGCCGTCGTCATCTAAGGTGTACTCCCTCCATCCCTTCTGGGCTTTGCCTGAAGCCAAAATTTCTCAAATTTAACAAAGCGTATCCATAGTCAAAACGTATACATATTTATTACACAAAATTGGTACCACTTGATCCACTATAAAATATAATGTCATAACATGCGATATGATATATGTTACTAATTTTTTGTATAAATTTAATCGAATTTAAAAGAGTATTAGCTGAAGGGAAAAGCTAAAGTACAGTTATTTTAAGACGGAGAACTTAACTTGTACTTACTCGGATCCATAATAATTGTCTAATGATTTAATTCATTAGAGGGAGTATTTATTTTCTTTGAGCGGGGAACTGGATCACTGGACCGTGCATTATCACGGCAGGCCCAACAACTTGGAACGTCTCAGCCCAACAATAGGATTGGGCATTAACCAGCAACTCTGTTGGGCCCAGTTGCAGCCCAAATCGGCTGGATTGAATCCCTAGGAACATGTTATGAAAACTCAAACTGAAACTAACAAAAAATAGAGTTCAGCAAAACTTCAAAAGTCAGATTATATCTTTTTCTTGACATGAGAAAAATATGGAATTTTTCTGAAAACCCCTAGTTGATGTGTATATTTTGACCTCGAAATTAACCTATATGCCTTCCTCCAAGTTATTTTACATGCAATGGCCCCCCTCAATGTGCAAAATTTCCTGAAAATCCCCGTAATGTAACTTTCCTGGATTTGTCCCTGAGCATTGCTATCCTCACTTGAATAGATCACTCTTTGAGACATAACAAGAACTACGTCACTCTCTCTGACAACAATTTTCTTTTCAAACTGTATGATGCAGGTTGCTTGCAAGGGGATACCCACAGAGGACGATCTTCGACAACGTCCACGACGCCGGCCTCTCCTTTGGCGTCTACTTCCAGGACGTCCCGGCGGTGCTCTTCTACCGGAACCTGCGCAAGCTCAAGTACCTCCTGAACTTCCACCCTTTCCACAACACGTTCCGGGATCACGCCAGGCGCGGCTCCCTCCCCAACTACACCGTCATCGAGCAGCACTACATGGACAACAAGGACCACCCAGCCAACGACGACCACCCCTCCCACGACGTCTACCAGGGCCAGATGTTCATCAAGGAGATCTACGAGACCGTGCGTGCCAGCCCCCAGTGGAATGAGACGCTCATGATCATCACCTACGACGAGCACGGCGGGTTCTTTGACCATGTGCCTACACCCGTCGACAATGTACCGAGCCCAGATGGGATTGTTGGCCCGGCGCCGTATAACTTCACATTTAACAGGTTGGGGGTCCGCGTCCCGGCCATCATGATCTCCCCATGGATTGAGAAGGGAACAGGTTAGTGGGCACTTCTTGGTTAACTTGAGTAGACCAAATATATTTTCCTGATCACTGATAACATTTCGATTTTTTGCCCTTTCAGTTGTGCATGGGCCAAATGGTCCAACCCCGGCCTCCCAATACGAGCATTCGTCCATCCCCGCAACCGTGAAAAAATTGTTCAATCTACCGCAGGATTTCCTCACAAAAAGAGACGCATGGGCTGGGACATTCGAAGGCGTTGTGCAAACCAGAACTGAACCAAGAACAGATTGCCCAGGTAAAGAGTAGTTGGCCGTGCTAATTCGCAAGTTCAGAATAGACGATCGACATGGTAGCTTGTTGTGTCTTCCAATTAAATTAGATGCTAATCCATGGTTGTTATACAAATGTGCAGAGCAACTCCCGATGCCAACGAGGATACGGCAGACGGAGGCGAACGAGGAGGCGAAGCTGAGCTCGTTCCAGCAGGAGATCGTGCAGCTGGCGGCGGTGCTGAACGGTGACCACCAGCTGAGCAGCCTCCAGGATAGGATCAGGGACAAGATGAATGTCAGGGAAGGCACCTCCTACATGAGGAACGCTGTGCGGCGCTTCTTCGAGGCCGGCATGTCGGCCAAGAGGATGGGCGTCTCTGACGACGAGCAGATCGTCAAGATGAGGCCCTCCCTCACCACCAGGACCTCCTCTTCCTCCCCCGCCGTCGAAGACGACAATCGTCCATAGAATAGCCTATACATATATGGAATTGGTGTTGGAAAATTACTTAAGTTACTAGTACTACATAATAGAAGATCAGCCAGCGTAGCCTTGCAAGAATGGTGTGCTCGTGCTAGATGGAAATGGAAGTGCTGTAGGATGGATGGAACAGATGGATTCAGTGGTATACAAAGAAAATGCATTGTTCGTGGCACCGTCAGCATCCTGCATTTTGTTCCTAGCTTTGCTGAATGTCACCAAATTGTTTGGCAATTGACACACGCATCAAAATAGCTTCTGCAGCTCAGGTAAGGTATAAGTTGACTTCACCCATTGCAGCTGCCCTGTTTCTCTGCCATGGCAGAGCGCAGCAGGCCATAGCTAGCCAGCACACACTAAGCGCGGCGCAGTGCCACTATCTCGTCGGTCGCTGCACTAGTCCCTGCTTCCCGCAAACCCGCACTTTCCCCTGTTCCCTCCAAGACCCACGGTTCCATGGAGCCAGTTTGAGCTTCAGCACCATCACGATGTTCCATCCAACCACCAATACGCACTATATATGGAGTATGGATTACAGTCTGTGTGCACTCTCACGACTCGGCTTACCCTGAAACCTGAATGTGCTTGTCAGGCAATGTTCGTCAGGCAGCCACATGATGTGTAGACTGGAAAGGTCGAACTAGATCGAACTGTACAATGAAGTCAGCAATCTCAGATGCCACTTCTAGATTGCCTTCAGTGTTTTACTAATATGTGTACGCGCGTCTGTCTAGAATCCGTAACTGTATCTGCTTTGTCTGTCGATCAGTGTTATCAGTCCATGGAAGCACGCAATCTTGATTCTTGAGCAATAGTTTATCCTGACCATCAGCGTGAAGTAAACTGGTTGTGACTATAAACCTAACTGGAAAAGCTAGATTGCATCTCTGAAACCATGACAAGTCAGGAGGCTAGGATCCTAGCTCGGTTGGTACTTGGTACACACTATACAGAACTCAGCCAGTGCCTTGGCCACCTGGGCCAGAAACCCCTTGTGCTGCCTGCAGCCTACTTTCTTTCAGCCGACCATTTATTTTCATGGCACCCCGATGCAAGAGCCTACTTTCTAGGTAGAACATACTTAAGTGCTTAGCTCCCTCACGAGCCAAGTTGCCGCGGTATAAGAATTGGGTAGGCTCACATTGTAGAATTGGGTAGGCTCACATACCCGAGTACTCTTTTTTTTTTAAATAGTTCCAATAATAATTTGTAGACACACATTGTAGAAGTCATGTAAAACTTGGTTGACTTGGAGATTAATATTCTCACGTGACTAAAAAGTTAGAAATATCATCCTTTTAAGCCCAAATTTTAGCCGCTTGAGATAAATCCCAACATGTTGTTTCAAACTTACGGCATATGTTGTTGTAAGTGTTGGATTGCTCAAGCATGAATCAAGATGTCACAAGCTTTGTTGCACATCTCAACACTAAAGCCCCCAACTCCAACAACATTTCTTTTCTTCACTTGGCCATCTTCGCACCATTTGTATCGCAAGAGGCTATGTCTCTCAACGGCCACCACGCTGACAAGGTCTCTGTAATTTTCCCCCTTCATGGATGTTGGTCCTCATCCTCGGAAATTCAAGCTTGGCAGGCCTAGACTTAAACAAGATTGAACAAAAGCCAAATTTTCAAGAGTGGTTTTAACTTTTCCCACATGTTTGTAAATAGTGAGACCAAATTAGCGTATTCTCTCCATCTCAACACTCAACCACTCACTAGATGGTCCATGTGAAGCCACTTCTAGTGGGCAACACAATTACATAGGGCAGGTCGGAGGAGCAATGCGACGATGATCAAGGGATTAATTAATTGACTTGGACCCGGTTGCAGGTCTAGTGGGCAGCAAAGCAGTTTAGGTCTCGAGGGTACGAAGGATCCGATTTGGTCTAACAAGTGGGCACATCTAGTCAGAATCAGGTGGAATTGTTAAACTACGTAAAACCTTACGCAATGTGAAAAGTTCGGGGTAGAATGTGACATGAAGTTGTAAATGGGGTAAACGTTTTACTAACATTTGAAATTCAGTTTTTCTGTTTCTAGAAGGATGCGAAAGAGGCAAAAATAATCAAGTGGAGAAGACAATAGTGCATGAGAACACTAAAGGCATGTATAATAGGGTGACGTCAACCTTATCTTAGAGCTGCTATATAGGACTTTTGCTGAGTTGGAGGAGAGAAAAGAGCAGAAGGTTACCTTGTTTTAGCTAAAGAACGATTCTTAGAAAATAAGAGAAGAAGAGTTTACCTCCTCGAAATAGGCTTTCGCCCCGCTATATTAATATAGCAAACGACCCGATACAACGAACGCGCTGGGGCCGCAGTACAACCAAGCCCAAAAGAAAAGAAAAAGAAAGGAAAGAAGAAAAAATGCCGACACCGGCAGATCGACCAACGATGATGACCCGCAACCGGCTGCGCCCTCCGGAGAAGTACCACCACGCTCCTAGCACGCCGAGGCACCGCATACCAAGCAACACCTTCACCAAGGAGACGACGATGACGCCGCTGCTGCCCGGACTAGTCCTAGGGTTTCCCCCGGTATGCGGAGGGGATTGGGGAGGAGGTACGCCCGACGCCCTTCAGGAAGAAGAGTTTACCATTGTAACATATGTCTTTCCTTAGCAACATAATTTTCTAACAAAATTAAATTAATTCTCCATGATAACAATAAGAAATAATACATTTTACATGTTACAGCTATTGCCTTCTACATGATGTGGAGGGCTAAAAGAAAACATGCATTTTCTACCACTATACGTGCCCTAACAAGTTTCTTCCTATATATACACCTCCATTCCACCTTCACCATCTCACTTTGTGTCCTCCTTCCGCACGCTAGGAGCGAGCTAGTGATCAAGTGAGAACAAGTGAACAACCATGCCGATTCTAAGACTGTCCGTCCTCGTCATCGTCTTCGCAACGTTCTGGACGCCTTCAACGGCCGTGGGCAGCTCGACCCTCCTCCTGGCACGCTCCCGCTCGCTGTCGCCGCCCAACACCGGCGCGCCGCTCACGGCATGGGCAGCCTCGATCGCCGCGCAGTCAGCGGCCGACGCGTCACGCGTGGCCACGCTGCTCGCGGTGCCCTTGCTGGACGTCAGACGCAAGAGCAAAGGCCACAGTCGCGGCCGCTCGTTCGTGCCGATCGCTCCGGGCCGGCAGATCCTGAGCATCCCCAACTACGTCGCCCGCGCGCGGATCGGCACGCCGGCGCAGACGCTCCTCGTCGCCATCGACCCCAGCAACGACGCCGCCTGGATCCCGTGCAGCGCCTGCGTCGGCTGCGCGCCTGCTGCGACGTCTCCATCCTTCTCCCCGACGCAGTCGTCCACCTACCGGCCCGTGCACTGCGGCGCGCCGCAGTGCGCGCAGGTGCCCGGTGCAGCATCCTGCCCCTGGGGCGCCGGCGCGTCGTGCGCGTTCAACCTCACATACGGGTCTTCCACGTTCCAGGCCGTGCTCGGGCATGACGTGCTCGCCCTCGAGGACGGCACCGGCGCCGCGGCGTCGGCCTACACGTTCGGGTGCCTCCGCGTCGTCACCGGCGGCTCCGTGCCGCCGCAGGGGCTCCTCGGCTTCGGGCGCGGGCCGCTGTCCTTCTTGTCGCAGACTAAGGACACGTACGACTCCGTCTTCTCCTACTGCCTCCCGAGCTACAAGTCCTCCAACTTCTCCGGAACACTGAGGCTCGGCCCCGTCGGGCAGCCGAAGCGGATCAAGACGACGCCACTGCTCTACAACCCTCACCGTCCCACTCTCTACTACGTCGACATGACCGGCATCCGCGTGGGTGGCAAGGCCGTGGCCGTGCCGGCGTCGGCGCTCGCATTCGACCCGGCCACGGGTAGCGGCGGCACCATCGTCGACGCCGGTACCATGTTCACGCGGCTCTCGCCCCCCGTGTACGCCGCCGTGCGCGACGCGTTCCGGCGCAGGGTGCGGGTGCCCGTGTCCGCGCCGCTGGGCGGGTTCGACACGTGCTACAACGTGACCGTGCGGGTGCCGAGCGTCGCCTTGACGTTCTCCGGCGGGGCGGCCGTGAACCTGCCAGAGGAGAATGTGATGATCCATAGCTCGTCGGGCAGCGTCGCGTGCCTGGCCATGGCGGCGGGGCCGTCGGATGGGGTGAACGCGGGGCTCAACGTGCTGGCCAGCATGCAGCAGCAGAACCACCGCGTGCTGTTCGACGTCGCCAACCGCCGTGTCGGGTTCTCCCGCGAGTTCTGCACGGCCTGATGCCCTGATGACCTGATCTGCTTGCCAAGTGTGACTTGAGTACTTTCATCAATCATCAGGGGTTTAATTTGAACTTTTTCGATTGGGTTAATGTGTGCAATCGTTGGAGGAGCCGAATGAACAAATCACACCACCCCACGGTAAGGCACTTCAGCGATCAACGCATAGATCTGCAGATATACTGAACGGCACTCCTCCTCTAATAATGTTATACTGTCTCGACGACAAATCCACCAAGATGTACCGACAACATCAGATCTACAAACGTCACGCCGGTCTAGTGCCCTGCCACGGGCATTGGACGTCCCTGAAAATTTGATCTTGTGTCTAACCTATAATTTGTATCTAGTCTATTTTGCTTACCTGCTGGCATTTATATATTAGGTTGAATTTCACCTCCAACACATAACCTACAGCTAATTATATATCCAACTGCAACGTTTATCGCTTTATTCCATATATTGCCGACGATACAATTCTATTTATTGATCATGATCTCGGTAAAGCTCAAAACCTGAAATTAATTTTGGTGGCGTTTGAGCAGTTGTCGGGATTGAAAATCAATTTCCATAAAAGTGAATTGTTCTGTTTCGGTGATGCCCAAGATGATACAGCTCTCTATACAGAGTTGTTTGGTTGTGGGCAAGGCCAATTTCCTATTCGCTATTTGGGTATTCCGATTCATTATCGGAGACTTACGATTGCTGAATGGAAAATAGTGGAAGAAAGATTACAGAAACGTCTTAGCAGTTGGAAAGGTAAATTGCTATCCCTGGGTGGAAGATTGATACTCATTAATTCGGTACTAACAAATATGATACTGTATATGTTATCATTCTTCCTATTGCCAAAATGAATTCTGCATAAACTCGATTATTATCGATCCAGATTCTTTTGCCAAGGGGACAACGAGAAAAGGAAGTATCGATTGGTCAAATGGAGTATAGTTTGTAGTCCCAAAGATCAAGGCGGGCTTGGAGTTCATGACCTAGAGGTCAAGAATTCGGCGCTGCTGGGTAAATGGCTTTTTAAGCTCCTTACCGAGGATGGGATTTGGCAAACTATCCTTCGGAGAAAATATATAGGCTCCAAGACGTTATCCCAAGTGGTTTGGAAACCTAGGGATTCACACTTCTGGGCTGGTCTAATGGCGACAAAAAATTCCTTTTTTCGCCATGGAACTTTCTCAATTAAGAATGGAGCACAGATACGGTTCTGGGAAGATGCTTGGTTAGTGTCGTTGCCTATTCGACGGTACCTCGGAGGAGGGATCCTCACGAGGGGGAGAAGAAGTAGGGGCCATAGGGCGGAGTGCACACGGGACGGTGGTACGCGAGTTACCCAGCTTCGGAACACCTGCACGATGACGGGGCCTACTCGCTGCTTGTCCGGAATTATCAGGCGCTTTCGCGTTGTTACAATGAGTTGTGGTTGTGCCTCTAGGGCTCCCGGGATCCGGCTTATAAAGGCGCACGGATCTAGGGTTTACACGGAGAGTCCTAGCCGGAATACAAGTTGCCTAACTACGGTACAAAGTCTTGCCGTGTACGTCAAGGATCCGCCTTCCTCCTAGGTCACGCTGGATCCGGATACTTCATGGGCCTTCACGGATCCGGCCTCCTTCGTAGGTCGGTTAGGATCCGGCTCCTCGTTCCTGGGCTGGACTTCATCCTTCATGATCTACAGCAATCGGGCCGCCCGATGGGCCACATGCCTCACCACCAACTATGGGTCACCCGGGCTTGCCGGATCTAGGCCATGCCGTTGATATACCCATAAAGTATACCCACAACAGTAGCCCCCGAAGTTCTCCGAGATTCATCATTCCTCCGACTTCATACAGCTCGGAAACGAAGAGAATCTTGAAGAGCTTCAAAACTTCTGTTATCACCAGAATTTGACCGAGCCAGAGGTGGGCCGCGATCAGGATGAAATTGAGGAATATACATGGAAGAATTACGTGAATCGGCCTGTTATGCTGAGTTTGGGCTAGTCTGCCTTTGTATCTGTAACATATTAGGATACGTGTCGGTTAGTTGGAATTTTACTCGTGCACGGTTAGGTGCACGTCTAAGTTAGAAAGTCCCCTGGACTATAAATATGTATCTAGGGTTTATGGAATAAACAACAACCAACGTTCAACCAACAAATCAATCTCGGCGCATCGCCAACTCCTTCGTCTCGAGGGTTTCTACCGGTAGGCAACATGCTGCCTAGATCGCATCTTGCGATCTAGGCAGCACAAGCTCCACGTTGTTCATGCGTTGCTCGTACCGAAGCCTTGTTGATGGCGAGCAGCGTAGTTATCATAGATGTGTTAGGGTTAGCATAGTTCTTCGCGTAACATGCTATCGTAGTGCAACCCTTGCATGTCTAGCCGCCCTCACACCTATCTTAGGTGTGGGGGCGGCACCCCGCTTGATCATTGTTTAGTAGATCTGATCCGTTACGATTGCTCCTTGTTCTACAAGGATTAGTTTAATATCTGCAATAGTTAGGCCTTACAAAGGGGTGGAGGATCCAGCGGCACGTAGGGTGTCGTTCGCTGGCCCTAAACAGGATGTTCCGGGATCAACCTTGTGTTGGTTTTTAGGCCTTGTTTAGGATCGGCTTACGATCACCGTGCGTGGCCGCGAGGCCCAACCGTGAGTAGGATGATCCGATTATGCGGTGAAAACCTTAAATCGTCGTAGATCTCATTAGCTTTATCTTGATCAAGCAGGACCACCATATATTCGTGCACCTCGTACGAATCATGGGTGGATCGGCTCCCTGAGCCGATTCACAGGATAACCTGAGAGCCGATCGAGGCTCGTATTTAATGTTTACGTGTATGCCATGCAGGAAACTAGCGAGGCATCTCCATCACCTTCCGACCGGGTATAGGTTCGGTGGCACGCCCTGCATCAGCATCGGACGTGTGACCGGAGAAGGCTTTGCGGGCCGTCGCTCGGAGGGACCTCAGCCAGCCGCAGCTCTAGGTTGTTCCCGGCTCTACGGTGTTGCTCGTCGCTGCCCGCCGGTGGGTTTCCGACGACAACACATTCCGGCACGCCCGGTGGGACAAGCTTCTACATCAACCACATCGCCATCTACATCTGAGATGGCGGACGGCACGCCGATCACGTACGAGGATCCGACGGACGAGCTCAAGAAGAAGTATGACGAGATCAAAGTCATCCTCGAAGCCGACCTCATCGGCTCTTTCCACGAACCCGTTCGCATGGCATCGGGTGGAAGGGGTTCTCGCCTAATGGTGCACTAGATGGGATAGACCTCTCTGCCCGTCGGAAGAACGCACCGGGTCCCCGCGGCAGGAGATCAACTACTTGGTGGCTCACTCGCTACACCGCCACTACGAGAACCCGGTCAACACGTTGGAGCGTGTCGCTCTTCGCGTGATCCAGGAGATCATGAGGCACCGGTACTCGCCATCGGGACCAGCTCTCGGGACGCATCAAGGAGAGTTGCCACTCCGGTCCCGTCCACCGCTGCCATATGCGTTGGCAGCACCGAAGTGCCGGCTACACCGGCATTCGTCGTCTACAAGATCGGTGGTGACCCTAGTGACTACCGGTTCTTGCCCGAGGCGCCTAAGGAGATCCCTCACGGGTACACGTGCACGTATGTGCCGGATTGTGGCAGCTGGGCACTCACAAACCGGGCCACAACATCGGGGACTTCGGGAAAACAGGAGGGACGTCGGCGACGAGCTTGAGAAGCGGACGTGGCTAACTAAGTACGCCACCCCGACGAACCTCCGGAGCTCAGCTCCTGCGGCTTGGCTCGAGCTGGAAAAGCAAACATGGTCGGCTAAGTACGCCACCCCGGCGAATCTTCGGAATTCAACTCCTGCGCGACCGGCACAGCGGATCGGATCGATACCATGCCGAGAGACCGGTTCGGCATGGTGCCGAAAAGAAGGGCCATCGGCTATTCCAAGCCGTACCCCGACGACTACGAGATGATCCCGCTACCACCTAAATATCGGCTCCCTGACTTCTCCAAATTCAGTGGATCAGATGGTTCCAGCTCCATCGAGCACGTGGGTCGATATTTGGCGCAACTAGGACCGGCTTCAGTGTCAGATCAACTACGCGTGAGGCTCTTCTCACAGTCCCTCACGGGATCGGCTTTCGGATGGTACACCTCTTTGCCACCAGACTCCATCCGGACTTGGAAGCAGTTGGAAGAGCAGTTCCATATGCGAGTACCATTCGGAGGCTTCCGAGTCCGGCATTGCCGATCTAGCACAACTACGTCGAAGCGCGGAGAAACCGTGACGAGAATACATCCGGCGCTTCGAGAATCTTAGGAACCGATGTTATTCGGTTCGTATAACCGAAAAGAAGCGATCGAGTTGGCGGTAGCGAGGCCTTGCAACACGGCTCAAGGACATGGCCTCCCAAGCGAGATTATCCCTCACCGGCGCACGTGGTTCGGAAACTATCGGCATATGAACAGCGCCACCCGGACCTGTACCAAGACAAGTTCAAGCGTGCGATAGTCCCGGTCGATGCGGATGAAGACGAAGTTCATGCGGGAGACCAAGAGGTAGCGAGTGGCTGAATGGACTCGGGGAGGAACCCCCGTATCCCGCAAATGGGTAAAGCCACCAGGCCCGCCCGGGGATTTGATTTTGACGTGACCAAGGCCGAGCAAATCTTCGACCTCCTGCTCAAGGAGAAGTAGTTGACGATTCCTGAAGGTCTCAAATTCCCCACGGTGCAAGAGCTGAACGGAAAGCCATACTCGCAAATGGCATAACTCGCTCTCCCATGCCACCAACGATTGCAGGGTATGGTGTCGGCACATCCAAGCGGCGATAGAAAAAGGGCGTCTAATTTTCAACCGATACGCTATGAAGGTCGACACCCAGCCCTTCCCCGCCGTTAACATGGTAGAATGCACTTACCCTCGAAGGTTGCCGGCCAGGATCCTTGTTCGGCATCAACATGGTAGGACACTGGGCACCACTCCGGCAAAGATGGAGACGAGGGCAGGCTGCTCTCGTAGCAAAGACACGAAGGAGGCCGCTCCATGCGATCGGCTCCGTCATGATGGCAAGCGCTACGTCACGAGAGGGAGAAGTGAAGAACATGAGATATCAAAGACCCCTCTCGATCACCTCCTCAACAAGTATGTGAGTCAGTATGATCAACGCCGACGATCCAGCGATGATGATGAGAGAGATCGACTGGCTAGAGAAGCCAGAAGACATCGTCGGCACGATCGCGATGAGGAGGAGCACGAGCGCCGTGCCACGGGAAAATCAAGGGAGCAAGATGACAACGACAGACCGGGACCGCCCTTCTTCGGACACTGCTGGGATTCAGGAATGAGCCGATTGCCCACAATCGGCAATTGCCCAGAATGCAACCAGAAAAAGAAGGAGGCAGCCAATGTGTCTGTGTTCAAGCGCCTAGGGCCTCTCCCGCCACGAAGCAAACGTGCTGAGTCCCCTCGGTGGGCAGATCTCGAGGAGTCCGAAGACGAGGGACAAGAAGAAGAAGAAGACAGTACCACCGGCCAAGGTGGTGCCCTGATGGACTCAGCCGTTCACAAAAGCGCAGGGTTCAGCGATTGCGCGGCCTGGAGAAAGCCGAAAGGTTATACTTGCATACGTTAAGGAAGGCACGACCTGATCTGGCTGCGAAAGTTCAGCGAACCCTGGTCGAAGAGGGTCGTCCACGGAAAATGGAGTGGCGTCCCAAGCAAAGGAAAGCCGATGATGAAACATCGGCTGGCACAAACATGGTGTCCATCCTTCCAGCGGAGTTTGGTGCTCCAGGATCAGATGAAGCGCTCTCAAGCGTCGTACCGGTGGAAAAGAAGGACGGCCGATGGCGTGTGGCTATAGATTTTCGGGACCTCAACAGAGCCACCTGCCTGATCGAGTAGTAAGAACCAACTTATGTGCGGACATGGCGAGGCTGATCCTTGTGATCGGCCCCAGAAATCTATGAAGGGGCATTACAGAACCTTCAGTCAACACTTCAATAGATATGGAGGCCGATTCCAGCGATCGGCCAAAATTATCTTCACCACATGTTCCGCTTGTGTTCAACATCGAGCTACTAGGCAGTGGCCACGTCGGCAGATGAAAGTCAGCACGAATCTCGGCGGAGCCGACGTGCAAGTGCAGTGCCCTGGCTAACCATAAAAGCCGATATCTGCAGTCACCTGGCAGATTCGGCTCGGGGGGCATATAGTCAGATGAACATGTGCAGTGAACATGTGTACTGTGAAACATTGGGGGCCGATAGCCGATAGAAAAATCGGCCCCGCCAAAAAAAAAAAAAAATAGTTCGGTGGCTCAGATCCTCTTTTCAAGAACCTCCAAATTCTTTTTGGAAGTATTCAAGTCCGCAACATCAGCTGGGGCAGGTTTTGGGGGATCATGACCCTGACCAATATCAAGAGCGAGCATGGACGTACGGATCGAGGTTAAGGATAGGTTACATCAAATCTGCCAAAGGAAAAGAGCCGATCCGATCGGCAAGGCGCAAGAAGTGGGCTCGGAAAAGCTCGGGGGGGGGCAGCCCACCCTGAAAGTTCTCTACTCTGGGGAGCCGATTTTGTTGAAATCGGCTGGCTCTGCATCATGACTCGGAAGCCGATAGTAGCACATTTGGTTGGCTCACTGCTGTTCTCGCCTTGATGAAGGCTCCGGAGGCAACGGACTGCGTAGATATTTTGTTCTTAAGAAACCGATTGAGATTTCATCGGCTGGCCCTCCATCATGATCTTCTTCAAAGGGATTGGGCAGGTTCGAAGAGTATCGCTGAATATCTGAATATCCAGAGGTATTGGCTTCAGCGTCAAGTCATTTCAGCAGCGGTTCTGGGGCTCTCTTAAAGTGACCAAATTCACGATCACTCCAACGTCAAAGAAATGAAGAGCGGATTATGAGGAACCAATGCGTGGCAATCGGCTCATTAGACATTGATCGAGTTGACAATCGGCTAAATTAGCATAAAAGGAATCGGCAAAGTCAAATTGGAGAAGTTCTTCATTGATAAACCAGATTTCTTACAAAGAAAAAGTCGATTGCTCAAGGGGGGAGGTACAAAAGAGGGATTTGCTGACCAAACTGCTACTACTAGACCTACACTAGCAGATCCTAGCTACGGACCGTCGCTGCCCTCGTCATCGTCCTTGGAGCTCTCATCGGCACTGCTGCCGATGGGCTCCTCGTCGCTGCTCCCGTAGCCCTCTACGGGAGCTTCATCCTCCTCATCATCATCGCTGTCGTCGTCGTCCCACCACATGCGGAGACGTTTCGCCGGTGGATAGCCCTCGAGGGAGTCGTCGCCGTCTTCCTCCTTCTCTTCTTCAGAAGAGGGGCAGCCGTCCCAGGGGAACAAGTCATCCTCGCTCTCCGATTCCAGTTCCCCATCGGCTAGGAACTGGAGATCTTCATCCCCGCTGGTCAGGGACTTGTCGTCCTCGGACCAGACGGAGGAGGCATGGTCCTCCTGGTCCCATTCTTCTGGGGCGCGTACGTCCGGTGGCGTCTCGCAGGAGGAGGAAGACCCGTAGGAAAGACTGGAAGAGGAAGAAGAGGAAGAAGACATGGTGGTGCAGGAGGGTTTTTTGGGTGCTAATGCGAAGAGGATGGAGTAGTGAACCGTTTGGCACAGATAAATAAAGGGAGTATAGTGGAGATTTAATGCCTTGACGGTTCTCGAGGATGTTATGCCGAAATTATCAATTCGTGCAGAGAAGCCCAGGAGGCGAGGCGAAATGATGGAAGATTCTGCGGCAGCTCTGCTCTGCCATGACATGACCCGACGAAGGAAAAGCAGAGTGATTTTGGAATTACCAATTCCAAAACCAGGGGGGCATGTGTTATCACCAGAATTTGACCGAGCCAGAGGTGGGCCGCGATCAGGATGAAATTGAGGAATATACATGGAAGAATTACGTGAATCGGCCTGTTATGCCGAGTTTGGGCTAGTCTGCCTTTGTATCTGTAACATATTAGGATACGTGTCGGTTAGTTGGAATTTTACTCGTGCACGGTTAGGTGCACGTCTAAGTTAGAAAGTCCCCTGGACTATAAATATGTATCTAGGGTTTATGGAATAAACAACAACCAACGTTCAACCAACAAATCAATCTCGGCGCATCGCCAACTCCTTCGTCTCGAGGGTTTCTACCGGTAAGCAACATGCTGCCTAGATCGCATCTTGCGATCTAGGCAGCACATAGCTCCACGTTGTTCATGCGTTGCTCGTATCTGAAGCCTTGTTGATGGCGAGCAGCGTAGTTATCATAGATGTGTTAGGGTTAGCATAGTTCTTCGCGTAACATGCTATCGTAGTGCAACCCTTGCATGTCTAGCCGCCCTCACACCTATCTTAGGTGTGGGGGCGGCACCGCTTGATCATTGTTTAGTAGATCTGATCCGTTACGATTGCTCCTTGTTCTACAAGGATTAGTTTAATATCCGCAATAGTTAGGCCTTACAAAGGGGTGGAGGATCCAGCGGCACGTAGGGTGTCGTTCGCTGGCCCTAAACGGGATGTTCCGGGATCAACCTTGTGTTGGTTTTTAGGCCTTGTTTAGGATCGGCTTACGATCACCGTGCGTGGCCGCGAGGCCCAACCGTGAGTAGGATGATCCGATTATGCGGTGAAAACCCTAAATCGTCGTAGATCTCATTAGCTTTATCTTGATCAAGCAGGACCACCATATATTCGTGCACCTCGTACGAATCATGGGTGGATCGGCTCCACGAGCCGATTCACGGGGATAACCCGAGAGCCGATCGAGGCTCGTATTTAATGTTTACGTGTATGCCATGCAGGAAACTAAGCGAGGCATCTCCATCACCTTCTCGACCAGGTATAGGTCAGGTGGCACGCCCTTGCATCAGCATCGGACGTGTGACCAGAAGGCTTTGCGGGCCGTCGCTCGGAGGGACCTCAGCCAGCCGCAGCTCTAGGTTGTTCCCGGCTCTACGGTGTTGCCTGTCGCTGCCCGCCGGTGGGTTTCTGACGACAACAACTTCTTACTTGATTCCGGGTTCGCTCCTCCGGAAATCCTCCATCTTCAGATCATGCACAACAACGGAAAGTCCACTTTTCCCGCGCACAACTTCCTCATTTCCCGCGCTAAATTTTCGCAGATGCAAATCTTCAGCCGGAATTTTCGGGAGTGCATGGTTAAGCTACCTCCACGTCGTTTTACCGCAGTTGACCTAAAACACGTGTCATCCATCCAACGGTACGACCGTTCCGTTTCCACCGTCGGATCCGGATCCCGAATCTCCGCGTGCGGTCTATAAATACCCCGCGGCTCGGTAAAATTTCATTCTTTCACCTCTTCTCACCACCTCGTCTTCCTCCTCGCGCCGCGCCGCCCGCCAGATCTCGACTCCGGCGAGCTTTGCCACGGTGAGCTCCGCGCGCCGCCAAACCAAGGCTCCCCTCGCGCCAAGATTCCCGCGGTTGAACGAGAATTTCGCTCCGCCGCCGATTCGTGGTCACGCGGGACGATTTCCTTCAAGTTCGGCGACCTCATCTTCGCCGGAGCTCCGTCGAGCCACCGCGCCATTAGCGGTAAGTGCGCCGGCCTCGTAGAAGATAACCTAGTGTAGAAGATAGACTTAGTGATCCGGGTACTCAAATACTTTGTATGGGCGCAGCCGGAAGCATGCCACTCGAATCGTCGCATTGTACTGGTAGCTCTCCGAGTAGCCCGGATCCCAACCAAATAGAACCCATATGCCCGGACCCCATATCATTCCTGCCACCATATGTTTCCGACATTAGACTAGCTCAACCTTTTTCCGCATCTTCCGAGCACCGCTCCGAGCCGGATCCCTTCCCTCCAAGAGCTCCAAGAAGAACTCGAGGGACAAGCTCGGATGGCAGCAAAGGTGCAGGAGGTGGAAAACAAGAGGGCGTCCAAGGCCCGGATCCGCGAAGGAGAACGGGGTCAATGGTGGCCTTGCGCAACTACCGACGTGGAGCTTAGAGAGCTCCAGAACGAGGGCATGATCTCCACACATTGGAGTTTCACTCGTGATTCCGACGTCCCCAAGCCAGAAGCCGGAGAAATTGTTATGACCAAGGCTTGGGTGGAACGCGGACTTTCACTTCCCTGTTCGGAGTTTTTTCTCTCCGTCCTCAACACCTACGGGCTCCAGCCCCACAACATCTGCCCAAATTCATATCTTCTCCTGTCCAACTTCGTGACTCTCTGCGAAGGACATCTTGGGATCCGGCCAGATGTCAAGTTATGGCAATTCTTTTTCCGGGTGAAGAAAGAAACCAAGGACAAAGCAATGGTGAACTGCGGAAGCATGACGTTTATGCTCCGCCCTAGCCGCATGTACCCTCCCCACGACTCGCACGAATCCGTCCGGTACTGGAACGCCGGATGGTTCTATGAGAAGAATGCTTCAGTTCCGGATGTTCATGAAGGTCTGCCCCAGTTCGTCAACGAACCTCCGGAAGAGCTTGCAAGCTGGAGCTTCGTCCCTTCGCTCGCCCAGACCCCGATCCTGGAGAAGGCTGCGCGGAGAATCTCCTGGCTAGTCCACGACGGACTGACCGGAGCCCAGCTCACACTTAGCTGGTTCTCCCGGAGAATCCAGCCTCTACGCTACAACGCGCGCCTGATGTGCGCTTATACCGGGGCGGACGATCTTCTCCGGGTTACCCGCCACGATCTTCCGGCCGACTCTCTGAAGAGGAGGTTCAAGACGCTGGTGAAGATTCCGAGGGGCCAACAGGTCCCGGAACTGATCAAGGATATTTACACGAACGACCAGTGTCCTCCGGTAAGCTTTGTTCTTTTCGTTGCTTCAAACTTCGCAAGTTTTCTGATGTTAACTCTAACTCTTGCTCATTTCCTTCCAGCTCAACACTTTGGCGGAGGAAAACTTCCGCACCATTCTTCGTGTCCCCGTCAGTGGCGACGCGGCGGAGGAGGCTCCGGAAGACGACGAGGAGGAAGAGGAACAAGCACCCCGCAAGGCGGCCCCTCGACCTACAAAGCGTCCCCGCGCCAAGGCTTCCGGCACTGAAGCCGGAACTAGCGGCGAGGCCTCCGCCAAGAAGCCCAAGACGACAAAACCACCTCCGCTAGACTCGAGGAAAGCGGAGCGTGCGCGCCTAGGGATGCTTTCAACAGCTGGCCAGCGCACGCGCCCCATCATCCCCGGCGCCCCGTAAGTTTCCGAACATGATGCAGTTTTGTCTTGGCGAAATTATCTCTTGTCTAAACCCTTTTACTTGTTTGCAGGAATCCGAGTGCCACTGTCACGCGGACCACCAGCCAGGAACCCATCACGAAATACATGAAAAAATCTCCGGCTGTTGGTCCTTCTACTCCAGTTCCACCAAGTGCCTCCCACCCAACTCCTCAACCGTCTCCACCTCAGGCCGATCCATCTCCCCCTCCTGCCGCAAATACTCCACCGGAAATAATTCCGGTTAGCAGCGAGCATGCGGGCGGAGAAGATCCTAAGGCCAAGGGCCCTGCCCAAGAAGACGCGGAAGTACAAGGCCAAGGAGAGGCTGAGGTCACTTCTTCCGAGAAAGCTGGAGAGGGCGCTGGTGACATGGTCGTTTTTCCGAAGAACTTTGGAGATCCGGCTGACACCACTTCCACCCCCAAGGCGTATGCTACCAAGTTTTTCAACAAGCTGTCCGAGGCGGAGAAGTGGGAACTTGAACAAGACCTGCTCAACGCCATGCTGAACAACGCCTGGGGGAAGCCCGACTCCAGGACATCAGAAATCCAAGACTTCAAGAAGAACGTCGGCCAGTTCTTTGACCAGCTCATCTGCAAGCAAAAGGTACTCCCCAGTAGCCCCCAAGCATGTAGGCGGAAACTCAAAAAATAGTTAGCGCTTAGATGCTTAGAGAAAGATTACTTCCGGGAAGGTTGTTAAATTGGATCAGTAGCCCCCAAGCATTATGGCGAAAACGTTCCGGCAATAATGCTTTGGAGAAAACCATTTTACAGGCGGAATTTTTACTCCTGCTCTGTCTATTGTTTTACAGGAACAGCAGGCGCTGCACTATGAGCTGCACAAGAACATTGCGCTTCAGCGCCGCGTTACTCTGAATCAGGCGGAAAATATCCGGACTCTGAAGGATGAGAATGCGGAACTGGCCAAGCAACTGGCGGACGCCCAAGGTTGGTTTCCGCCCTCTTCGTCATTAGCCATATTCCGACTTAGGACTTGTTGTTAACTTATGTTATTATAGGCGCATCCTCTTCTCTTGCTACAGCCTGATCTGAACTTGAGAACCTGCGCTCCTCGTACCAAGATTTGGAAACGAAATTAAAGGAGGCGGAACTAAAGAGGGAGCAAGCCGAGAAACAGCTGGCGGAGAAAAATTCCGAACATATCCGGGAAAAGGGCGAGCTGTTGCTGAAGAAAAATGCTGACAGCGAAACCATCAAGAGGCAGCAAAAAGAGCTCAATGGTCTCCGGAAATACATGGAGACCGCAGAGCATCACTGGGACTTGCTCAACGAGAACATCTTGGGTACGATACCGGAACCTTGTCCAGATATTTGCTCCGACTTTTTACTTTGCGCTCAAACTGCATGCTTATACCCTGATTATCTTTATGCAGAGCCGCTTGGGTATCCGGAGCAGCGCCGGAATTTGTTCCCCCGGGATGACCTTCTTCAACTCGCAGGCGATGATTGCAAAGATCTCATCTCCGCCTCCCGCAAGATATGCTATAACTTATCCATCAAGAGGAGTCGCACATGCAACGTTCGCAAGCTTGTTGGGAAGATGGATGTTCTGCCGGAGCTGGTGACGGATCTGCAAGCATCATCAGCCCGAGGCGCAGCTGCAATGACGTTGGCTATGTGCTTAGCACATAACCCGGATCTTGATCTGGATGTGGTAACCACAGGCGTTCCTCCGGATGCGAATGTTGACGAGCTCCTCGATGCAGTGAGCGGCTATGACACCCGCATTGCGCGCAGGATCCAGCATGAGGAATTCTACGACAAGGTTGTTCTTCCGGCAGACGAGCCCTTGGAAGAGGAACTTCAGAAGGAGCTCGCCGCGAAGGCGCGACCTGCGGAATCCGGAACCCAATACACCTGGACCAGCTCCAAGGACGCTCCCCAAGAGGAACCCAAGACCAGCACTGCAGCTTCTGATGAAGAAAAAGAGAGCGACGAAGACGTGTCATCTCCGGCCGAAGGCGCCAACGAAAAGGATCCAGAGGGCAAGACTTCTCCGGCTAAGGGGGAGTGAAAACTTTTATTCCTGCGGGAAAGACAATGCATCATTTTGGCCCCAGCGAGGGTTTGTAATAAGACTTTAAATTCTTAAGTAGCTAGGAACGAAACGGTTATGCATGGGGCGGAAACACTTATCCTGCTATCCGTTAATATTATGTGCATGTTTCGTTTTATGTCGGAAAGCAAGTGCTGACTTCGTTGTTTTCCGGCTTACCCGCTTGACCTTCCGTGAGCCGGAAAACCTTAGCCGGAAATGCTCGCCAGCGGCGATGAAGCCCAATGGCAATCCGTCCATAACCGCGGAAACAAGCCCCCAGGCATAGGTGCCGGAAATCGCTACTAGGAATCCACGAGTTCGCAACAGATAACAACTTAATCAGAAAACTTAAGCTTACGTCCTAAAGGACGGTTTTGGAAATCACAACTTTCGTACACGCCTAGGCGGAAATATCCAGCTCTGCGGTTTTAGTCGGAAAAAACATACACGATCTAAAATGAACAAGTAAAGGAGGTAAAAGACTCAAAGAGTGAACCATAAGCTTTATTTCATTGATCATGTATAACTATTACAGAGTTTATAACTCGGAAAATATATGCTAAGTGTAGAAAGGACGTAGCTGTGCGATGTTCCAAGGGCGATCTGTTTCATCGTAGATGTCATCCGGATCCTCACGCTTGCGTTTCCGGTGCCAGTTAGCAGGTCTATCCCTCAGCTCGCGGAAATCAACAAGGTAGTACGACCCGTTATGGAGCACTTTGCTAACGACGAAGGGTCCTTCCCATGGAGATTGCAGCTTATGGTCTTTCACCTGTCGAAGGCGGAGGACCAGGTCTCCTGCCATGAATGAGCGATTCCGAACTCGACGACTGTGATAGCGTCGGAGCTTCTGCTGGTAGATGGCGGAGCGCTGATCAGCTAGGTTCCGAGCTTCCTCGATCAGGTCCACAGATAGCTGTCTGGCCTCATCAGCTGTTTCTTCATTGTAGGCGGAAACTCGCGGTGAATCGTGGATGATGTCGGAGGGAAGCACGGCTTCAGATCCGTATACCAGAAAAAATGGGGTAAACCCTGTTGATCTGTTAGGGGTAGTTCGTAAACTCCACAAAACAGCTTCCAACTCGTCAGCCCAAGCTCCAGCTGCTCGTCGCAGTGGTTCTTCAAGGCGCGGCTTAATTCCTGATAATATTAGACCGTTAGCCCTTTCAACCTGACCGTTAGATTGTGGATGAGCCACAGATGCAAGGTCCAGTCGAATCCCCATTGTGTCACAATAATCCCTCAACTCTCCTTGAGCGAAGTTTGTGCCATTATCTGTGATTATGCTGTGTGGGATGCCGAATCTCATCACGAGGCTGCAGACGAATTTTAGTGCCGTAGCACCATCGGCTTTTCTCACTGGCTTTGCCTCGATCCACTTGCTGAATTTGTCAACAGCCGACAGAAGGTATTCAAAACCGCCAGGAGATGATCTTTTTAACTTACCAACCATATCAAGCCCCCAGACCGCAAATGGCCAGGTGATAGGTATGGTCTTCAGCTCTTGGGCTGGAGCGTTTGGTTGAGTAGCGTAATACTGACAACCTCGGCAGGTTTTTACCAGCTTGTCAGCATCTTCTTTAGTCGTGAGCAGTAGAATCCTAGCCGGAAAGCTTTGGCAACGAGGGATCTGGGAGCGGCGTGATGCCCGCAATCCCCTGCATGGATCTCTCTGAGGATTTCAATGCCATCTTGATTGGAGACGCATTTGAGAAACACCCCTGCTGCACTTCGTTTGCAGAGCTGTCCATCAACAATTGTGTAGGTTCTCGCTCGTCTGACGATCTGTCGTGCGAGGACCTCGTCCTCTGGCAACTTCTGATCGATGAGGTAGTCCAGGAAAGGCTGTGTCCAAGCCGGAATGATAGCCATCACCTCCCTAGCCGGAGACACTGCCACCTCTGGATTTTCCGGGTTAGCGCCCTTAACTGAGGGTATCCGGAGATGCTCCAGGAAAAATGCCAGGCGGAATTCGCTTCCTGCCGGATCCGAGCTTGGATAGCATGTCTGCCGCTGTGTTATCGTCTCTCCTGACGTACTTGACTTTGTATCCGAGGAAGCACTTGGCGATCTCATCAACTTCGTCTCTGTAGGCCGCCATGACGGAGTTTCTGGCGTTCCAGTGTTCCGGCTACTTGTTGTGCCACCAGGTCGGAATCTCCACAGCATATGATGTGCTTGATCCCAATTTCCTTAGCGATGCGCAGACCGTGTAGTAGAGCCTCGTATTCCGCCATGTTATTTGTAGCTTCGAGTGGATCTGCGAACGTCACTGCGGTTCTTCTCCGGTAGGGGACTTCAGGGGTGACTCCGGCTCCCGAGCCTTGATGCTGCTTGGATCCATCGAAGTGCATGACCCATGTTTCTGGTTCCGGCCCCAGACTTGCATCCGGAGCTTCTGTCCAATCTGCGACGAAATCTGCCAAGACTTGGGATTTGACCGCAGTCCTGGGCTTGTAAGCGATGTCGAAGGCGGATAGTTCAATGCCCCATTTAGCCGTACGTCCTGTTGCGTCAGCGTTGTTGAGAATTGTTGACAGCGGAGCCTTGCTCACGACTGTTACTGGATGCTCTTGGAAGTAATGTCTCAGCTTCCGGCTGCCTAGGAACACACCATAAGCTAGCTTCTGGAAGTGAGGGTATCTCTGTTTTGATTCCGTCAGCACCTCGCTAATGTAGTAGACAGGTCTTTGGACGTCGTATTCATGACCTTCTTCCTTTCGCTCCACCACAATGACGAGGCTGATGACTTTGTTGGTAGCTGCCAGATAAAGGAGCATTGGCTCTGACTCTGCTGGGGCTGCCAAGATAGGTGGGGAGGTGAGTATTTCCTTCAACCCTCGAAGAGCTGCGTCAGCTATGTCGTCCCAGACGAATTTGTCTGTTTTCTTCAGCAGCTTGTACAGAGGTAGCGCCTTCTCGCCAAGACGGCTAACAAACCTACTGATTGCTGCGACGCAACCAGTTAGTCGTTGCACATCTTTGAGACAAGTTGGCCGTTTGATGCACAGGATTGCCTTGATCTTTTCCGGGTTAACCTCAATGCCTCCGTGAGAGACTATGAAGCCAAGGAGTTTTCCGGCTGGCACGCCAAAAACGCACTTCAGCGGATTCAACATCATCTTGTACCTGCGGAGGTTGTCGAAGGTTTCTGTGAGGTCGCTGATCAAGTCGGATCCTTTCCGGGTCATGACCGCGATGTCGTCGACGTAAGCGTGCACATTCCGGCCAATTTGGTCCTTCAGGCACCGCTGCATCGTACGTTGGTAGGTAGCACCTGCGTTTTTCAAACCAAAAGGCATAGTAACATAGCAGTAAGTACCGAACGGGGTTATGAATGAAGTCGCCTTTTGGTCGGATTCCTTCATCCGGATCTGATGATACCCGGAATATGCATCAAGAAAACACAGAAGTTCCGCCCCCGCCGTCGAATCAATGACTTGGTCAATGCGCGGCAAGGGGAACGGATCCTTCGGGCAATGTTTGTTCAAGCCGTAGTAATCGATGCACATTCTTAGTATTTCAGTGTTCTTTTTGGGTACAAGGACGGGATTCGCGACCCAATCGGTGTGGATAACTTCTATTACAAAACCTGCTTCTAGTAACTTTGCTAGTTCCATTCCTATGGCGCGGCGCTTCTTATCTCCAAAGCGTCGCATAGCTTGCTTCACCGGTTTAGCCCCAAGATTTATGTTGAGGTAGTGCTCGGCGAGTTCCCTAGGTACTCCGGACATGTCAGAAGGTTGCCATGCGAAGATATCCATGTTAGCGCGGAGGAACTCGACGAGCGCATCTTCCTATTTGGGGTCCATGTTGGCTCCGACTGAAACCTGCTTGGAAGAGTCGCCTTTGATGAGGTCATGTTTCTTGGTTTCTATCGCGGCCTTGAAGGAGGTTTTCTGCTCGGAGATCTGCTTCTTGGTGGTTTGCATCTCAGTCGGATCCACCGCGGCTCTGTAGCCTTTCAGCTCTTCTCCGGATATCACGGACTCTGCGAAGGCGGCTTCGCCTAACTCGCACTCATGAGCCTTTTAGTAGTCTCCGGATACGGTAATCATACCTTTAGGACCCGGAATCTTGAGCTTGTTGTAGATGTAGCACGCTCTTGCGTGGAACTTGTGGTAGGTGGGCCTGCCGAAGATGACGTGGTAGGAGCTCTTGAAGGGCACAACTTCAAACGTGATCTTCTCTTCGCGGAAATTATGAACATCGCCAAAAGCCACGGGAAGTGTGATGCTGCCGAGGGAGTTCGCCTTCTTACCCGGAACCACGCCATGAAACTCAGTGTTGCTATGCTTCAGCTGCTCCTTGGTGAGGTTCATCCGCTCTAGAGTCTCCAGGTACATGATGTTCAAGCTGGCTCCGCCATCCATGAGGCACTTGGAGAAGTCGTACCCATCTATGCGGGGACTTACAACCAAGGCGTAGCATTCTTTTGGCACAATTGCGGGGTGATCCTTCCTATCAAATGTGCAAGGGATTTCCGACCACCTGACGTACTGCGGCACAGCCGGAACTATGGCGTTCAGGATCCGGGTAGCTGACTTGGAGGCGCGTACTGTTGGAGTCCCGAGGAAAGTGTGGTAAGCCCCCACGCTCTTTTTGTCGAAGGGGTTGGATTTTCCTGCGGATCCGGCCTTGGGATCCGGCGAGTTATCATCCTCATCCATCGCCTCGGAACTATCATCCTCTTTGTCCTTGTTCTTTCCCTTGCCACCTTTGCCACGTGGGCGGTGCTTCCGGCGCGCTTGTATCCTCGCCTCCGGGTCATTCTTTAGATCATTGACCCACTTGCAGTTGCGGTTGGTGTGAGTGGACTTCCCTGTAACCGGATCCAGATGGGCCAGGCAGGGCATGTCTCTGTACTCCTCGTAGGTTTGCGGAGCGCGGGATCCGCCAGCAGTGACCTTAGAGGTATGCTGCTGACCCCTGCCGGCTCCGCCTCCATGTCCGCGTCCTCTTCCGCCTCCTGGACCTCCGCGTTGAAACGCCATGGCGACCATCTCGGATCCGCCACTCTTCTGGTCATCAGGGTTCTTGCGCTTATGGCTGCTGCTGCTACCGTTATCACGGTTCTTCTTTTGTTGATGCGGGGGATTGCTTGTGCTCGCGAGATCACCGCCGTGTCGTCATCGGCGGCAGTGTGATCGCTGGCGATGGTGATCATGTCGTCCAACGTCAGTTTATTTGCATTGACCAAGCAAGTTAGCTTGTGTCGCAGCAATCCTCCTCGCTGCAAGCCCCCAATGAAGGCGTGCATTGCTGTGCGGTTGTCGACGTTCTCGCACTCGTTTCTGCATGCCAACCATCGGGTGAGGAAATTCCTCGATGTTTCGCCCTTCTTCTGGATACAAGCCTGCAGGTCGCTTGTTGTGGCAGGTCTCTTGTAGGTGCCCCTGAAGTGTTTCTCGAAAGCGTTCTTCAGGTCAAACCAGCAAAAGATGGAATTCTTCTCGAGGTCGCTGAGCCAGATCCGGGCTGGACCTACAAGGTACAACTGAAGCATGCGGCAGGCGATGTTAGGGGTTCCTCCGGCGAAGGTTACTGACATTATAGTAATCCTCAATCCAGGTATCCGGCCTTTCCGTGCCATCATAATGCTTCAGATTTCCGGGTAGCTTGAGGTTCATCCTTGGCTTTGGTTCCTCTCGAATCATCCTGCCAAAGCACTTCGGACCAATGTAGTCGGTTCTGTACTCGTTAAGGCGATCCCGCGCGTCGCGCGAGCCGTGGCGAGGAGACTTTGAGCGAGAGCGAGATCTCCGACCATTGCCTCCGCCTCCACCTCCGCCGCCACCGCTAGGTGGTGGTGAGGGAGACCTGCGAGGTGGGCGGTCCGACTTCTTGCTTCCGCCATCTGAATCTTCTCGGCCTTCCTGGTGCTGGCTCCGGCTCCTGTGGCTGCCTTCGCCCTGGCGCTGGCTGCCCTGGTCGTTCCGGCGAGGCTCCGGGTCACGGCTCCGGCGAGGCTCTGGGTCCCGGCTCCGGCGAGGTTCTGGATCGCGGTTCCGGCGAGGTTCTGGGCCGCGGTCCTCATTCCGACTCCTCCTGGGCTCGGGCTCATGAACTTTGTTCTGGTTCCGGCGAGGTTCCGGCGAGCGCTCCCTGTTTCTGTTTCTTGGCAGCACGTTGTCGCGGATAACAATCCCACCATGCCCTGGGGGCCTGGTGTTTCCGGCTGGACTACGGCGGCGAGGGGGTCGCGGGTAACCGTTGGGCGGAGGAGAGGGGTTGCGGTATTTGTCTCGTCCGGAGTACATCGCATCCTTTCCCTTTCTTGGATCTGACGAAGGCGTCTTTGACGGAACAGGGATCGGATTTGGGTGTTCCCTGGTCCTTCTTCTGCGCTCCGAAGATCCGGTGTGTGATTCATCGTCGGGATGCCGATCAGCGCGGGCGTCCTTCTGCGCGGTAGATACACAATTATCCGGATTGGATTCCAGCCTGCGCGAAGTATCCGCCTTGCTTTGCTGCTGCATTGCTGAAGCGACAAGTGTGCGGAGATAGTTGATATCAACCTCTTCGTCCTTCTTCTTCAACAGTTCCGCAGCTTTTTGCATGTTGTCCTTTGGGGTTTCCAGCGGCTGGTGATCTGCGGGCGTGTTGAAGGGTATCCTGCGAGGCGGAATTGCTTCTCTAACAATTCGATCGGCCTCCGCCTGCGCATAGATCATCTTTACTTCCCACTCAGCCCTCATGCTCTTGACCTGCTCGAGTGTGGCAGTAATTTCGCGGTCCTGTCTGTCGAAGTTTTCCGCCAATCCTGCAGCTTCTGCCCTCTCTTCCCTTAACGCGGCTTCGGTATCGGCGAGCTTCTTGGCTGTGGCCAGCATTTCCTTTCTAGTGGCCTCTAGGGCCTCCAGATCTGCGGCGTCGCCCGGGGTTATAGGTGTGTTAAGAACTGCTCGCGCGACCATCTCTTCTGCTGACAGGATTTCCTCCGAGGAAGAATCCCTGTGGGGTCGCACCCGAGACATTGGAGATCCTTGTTGGGATGGTTGGGGGTCGGATTGGCTGGCTGGCTCTTCAGATCCAGTTTGTCCCAGCGCTGCTACCGTTGCGAGAACCTGTTTAGGCTGGGCGGAGTCGACTTCAGGCTGATCGCCGAAACCGTACTCCCCTAGCTTGCGGACGAAGTCATCAGACTCCATGGAGGGGGTATCTCCGGAAATTGGGCTCAGATTGCCCAAGATCGACTCTTCGACCGGAGCTTCGCTTTCTTCGACAGGCTTAGCCTGATCCGGATCTACGCCGTTTTCCGGTGCCTCTTCCTGCTCAGGACCAGCTCCGGCTTCTTGAGGGGCGGTTCCGGCGGTATGGGCCAAGAAGTGTACGAAGTGGCACCTCTGCTTTTCTAACACCTGGGAGACCCAGGCGGATCTGCATTGGTCTTCCACCGTTGTTTCTTGCTCAGGGGCGGATTGGGTGGGCTTTGAAATTTCCAGATCTAAGACGGAATCTTCCTTGGGAAGCTCCAGCATCTCAGATCGGATCTTCGCGACAGCGTCCAGCTCTGTGGCGGTCGCGTCTGCGTTACTTACCAGTGGGTTTCGTCGGAATCGACGGTTTCCCCGATGAAGATGTGTATGCCGCCAATTGGGACGATGGAGAGCTTGACGGGGTTTGTCCTAGCCGGAATCCAACATTCATCCGGAGGGACGATCGGCAGAGTTCCGGCGTAAAGGACGCGCCCCACAGCGATGGTGTCGTCGTAGCTTCCCATGGCGGAACCCTCCCGGTTCCGGCCTCCAGACGCCACAGGCCCCACGGTGGGCGCCAACTGTCGTTGCCTATTCGACGGTACCTCGGAGGAGGGATCCTCACGAGGGGGAGAAGAAGTAGGGGCCATAGGGCGGAGTGCACACGGGACGGTGGTACGCGAGTTACCCAGCTTCGGAACACCTGCACGATGACAGGGCCTACCGCTGCTTGTCCGGAATTATCCGGGTGCTTTCGCGTTGTTACAATGAGTTGTGGTTGTGCCTCTAGGGCTCCCGGGATCCGGCTTATAAAGGCGCACGGATCTAGGGTTTACACGGAGAGTCCTAGCCGGAATACAAGTTGCCTAACTACGGTACAAAGTCTTGCCGTGTACGTCAAGGATCCGCCTTCCTCCTAGGTCACGCTGGATCCGGATACTTCATGAGCCTTCACGGATCCGGCCTCCTTCGTAGGTCGGTTAGGATCCGGCTCCTCGTTCCTGGGCTGGACTTCATCCTTCATGATCTACAGCAACTGGGCCGCCCGATGGGCCACATGCCTCACCACCAACTATGGGCCACCCGGGCTTACCGGATCTAGGCCATGCCGTTGATATACCCATAAAGTATACCCACAACAGTTAGACAATGCACCCCTAAGCGAACAGTATCATGCGTTGTATAGTATCGTTCATCGCAAAGGAGATACCATTGCTACAGTAATGGCTTCCTCTCCTCCGAATGTGACGTTCAGATGAGTTTTGCTAGGACAGAGGCTATTGGCGTGGAATACCTTAATTTAAAGGCTGGGGGATATTAATTTATCATCTGAACCCGATGAATTTAGGTGGAATTTACACGTAGATGGTTCTTTCTCGGTCAAATCTTTATACAATGCTATACTTCATTCTGATGTACCAGTGGATAATAATAAGAAAATTTGGAAGATGAAGATACCACTAAAAATAAAAATATTCGGATGGTATCTTCGTCGAGGTGTCATCCTCACCAAAGACAATCTTGTTAAGCGGAATTGGCAAGGAAGTAAGCGATGTGTTTTTTGTCACCATGATGAAACAATTAAACACCTCTTCTTCCAATGCCAGTTTGCGAGATCTATTTGGTCTGTCATCCAAGTAGCGTCTACCTTGTACCCTCCGACTAGTGTGGCCAATGTCTTTGGCAATTGGCTTCATGGTATAGATTCAAGGTTTAAGTTGCTTCTTAGGGTGGGGGCGCTAGCAGTTATCTGGGCGCTTTTGCTAAGTAGAAATGACAAGATTTTTAATGATAAAAATTGCTCTTTGTTGCAGGTCATCTACAGGTGTACAGGTATTCTCCGTTCGTGGTTACCTCTTCAGCGCATGGAGAACCGAGACCTATTTACGGAGGTCTGTACACGGTTGGAGACTACGGCGAGGGATACTTTTTCCCTACATGGGTGGCAGCATAGTCTACGGATTGAAGCCCCACCCTCACCTTAGGTGTTATATGCTTCATCGTTTCAATATGTATTTCGCCTAGATTCCTTTTTCAAACTCGACATTTTTTCTAGACCTAAAAAGTCTCATAAACGGCTATGTGCACCCTGGTTGTGCAGAGGCTGGATGTAATTGCTTATCAAAAGTAATAAAGCATCCTTTATCAAAAAAAAAATTCTTTGTTTGAACAACACCACATTCCTGGGTCCATGATTCCTCGTACTCCATCCCCATCTTAAAATAACTTGCAACTTTATTTAGATACAAAGTATATAGAAGTATCATAGTTATAGATACATTCGTATCTAGAAAAGTTAAGCAACATATTTCCGGTCGGAGGGAGTATTTTTATGACCTAGCAGTATTATACGAAGAAACATTGCTCTCAAGAAAAAGAGCAAAGCCAGCCACAAGATTGACCAGTAGCACAAACAATGTAATTTGGAATTGTTTATTCATATATATTTATCAAAAACAAATATGTACAACAAAGAGAACAATAACATCTCCACGTCATCAGCAAAGTCAACAATAAGACCACAACAACCAACTCCTCACAAGGCGCATTGAGCAAAGAGGCGAGGAGGCCTAGCACTAAGCTTTGAAAATTGTGCCACTGTCGTTGCAGCAACCAGGACTCACCACTACCACAAGAACGCTTCGACAAGTTCACACCATATAGCCGAGTAGAGAATGCAGATCGACAGACCGCCAAGCCTCAGCAAGTGGAAGGGGCTTGACCGGGATCGCCACCGTGATGCTAGAATGTAGGTACAGTGTGCCCCTCGAAACTCCACGTCCTTGACAGAGACTGCCATCATCCCAACACCACACCTCACATGCTAGGGATCACTGAGCACCAAAGCAACACATTTGAGAAGGAAAGTGACGACATTGTGGTGTTCTTACCCGAACAAGCGATGTAGCCCTAGGGTTGCCCCCCGTCACGTAGTAGATGGTTGGATAGGGGTTACATTCAAGCCCTCGATGGAGGTTTGATACGTCTCAAACGTATCTATAATTTTTTACGCTCCATGCTTGTTTTACACCAACTTATATATGTTTTGCTCATGCTTCGTTGCACTTTTATACATTTTCTGGCACTAACCTATTAACAAGATGCCACAGTGCTAGTTCCCTGTTTTCTGCTGTTTTGTATATCCGAAAATTTATACAGGAAATATTCACGGAATTGGACGAAACAAAAGCCGAAGTTAGTATTTTTCCGTAACAAAGACAGAGTCCAGAGGCGAGTCGAATGGGGGCAGCAGGGCGGCCACGCCAGCCCTTGGCGCAGCCTGGCCCTGGCCCACGCCTAGGGTGGTGTGGGCCACCCTGGCCTCCATCGACATCGCCCCTCCATCTATTTATTCACGATCTTGGGAAAACCTAAATATCCGAGCCTCCATCCACTAAAAGTTCAGTCGCGGACGCCATTGCAGAACCCATCTTGGGAGGGTTCTGAAGCTCTTCTCGATACCCCGCCGGAGGGGGAAATCATCATCGGAGGCATCTATATCGCCATGCCCGCCTCCGAAGTGATGCGTAAGTAGTTCATCCCTGGACTATGGGTCCATAGCAGTAGTTAGATGGTTGTCTTCTCCAATTTGTGCCTCATGTTTAGATCTTGTGAGCTGCCCTACATGATCAAGATCATCCTTATGTAATGCTACATGTTGTGTTTGCTGGGATCCGATGAATATTGAATACTCCCTCCGTCCCAAAATGTAAGGCGCCTAAGCTTTGGTCAAAAGTCAACATAGTTTTAGTTTGACCAAATTTATACGTAAAAATATAAACATACACAATACCAAATTAATATGAATAGATTCGCCATAAAGTATAGTTTCTCAAAATGTTTCACTAGTAGGAAAAGCCTCATCAGTGGCGCACAAAAACTTGATTCTGTGGCGCACGGGCGGTGCGCCACAGAAACTTCGCCACAAAAATAGGGTTTCTGTGGCGCACCTGACCGTGCGCCACAGAATTAAGTTGTTCTGTGGCGCATATGGACATGCTGCGCCACAAAAATAGGTGCGCCACTAAATTCTATTTTGGTGCGCCACAGAACAATGTACATGTATACTCGATTTTGTGCTCTCTGATGTATTATACATGTTTTATACTGGTTTTGTACACAGTATACAGGTATAATATAGACAGATAGACAGATATAATATTGACACATATAACATAGCAACATTATACATCATCATCACAGTACTTAGAGCCCGATCGAGATACATATATAATGGCAAGTGTCAAATGTTTTGCATACAACTCTTAATTCATACAAATTTCACAATTTCGAGATACAAAGTAGTCTTCATCCGGTTCCTCCTTTGCTCCCTCCTCTCTACCCACCAGGGTCGCTTGCATCGGGGTCTTCATCCAGTTCCTACTATGATTAAAATGGAAGAAAGTGAGACCAACAAGTCCGATGAACAAGAGAAATGGAATAAATGCCTCATACATTGTTGGTCAACACAAATATTAACATTCAGGGATGGCGTAAGTGAGACCAAGTCCGATGCACAAGAGATTGATATTTGTGCTATCTTACCAGGCTCACTTACGCCACCCCCAAGTGTACGGTGACCAAACATTTTAATCATCGGCATTTTGAAAATACCCCCAAGTCGCAAGATTAGATTGCGATCGGCCATCATCGGCTTTCTTATTCCAACGATTAGTCTATTCGTTCACCGAGCAAGAAGGCGAAGAGTGCAGGGCGCGTGAGACACGGCCTGAAGCGTGGCAACAGGGGTCGGCATGATGCTAGGGAGGCCGGCACCGTCTTTGCATCAAGGACTCGTTCACGTACTGGACGGCGAGAGAAGAAAAGTGGCATCTGCTGCAAAGTACTCTACACCTATGGAGTCTGACGATAGTGGTGATGGCTATTATCATTATTCCCTCGGTGTGTCCAATCGTAGTCCGGCCATGGAAAAAAGCGCAGAGCGCAGGAGACGCGGCCACAAGGGAGGCGGCTGGGACTGGCGTGGTTCTGCGCCGGAGAGGCAGGTCGGCGTCGTTGTCTCGTCAAGGACTCGTTCACGGAACGGCGGCCGGGGAAAGGGGGGCCCGTCTACAAAGTATATTGCGACGTATAGGTGACCAAACATTCTAATCATCGGCACTAAAATGGAAGAAAGAGCCTCATACTTTGTTGGTCGAAAGAAATATTAACATTCAGGGATGGGGTCAGCGAGGCCAGGTAGGATACACAAGAGATTGATATTTGTGCCATCGCACCAGGCTCACTGTCCCCACCCAAGAGTGTACAAGTGAACAAACAATTTAATCATCGGCACTAAAATGGAAGAAAGTCCAATGCAATTAAGAAGTAGCTAGTATGAACTAAATGGAATGCCTCATACTTTGTTGGTCGAAACAAATATTAACATCCAGGGATGGAGTAAGTGAGGCCGGGTAGGATGCACAAGATATTGATATTTGTGCCATCACACCAGGCTCACTTGCTCCACCCCGAGTGTACGAGTGATCGACCAACCATCTAATCATCGGCAAGTACAAAAACACCAACAAACCAGCAACCATGGTGACATAATTCAAGATGCTCAAACACACATAGCATGTATGGAGCAGATGCTCCAAAGGGATTATTCATCACTTGGTATATAGACCAAGTGATGCTGGCAAAAGAGAGGCCAATCAAGAACCAGTAAATCCAGTAAGTGATAGATATGCCACATAGCATATCCCATCTAACCAGATGAGACAAGTCTTGGTAGCCAACTTAATCACCTAGCACCACCTAGCCTTTTAAAACCATCAGAAACAGTCCTTTTTCTTCAAAGGATACCACAGTGGCATTCATTTACATGATCCCCTACTGTGGATATCTCTATTTTCATCAAAGCCAACAAGTAATAGAAATTTATCATTACTCAGTTGAGTTCAAAACAAAGCTGGGGTAACATAAGGGATTACTCATCACTTGGTAGTAACCAAGTGATGCTGACAAGAGAGAGGCCAAGCCCGAGAGCTAGTCAATCCAGTAGAGATGGATATGCATAAGTAAGCAAGAACACATAGCCTATCCAAGTTAACCAGATAAAACCAACCTTGACATCCAACTTAATAACCTAGCATCACCTAGTCTTTTAAACCATCAGAAACTTCCCATTTTCTTCAAAGGATACCACAGTGGCATTCATTTACATGATTCCCTACTGTGAATATCTCTATTTTCACCAATTATCCAACTATGAGATGCAACCGATGGCGGTAGCAAGAGCTAATGAGGTCACAACACGGCACAACACAAGCAATCACACCGGTGAACCACTGCTGAGGTTACATCAACCATAAATTCATCCAAGCCAACAAGAATTAGAAATTTATCATTACTCAGTTGAGTTCAAAACAAAGCTGGGGTACCATAAGGGATTACTCATCACTTGGTAGTAACCAAGTGATGCTGGCAAGAGAGAGGCCAAGCCTGAGAGCTAGTCAATCCAGTAGAGATGGATATTCATAAGTAAGCAAGAACACATAGCCTATCCAAGTTAACTAGATAAAACCAACCTTGACAGCCAACTTAATAACCTAGCATCACCTAGTCTTTTAAACCAGCAGAAACTTCCCATTTTCTTCAAAGGATACCACAGTGGCATCCATTTACATGATTCCCTACTGTGAATATCTCTATTTTCACCAATTATCCAACTATGAGATGCAACCGAGTGGCGATAGCAAGAGCTAATGAGGTCACAACACATCACAACACAAGCAATCACACCAGTGAACCACTGCTGAGGTTACATCAACCATAAATTCATCCAAGCCAACAAGAATTAGAAATTTATCATTACTCAGTTGAGTTCAAAACAAAGCTAGGGTACCCAACAGTAGTTGGCTTCCATCCAAGCTTCAATAACACATCAAAGGAATCATTACTCTGCATAAGGAGTTCATCTAATTATCTGACATCAATAGAGAAAACCTTTTCAGATAATTGAATTAGGCAACAACAATCATACCAGGATGCTATGGAAGCATCAAGGCAGGTCACCAATACATGGTGAGAAGCTACAGAGGCATAGCAATAGCATAGGACATTAAGTAAAAGGCATGAGCAATTAGCCAGTAAGTAAATCACTAGCACATGATGATCATTTGACCATTTAGAGCATGCAATGACAGCAAGCTAGCAACCGTAGTTCACCAGGACAATGACAGCAACAATGACAGCAAGCTAGCAACCGTAGTTCACCAGGACAATGACAACAACAATGACAACAAGCTAGCAACAGTAGTTCACCAGGACAATGTACAGCAACAATGACAGCAATAGCACACGAGCATTTCGTCGAGCACCTTGTGCTCGCGCGGGAGAGGAATTAAGAGGGAGGGGAGGGGAGGGGAGAGAGTTCACCAACGACAGGGGTGGAGGAGGAGGTTGACGAAGACGGCAGGGGTGGAGGAGGAGGAGGACGCGGCGGCTCCTCCACCATGACGCGACGCCGGCCCCTCCTCCACCTTGATGCGGTGACACCTCCTCGCCGTAGCGGCAGCTTGTGCTGCAGGTGGCGGGGATGGGAGGAGCGTGGCGGCATGCGGCCCTCGCGGAGGAAGGCGACGACGACGCCAGCGCTCACCATGGCGGCGCGCGGCGGTAGGGATCGGAGGAGAGGGGAGAGGTGTACGGCGGGCGCGCGGAGGTGAACGGGCGTGGGGAGGGTACGGGGATGATATAAGTTCCACTATTTCTGTGGCGCACCATAACTAGTGCACCACAGAACAAGTTATTTCTGTGGCGCACCACACCGTGTGCGCCACTGAACAGTTTATTTCTGTGGCGCACCATGCCTATGCGCCACAGTTATAGTGGAACCTATGATTAGGGGTGGCAGGGTGTGGGCCCCTTCTTGTTTCTGTGGCGCGCCTATCTTCCCTGTGCCACAAAAATAAGCTATTTTTGTGGCGCACCGAGCCAAGTGCGCCACAAAAAAACTTTCTGTGGCGCATATTCGTCCAGTGCGCCACAAAAATAAGATTCACCTATAAGGCTTTTCCTGCTAGTGTTTATTTGATGTTGAAGATATTCATATTTTTACGTATAAATTTGGTCAAACTTAAAATATGTTGATTTTTGACCAAAGCTTAGGCGCCTTACATTTTGGGACGGATGGAGTACTATGTTGAGGTTGATTATATATTCATGTCATATGTTATTTGTGATCTTGCATGCTCTCTGTTGCTAGTAGATACTCTGGCCAGGTAGATGCTTGTGACTCCAACAGGGGGTATTTATGTTCGATAGTAGGTTCATGCCTCTAGTTTTTTGGGAGAGTGAAAATAACTTCTAAGATTGTAGATGTGTTGTTGCTACTAGGGAGAAAACAACAATGTTTTATCTAAGGGTAATTCTATTGTATACTTTACACACATTGCTTAATGCGATAATCTGTTGCTTGCAACTTAATACTAGAAGGGGTTCGGACGATAATCGATGGATTATTAGTCATAGACGCGGTTGGATTACGGTCTATGTATTATGTTGTAATGCTCAAACGAATCTCATAGTAATCATCTTGTTATGTATGGTCGATATTCTGTCAATTGCACAGCTGTAATTCGTTCACCCAACATGTTATTTATCTTTATGGAGAGACACCTCTAGTCAACTATGGACCCCGGTCCTTTCCTTTACACTGATAAATTCAACCGCTGCAATCCTGGTCTGTTTACTTATTTAAGCTCTGTTCTCTTTTATTACTGCAAACATCTCCTTCCACTCGATACATTTAATCCTTCCACTTGATACATTTAATCCTTCGTGTTCAGCAAAATCGGTGGGTAACCGTTCATGCTAAGAATCAGTTCATGCTTTATTTTTTAGTTCAAAGAGGGAAACCGTTCGTCCCAAGAATCGATTCATTTTTTTTTTTGGTTCAAGGAAGGAAACCGTCAATGCCGAGAATTCGTTCATTTTTTTTTTGTTTCAAGAAGGAAAACGTTGATGGAAATAATATGTTCGTGTTTATTTTTTTAGTTCAAGGAGGGAAACCGTTCAAGATAACAATCTGTTCATGCTTTATTTTTTTGTTCAAAGAGGGAAACCTTTCATTCCAAGTATCAGTTAATGGGATTTTTATGTTAAAGGAAGGAAACCGTTCATGCTTTATTATTTAGTTCAAGGAGGGAAACTGTTCATGCCAGAAATACGTTCATGGTATTTTTTTAGTTCATGGAGGAACACCTTTCATGATGTGAAACCATTCATGCTTTATTTATTAGGTGAAAGAGGGAAACCGTTCAAGCTAAGAATCTACTCATGTTTTTTTTTAGTTCAAGGAGGGAAACTGTTCATGCCAGAAATACGTTCATGTTATTTTTTTTAGTTCATGGAGGAAAACCATTCATGATGTGAAACCATTCATGCTTTATTTATTAGGTGAAAGAGGGAAACCGTTCAAGGTAAGAATCTGTTCATGCTTTATTTTTTTAGTTCAAGGAGGGGAACTGTCGTTGTCTATTCGACGGTGCCTCGGAGGAGGGATCCTCACGAGGGGGAGAAGAAGTAGGGGCCATAGGGCGGAGTGCACACGGGACGGTGGTACGCGATTTACCCAGCTTCGGAACACCTGCACGATGACAGGGCCTACTGCTGCTTGTCTGGAATTGTCTGGGCGCTTTCGCGTTGTTACAATGAGTTGTGGTTTTCCCTCTAGGGCTCCCAGGATCCGGCTTATAAAGGTGCACGGATCTAGGGTTTACATGGAGAGTTCTAGCCGGAATACAAGTTGCCTAACTACGGTACAATATCTTGCCGTGCACGTCAAGGATCCGCCTTCCATCAGGACCGTGCTGGATCCGGATACTTCATGGGCCCTCACGGACCCGGCCTCCTTCGTAGGTCGGTTGGGATCCAGCTTCCTGTTCCTGGGCTGGACTTCATCCTTCAGGATCTACAGCATCTGGGCTGCCCGATGGGCCACATGCCACATCACCGTCTGTGGGCCACCCGGGCTTGCCGGATCTAGGCCATGCCGTTGATATACCCATAAAGTATACCCACAACAGTAACCCCCGAAGTTCTCCGAGATTCATCATTCCCCCGACTTCAAAACTCGGATCCGAAGAGAATCTTGAAGAGCTTCAAAACTTTACTTATTTCCGGCATCATCTTCTCGGAAATCCTCTTTTTTCTGAATCGGTAATGTAACTGAGATTCCACTTTTCCCGCGCACAACTTCCTCTTTTCCCGCGCTAGATTTTCGGAGATACGAATCTATAGCCGGAAATTCCGGGAGCGCGTAGTCAAGTTACCTCCACGTCGTTTCACCGCTTTTAACCTAAGACACGTGTTACGCATCCAACGGTGTGACTGTTATGTTTCCGCCGTTGGATCCGAAACACGAATCTCCGCGTGAGGTCTATAAATACCCCCACGCGCGGTAACTTTTTCATTCTTTCACCTCCTTACCCACTTCATCTTCCTCCTCGCGCCGCGCCGCCAGTCCAATCTCAACTCCGGCGAACTTGCTCCGCAGGAAGCTTCGCGCGCCGCCACTCCGAGCCTTCCCTCGCGCCAAGATCATCGCGATTGATCGGGAAATCTCTCCCGCCGCCGATGCGTGGTCAAAAAACGAAGTTTGCTCCAAGTCCGGCGACCTCTACCTCACCGGAACTTCATCGGACCGCCGTGCCATTAACGGTACGTGCGCCGGCCCCGTAGGAGAAAGACATAGCATAGATCCGGTTACTCAAATTAACTTTGCATGGGTGCAGCCGGAAGCATGTCACACGGTTCACCAATTTGTACTGGTAGTTCTCCTAATGGCCCAGAACCCAACACATTAGAACCAATCTGTCCGGATCCCATTGCATACTTGCCACCATTTGTTTCCGACATCATGTTAGCTCAACCGTTCTCCACCTCTTCCAGCACTGCGCTAGGCCGGATTCCTACTCCCCAAGAACTTCAAGAAGAACTCGAAGGTCAAGCCAGGATGGCAGCCAAAGTCCAGGAGGCGGAGAACAAGATGGCCTCCAAGGCCCGGATCCGTGAAGGCGAGAGGGATCAGTGGTGGCCCTGTGAAACTACCGATGCGGAGTTGAGGGAGCTCCAGAACGAGGGCATGATCTCCTCCCATTGGAGTTTCATGCGCGACTCCGACGTCACCAAGCCCGATGCGGACGAGAGGGTCATGACCAAAGCTTTGGTTGAGCGCGGTCTATCGCTCCCCTGTTCGGAATTCTTCCTTTCTATCCTCACTACATACGGACTTCAGCCCCACAACATCTGCCCGAACTCTTATCTCCTTCTTTCCAACTTCGCAACTCTCTGCGAAGGGCATCTTGGGATCCGACCAGATGTCCGACTATGGCAGTTCTTCTTCCGGGTGAAGAAGGAAACAAAGGACAAGGCTATGGTGAACTGCGGGAGCATGACCTTCATGCTCCGACCCAGCCGCATGTATCCGCCTTATGACTCCCACGAATCCGTACGGTACTGGAATGCCGGATGGTTGTACGAGAAGAACTTCCCAGTTCCTAAGGTCCATGAAGGACTGCCCAAGTTTATCAACAAGCCTCCGGAAGAATTGGCTAGCTGGAGCTTTGTCTCCATGCTCGCCCAAACTCCGATACTGGAGAAGGCCGCACGGAGGATCTCTTGGTTGGTCCACGACGGACTGACCAGAGCCCAGCTGACCCTTAGCTGGTTTTCCAGGAGAATCCAGCCTCTACGCTACAACGCACGTCTGATGTGCGCTATACCGGGGCAGATGATCCTCTCCGAGTAACACGCCATGATCTCCCTGCTGATTCTCTCAAGAGGAGAATCAAGACCCTTGTGAAGATAGGCCGGGGCCAACCGGTCCCGGAACTGATTAAAGACATCAACATGCACGACCAATGTCCTCCGGTAAGCACTTGTTCCTCTGTCATTCTTCAACTTCTCATGTTCTTGAAGCGTTCTAACTTACTCCTGAATTTTCCTCTTAGCTTGCTACTTCGGTGGAGGAAGACCTACACAATATACTTAGAGTCCCCGTCAGCGGCGATGTGGCGGAGGAGGATCCGGAGGACCCCGAGGAGGAAGAGGAGCAAGCACCCCGGAAGGCTGCCCCTCGGCCTTCAAAGCGTCCCCGCGCCAAAGCTTCCGGCTCCGAAGCCGGAGCTAGCGGCGAGGCCTCCGCCAAGAAGCCCAAGGTCACCAGGCCGCCTCCGCTCGACTCCAAAAAGGCGGAGCGTGAGCGTCTCAAACTCCTGGCGATAGCAGGAAAGCGCTCACGTCCCAATATTCGGGGCGCAACGTAAGTTTCCGAGTACAACGTGTCTTTTATCTTGGTAAGCTTTGTTACTTATATATTTCCTTTGCCTACTTGTAGGAATCCGAGCACCACCGCCGCGCGGCCCAACGTCCAAGAGCCTATAACAAAATACATGAAGAAGTCTCCGGCCGTTGGTCCCGCCACACCAGCTCCGCCAAGTGCCCCCCAAGACACCCCACAACCATCTCCTCCTCAAGCGGAGCAATCTCCCCCTCCTGCCACAACTACTCCACCGAAAATAATTCCGGTTAGCAGCGAGAAGGTGGGCGGAGAAAACTCCGGAGGCAAAGGCCCTGCCCCTGATGAGACTGAAGTCCAAGGCCGAGAGGAAGCGGAGGACAACTCCTCAGGCAAAGCTGAAGCTGCGGCGAGTGAAATCGTCGTTTTTCCGAAAAATTTCGGAGACCCGGCAGATGTTACCTCCACCCCAAAGGCATATGCGACCAAGTTTTTCAACAAACTAACTGAAGCGGAAAAATGGGAGCTTGAGCAAGATTTGCTCAATTCCATGCTGGATAACGCCTGGGGCAGGCCTGACGCCGAGTCATCGGAGATTCAGGATTTTAAGAAGGAAATCGGCCAATTCCTCGACAAGCTCCTCTGCAAGCGGAAGGTATTCCCCAGTAGCCCCCAAATATGTAGGCGGAAACTAGTCAATAGTTAGCACCTAAATACTTAGAAGAAAACTCAAACTGGAGAAGATTTTGTGTGAAAAAATGTCGCAGTAGCCCCCAAGCATTATGGCAGAAATATTTCCGGCAATAACAGTTCAGAGAGACTTACTTATAAAATATCGGAAATTTACTCCTGCTCTGTTTGTACTTACAGGAACAGCAGGCTCTGCACTATGAGCTTCATAAGAATATCGCTCTGCAACGCCGCGTTACCCTATGCCAGGCGGAGAAAATTCAACATTTCAAGCAGGAGAATGCGGATTTAAAGAAGAAACTGTCAGACGCCCAAGGTTGGTTTCCGAATTAGTTTCAGATAATACATGATCCGGACTCCAAACTAATCTTGATTTCTTGGATAGGTGCATCCACCTCTCTTGCCGCCGCCTCCTCCGAGCTCGGGACCCTGCGCTCCTCTCATAAAGATCTAGAATCGAAGCTTGCAGAGGCGGAGAGGAAACTGGCGGAGAAGAGCTCGGAGCTCATCCGAAAGGAAGGTGAATTCCAGTTGAAAAGGAAGACTGACGGTGAAACCATCAAACAACAACATAAAGAACTTGGCGGACTCCGGAAATACATGGAGACAACAGAGCAATGCTGGGATCTGCTTAACTCCGATTTCATGGGTATGTCCTCGAAGCTCATACAGTAATGCATATGTTGCGCTCAATCTGTTATACTTATCAGAATTTGTGTCCTCCAGATCCTCTTGGATATAATGAAGAACGTCGGAGCAAATTCCCTCGCGACGATCTGCTTCAGCTTGCCGGAGAAGACTGCAAGGATCTCATCTCCGCCTCCCGGAAGATCTGTCATAACCTATCCATCAAGAAGAGCCGAACTTGCGATGTTCGTAAGCTTATCAAGAGGATGGACGTTCTTCCGGAGTTGCTGGTGGATCTGCAGGCGTCATCAGCTCGAGGCGCTGCTGCCATGTCCCTGGCCATGTGCCTGGCACATAACCCGGATCTTGATATTTATAGAGTAGCTGCTGGTGTTCCTCCGGATGCTAACGCACTACTGGATGCAGTTAGCGGCTACGACACCCGCATCGCCCGGAGGATTTGCCACGACGAATTTTATGACAAGGTGGTTCTTCCATCCGACGAGCCCCTTGAAGCAGAGCTCCACAAGAAACACGAGGCGGAGTCTCGTCCTGCTCAATCCGGAAGCCAGTACACCTGGACAAGTTCCAAGGACCAAGGTGGCGCTGCATCTCCGGGTGAAGACCAGGAAGAGAATGACGATGATGTCTCCTCTCCAGCCAAGGGTGAAGAGAAGGATGCTCCGAAGGCTGACGACAAGGTGGAAACTTCTCCGACTAAGGAGAAGTAAAAAACTTATTCCCGCCGGAAAAAAAAACAATGCATCATTTTGGCCCCGAGAGGGTTTGTAATATAATTTTAAATTCTTAAGTAGTTAGGAACGAAACACGTATGCATGGGCGGAAAAAACTTATCCTGCTATCCGTCAAAGTTATTTGCATGTTTCGTTTATTGAAAGCAAGTGCTGGTTTCTATGTTTTCCGGCTTGCTCATTTGACCTTCCGCGAGCCGGAAGACCTTTAACCGGAAATGCTCGCCAGCGGCGACGAAGCCCAATGACTTATCATGCTATCCGTCAAAGTTATTTGCTTGGGTTTTACTGGCTCACATCCCGGGCGGTCACCAATCCTCACACTATTCCACCCTCAGCACGTTTAACTACTTGGTTCTTTTCTGGTATGCTCTCGTGAATGTGATTGTACATTATTGTAAATACTAATATATCAATCCTGTTAACTCTTATATCATTGTGTCACATTTTTTAATTTTTTAAAACAGAAAACAATTATTTAAGTAAATAATAATTAATAATATAATAATGAATTCCAATGAAAATAAAATAAGTAATAAACCTATTTATTATTATAATTATCAAATAATATATGTATTATTCATATAATATGACATAATTAATAACTTTAAATCTGTAAATCACAATTGGACAAATAATATATCCATTACTATTATAAAAATGTGATGAATTTTAATATGAAATCTTTTTTACTTTTATTCATATTTTATTAATATTATCAAATAATATAGGCATTATTCATATAATATAGCATAATTAATAACTTCAAATCTGTAAATCACAATTGGACAAATAAAATATCCATTATTATTAGAAAAATGTGACGAATTTAAATATGAAATAATTTTACTTTTATTTATATTTTATTATTATTAACAAATAATATATGCATTATTCATATAATATGGCATAATTAATAACTTTAAATGTGTTAATCACAATTGGACAAATAATATATCCATTATTATTAGGAAAATGTGACGAATTTGAATATGAACTAATTTTACTTTTATTCATATTTTATTCTTATCAAATAATATATGCATTATTAATATAATATGGCATAATTAATAAGTTTAAATCTGTAAATCACAATGTGACAAATAATATATCCATTATTATTAGAAAAATGTGACGAATTTGAATATGAAATAATTTTACTTTTATTCATATTTTATTATTATTATCAATTAATATATGCATTATTCATATAATATGGCATAATTAATAACTTTATATCTGTAAATCGCAATTGGACAAATAATATATCTATTATTATTAGAAAAATGTGGTGAATAATATAAGGGCTTGATTTGCACCGGCAGAGAATTTGAATAACAATAGAAAGATTCGATATATTGAGACGATTCATAGGTTCATACAAATATAGAATGCACACACACCACACACCACACACCACACCACAATCTACTCATCATCAATAATATTGAGACGATCAACCTGGTTATTGTAGCCAAGTAGCCTTAAATACCTCCTAGCCATCTCGAAGCCCAAGCGAGCGTCAAGAGCGGCATAGTGCTTTCTAATAGTTCAATGGAACATTGCCCCATCCAAAAATCAGTTCATCTTCTTTTTCTTCCTCATCGTCCTTCTTCGTATTCTTCTTCTTGTCCTTATTTCTCTTATTTTTCTCAAGTTTTGTTCCAATAGTAGAATTTGCCAAATCATACAGACTGGGAATGGGTTTTTTGGTGGGTTCAGGATTTTATTTTGGAGGTCGAACGCAGACGGAATATCAATTCCGTAGGAACGCAGCATTTCCACATCTTTGCCGATAGCCGCGCCACAGAATCTGATGGTCTTGTCCTACAAGAAATCCTTGAGAAGTTGTGGCATTTCATCAGCCCAACAAATTTGGAAAACCAAATACTCGGTCGCCACCGAGAGTTGAAGGACAGCCGCGCGCTGATTATCTCTACCCTCGCAAGGGTTCGTGAACTCGCAGTCCAAGCCCACGCACTTGATTGGTGCGGCATCGAGTGCGACATCGAGAAAATTTCACTTGACGGCGTGGATCCACCTCTCCACCCTTGATGCAAAGAGAGTGACCGTGATCTTGAAGTGCATCTCTTCGGCCATGAGGTAGCACACCCGAGATCGAGGAGCCGGGGCGCGCGCGAGCTGCTCCATTGTGGCCGAGATGGGAGAGAGCTCTTTGGTGGGAGAGCTGGCTAATGGAGGATGAAGATGTGTAGCTAATGGAGGAGATGAAGATGCATATATATAGGTGAGGGAGGTGAACCGGGAGATGAAGATGTGTCGCCGGCCACCGGCGCCGACGATGCGAATTCCCGTGGCCAGCCGATCGGTTTCCGCGCGTCTATAATGGCGACGACGATCGGTTTCCGTGCCAGAGCCGAACGGTTTGACTTCTGTCCCGGCTCATGTCACCAGCCAGGACTAAAGGGGGTGCCAGCAGGCGCATGAGCTTTAGTCTCGGCTCGTGCACCAGCTGGGACTAGAGGCCCATACAAACCGGGACAAAAGGATGTCGTACGCGTGGACGGATTTGGGGCGACGTGGCTAGGCCTTTAGTCCCGGCCCGGACTACGGTCGGGACTAAAGAGGCCTGACGAAATGCTTGTTTCCTACTAGTGAAGCATCGTTGTTGTTTCATGTATTTGCCCCAGATAAACTATATACTCCGTATTAAAAAACAATGCATTGCTCTCGAGTGTTGAGGCCTTATTCCAATTATCATCATACATTTAAAATTGATGTCACAATATTAAATTATACAACAACAAGTAAATAAAGGCCTTTGTGAAATTTGATTCCATGACACTATATGGATATAAATATAAAACAATATTTATTTTATTTTATATGGCACCATAGCAACGCACGGGCTCTATACTATTATGACATATAAGCTCCAACTCGAGGGGAAGCCATGTGGCATCCCATTATTGGTCTAGGCTTTATGTAAAGCTAGTGTGGAGAAAATTTGTAGTCTAAAGCATACTCCATAAGTTGCTAGCTAGTGTAGCACGAAATTTTAAGTACAAATTTAACTTAACATTCTCCACTACATATCTTTGTATAAGCAATGTTAGTATAATTATGCTTCAACAGTTATTTGTTTAAATTAAATTATATAGTATTTTGTTTATATTTTAAGTAATAAGTTATGTTTGGTGACCAAATTGACAATTAGATGGAACCAACTGAGAACCCAATGCCAAAACCATCGCAGGTGCGCGCGCACATACGTAACATATATATAGACTATACGTGGGAGACAGGTTGCATGCAACCCTAACCGTACATATTAAGTATAAACTATGCATGCGTAGTAAACATTGTTTATCAGTTCCGGAGGGGACAACTTTATAGCTCGCAACGAAATTAAACAACCTCGTATTCGACCGTCATAGAGTTAACCCTAGCTTATTGGACTCATCTATTAAGCTGGATCTTCATCTGTACGTCTATATATATACATACGCTCAAGTCTCTTGCTCTGTCTCCTCAGGAGATTTAATCCCAGACCGGAGCATCTAGATATATGAGCTGGGAATGAAAATACGGACGGTGGTGCCATGTGTCGTGTTGGCCATCCTCGGCTTAATCATGGTCATCTTGGCCATCCCCAGTGCCGCCCCAGCGACGCGCTGGAGCAGGTTAATCAACTAACAATTTTTTCAAGTTTAGTTATTTCGATTACTGTGATGGGTCTTCTTTTGTTAGTTTTAGGACACTAGAATTAAGTTTGTTCTAGATCAACTTCAAAATCATAAGATTTGGGTCGAGATTCGTTTGCAGGAGAATTACACATGGTTGTGCGATTTCATCTGGATTTGCAATTGCATATATATTTTTTCCATGTACACATTAAATTGGATGACAGGAAATTACGTTAGCTTTATGTCAACTGAGAACTAGCCCCGTCCTTGTATATATGCAGTCATTGGTTACGAACAATCACGGATCTGTGTCATGATGAGCACCAGACCTCGCTTGCGCGCCCCGCGGGCATCTGTGGCGCGATATTGGCCCTTATGACGCAGATGGTGGCTAGCAATGTCACCGGCTGTTGTGGCTGCTGCCATTCATATCCATGGAGCATCCTCACCAGAGGCAGGCGCACCGTCGCTGCTGTCTTGTCCACCTTATCATGGTACCTACGTGTATAGTGTCCATCGATACTTTGGATATTGGAATGATGCAGTTTGTATATGTGACAAGCGCGTACAAATTAACTCGCAGGACCCTTTCCATCCTAGTGTCGATACTGTTCATAGTGGGCGCGATCATGAGCAAAGGTGGGGATCTATCATCTAATGGCAGTGGAAGATGTGTCCCACCAGGCACAGGAGCGTTTGCGGCGGTGATAATCTTGGTCCTCATAACGGTCGTCTTTCAGATCGCCTTGTTCATCCTCTTAAAGACGACGACAGTTACGAGCTCGACGAATGCGGGAGTTGAAGAGTTGGGTATTCGTATAGGCCAGCCGGCGGAGCTTCTTGACAATACTGATCAGAAGGCAGCTGCCACCAGCTGTGACCATCCTCTGGCATGTGCGGACCTGCCCCCTCCTTCTCATTTGGTGTCTGGCATGTCACCCAAAGCCCGTGTTGACACCACAAGCCAAGTTTGAAGCTCATCTATTGTCGTTTGCATGCCAGATTATTTTGTACTCCTTTATTTTTAAATAATATTTTCTTGGCTGCCTATCTTACACAGAATGAAAGACTCCTTCAAACACGGTTGCCGTGGACACCTCGCTCAAGGCTTTGACGTGCACATTTCTTTGCCACTGTTTTTAGCCTTGTTGTCGTGTGCAATTCTTTACCGCGCATATTTTCAGAATGTGCCGTGCTCGAGGTTTTGCCGTGCATACTTTTTTGCCTTTGCTTTTGTGCCTCTTTACCATGTGCAATTATTTGCAGTTTTTATTTACAAAAATGTGCCGTGCGTGAAACCTTTGGCTCGTGCTTCTCCCCACCTTTGCCTTGACGATTTTTTGCACAAAGGACCACTCTGCTCAGTGAATTGACAAAAAAGACCACTTGTGAGTATAAATGACAGAAAAGATCACCTCTAGCGTGGCGGCAGTGCCCCCAGCCGACACGTGGCGCGTGCCGCCGCAGAGTGTGGCGGCCACACTTGCCATCGGTGGCCGTGGCGGCACGTTTGCCCACGGTCTGTCGCTGTTCGTCGCCGTGCAGCGTGGTGGGCCATGCCGCCACAAGCTGGGGCGGCATGTTGACGTGGAAGATGCCACCACCGGCGCGGGAGCCGGCACGCACGAGTAGCAGCGGTACCTCTACGCGCCAGAGAGGCTCCAGATGGAGGGTGGGAGCGCGCCGGCGGGGTCGAGCTCCGCGAGCGCGGGCGCTGCCGAGCTCGAGCGGGACGGCGCTGTCGTTGCCTATTCGACGGTGCCTCGGAGGAGGGATCCTCACGAGGGGGAGAAGATGTAGGGGCCATAGGGCGGAGAGCACACGGGACGGTGGTACGCGATTTACCCAGCTTCGGAACACCTGCTCGGGACAGGGCCTACTGCTGCTTGTCTGGAATTATCTAGACGCTTTCGCGTTGTTACAATGAGTTGTGGTCGTGTCTCTAGGGCTCCCAGGATCCGGCTTATAAAGGCGCACGAATCTAGGGTTTACATGGAGAGTCCTAGCCGGATTACAGGTTGCCTAACTACGGTATAATGTCTTGCCGTGTACGTCAAAGATCCGCCTTCCATCTATGTCGTACTGGATCCGGGTTCCTCATGGGCCTTCACGGATCCGGCCTCCTCCGAAGGTTGGTTGGGATCCGGCTTCCTGTTCCTGGGCTGGACTTCATCCTTCTGGATCTACAGCAACTGGGCCGCCTGATGGGCCACATGCCACATCACCATCTATGGGCCACCCGGGCTTGCCGGATCTAGGCCATGCCGTTGATATACCCATAAAGTATACCCACAACAGTAGCCCCCGAAGTTCTCCGAGATTCATCATTCCTCCGACTTCAATCAGCTCGGATCCGAAGAGAATCTTGAAGAGCTTTAAAACTTTACTTGTTTCCGACGTCATCTTCTCGGAAATCTTCTTTTCTTCAGTAATGGCACTGTAACAGATGTTCCACTTTTCCCGCGCACAACTTCCTCCTTTCCCGCGCTAAATTTTCGGAGATGCGAATCTATAGCCGGAAATTTCGGGAGTGCACAGTCAAGTTACATCTACGTCGTTTCACCGCTTTTAACCTAAGACACGTGTCATGCATCCAACGGTGTGACCGTTCAGTTTCCACCGTCGGATCCGAAACAGGAATCTCCGCGCGAGATCTATAAATACCCCCACGCGCGGTAACTTTTTTCATTCTTTCACCTCCTTACCCACTTCGTCTTCTTACTCGTGCCGCGCCGCCAGTCCGATCTCATCTCCGGCGAACCGCTCCGCAGAAAGCTTCGCGCGCCACCGCTCCAAGCCTCCCCTTGCGCCAATATCGTCACGGTTGATCGGGAAATTCTTCCCACCGCCGATTCACGGTCAAGCAGCGAGGTTTGCTTCAAGTTCGGCGACCTCTACTTCACCGGAACCTCGTCGGACCACCGCGCCATTAACGGTACGTGTACTGGCCTCGTAGAAGAAAGACTTAGTGTAGATCCGTTTACTCAAATTAGCTTTGCATGGGTGCAGCCGGAAGCATGTCACATGGTTCACCAAACTGTACTGGTAGTTCCCCGAATACCCCAGAACCCAGCACACTAGAATCAATCTGCCCGGATCCCATTGCATTCTTGCCACCATTTGTTTCCGACATCAGGCTAGCTCAACCGTTCTCCGCGTCTTCCAGCACTGCACTAGGCCGGATCCCTACACCCAAAGAATTCCAAGAAGAACTCGAAGGACAAGCCAGGATGGCAGCCAAAGTCCAGGAGGCGGAAACCAAGAAGGCCTCCAAAGCCCGGATCCGTGAAGGCGAGAGGGGTCAATGGTGGCCTTGTGAAACTACCGATGCGGAGCTTAGGGAACTCCAGAACGAGGGTATGATCTCCTCTCATTGGAGTTTTATGCGTGACTCCGATGTCCCCAAGCCGGATGCGGACGAAAGGGTCATTACCAAGGCTTGGGTCGAGCGAGGTCTATCGCTCCCCTGTTCGGAATTCTTCCTTTCTATCCTCAACACATACGGCTTTCAGCCCCACAACATCTGCCCGAACTCATATCTCCTTCTCTCCAACTTCGCAACTCTCTGCGAAGGGCACCTCGGGATTCGACCAGATGTCCGACTATGGCAGTTCTTCTTCCGGGTGAAGAAAGAAACAAAATACAAGGCCATGGTGAACTACAGGAGCATGACCTTTATGCTCCGGCCTGGCCGCATGTATCCGCCTCATGACTCCCACGAATCCGTCCGGTACTGGAACGCCGGATGGTTCTATGATAAGAACATCTCAGTTCCAGAAGTCCATGAAGGACTGCCCAAGTTCAACAACCAGCCTCCGGAAGAACTCGCCAGCTGGAGCTTCATCCCCACACTCGCCCAAACTCCGATACTAGAGAAGGCCGCGCGGAGAATCTCTTGGTTAGTCCACGACGGGCTAACCGGAGCCCAGCTGACGCTCAGTTGGTTTTCTCGGAGGATCCAGCCCCTGCGATTCAACGCACGCTTAATGTGCGAGTACACCGGGGCGGACGGCCCTATCCGAGTGACGCGCCATGATCTCCCGGCTGATTCTCTCAAGAGGAGAATTAATACACTTGTGAAGATAGGCCGGGGCCAACCGGTCCCGGAACTGATTAAAGACATCAACACAAATAACCAATGTCCTCCGGTAAGCACTAACTCCTTTGTCATTCTTCAACTTCTCATATTTTTTGAAGTGTTCTAACTTACTTTGAAATCCTCCTCTCAGCTCGACACTTTGGTGGAGGAAGATCTGCGCAATATACTTCGAGTCCCCATCAGCGGCGATTGATGACGCGTAAAGCACACGCTCGTTGGGAACCCCAAGTGGAAGGTGTGATGCGTACAGCAGCAAGTTTCCCTCAGTAAGAAACCAAGGTTTATCGAACCAGTAGGAGTCAAGAAGCACGTTGAAGGTTGATGGCGGCGGGATGTAGTGCGGTGCAACACCAGGGATTCCGGCGCCAACGTGGAACCTGCACAACACAACCAAAGTACTTTGCCCCAACGAAACAGTGAGGTTGTCAATCTCACCGGCTTGCTGTAACAAAGGATTAACCGTATTGTGTGGAAGATGATTATTTGCAGAAAACAGTAGAACAGTATTGCAGTAGATTGTATTTCAGTAAAGAGAATTGGACCGGGGTCCACAGTTCACTAGAGGTGTCTCTCCCATAAGATAAACAGCATGTTGGGTGAACAAATTACAGTTGGGCAATTGACAAATAAAGAGAGCATGACCATGCACATACATATCATGATGAGTATAGTGAGATTTAATTGGGCATTACGACAAAGTACATAGACCGCCATCCAACCGCATCTATGCCTAAAAAGTCCACCTTCGAGGTTATCATCCGAACCCCTCCAGGTATTAAGTTGCTAACAACGAGACAATTGCATTAAGTATTGCGCGTAATGTAACTAGTGACTACATCCTTGAACATAGCACCAATGTTTTATCCCTAGTGGCAACGACACATCCATAACCTTAGAGGTTCTTGTCACCCCTCCGGATTCACGGAGACATGAACCCACTATCGAGCATAAATACTCCCTCTTGGAGTTACTAGCATCAACTTGGCCGGAGCATCTACTAATAACGGAGAGCATGCAAGATCATAAACAACACATAGATATAACTTTGATAATCAACATAACAAGTATTCTCTATTCATCGGATCCCAACAAACGCAACATATAGAATTGCAGATAGATGATCTTGATCATGTTAGGCAGCTCACAAGATCCGACAATGATAGCACAATGGGGAGAAGACAACCATCTAGCTACTGCTATGGACCCATAGTCCGAGGGTAGACTACTCACACATCACACCGGAGGCGACCATGGCGGCGTAGAGTCCTCCGGGAGATGATTCCCCTCTCCGGCAGGGTGCCGGAGGCGATCTCCTCGGATCCCCCGAGATGGGATCGGCGTTGGCGGCGTCTCGCGGAAGGTTTTCCGTATCGTGGCTCTCGGTACCGGGGGTTTCGTCACGGAGGCTTTAAGTAGGCGGAAGGGTAGGTCAAGAGGCGGCGCGAGGGCCCTGCACCATAGGGCCGCGCGGCCAGGGCGGTGGGCCGCGCCGCCCTATGCTCCGGCTGCCTCGTGGCCCCTCTTCGTTTCGTCTTCGGACTTCCGGAAGCTTCGTGGAAAAATAGGCCCCGGGCTTTGATTTCGTCCAATTCCGAGAATATTTCCTTACTAGGATTTCTGAAACCAAAAACAGCAGAAACGACGAGCGGCACTTCGGCATCTTGTTAATAGGTTAGTTCCGGAAAATGCACGAATATGACATAAAGTGTGCATAAAACATGTAGATAACATCAATAATGTGGCATGGAACATAAGAAATTATCGATACGTCGGAGACGTATCAGCATCCCCAAGCTTAGTTCTGCTCGTCCCGAGCAGGTAAAACGATAACACGGATAATTTCCGGAGTGACATGCCATCATAATCTTGATCATACTATTTGTAAAGCATATGTAGTGAATGCAGCGATCAAAACAATGTATATGACATGAGTAAACAAGTGAATCATAAAGCAAAGACTTTTCATGAATAGCACTTCAAGACAAGCATCAATAAGTCTTGCATAAGAGTTAACTCATAAAGCAATAATTCAAAGTAAAGGCATTGAAGCAACACAAAAGAAGATTAAGTTTCAGCGGTTGCTTTCAACTTGTAACATGTATATCTCATGGATATTGTCAACATAGAGTAATATAACAAGTGCAATAAGCAAATATGTAGGAATCAATGCACAGTTCACACAAGTGTTTGCTTCTTGAGGTGGAGAGAAATAGGTGAACTGACTCAACATTGAAAGTAAAAGAATTGTCCTCCATAGAGGAAAAGCATCGATTGCTATATTTGTGCTAGAGCTTTGATTTTGAAAACATGAAACAATTTTGTCAACGGTAGTAATAAAGCATATGTATCATGTAAATTATATCTTACAAGTTGCAAGCCTCATGCATAGTGTACTAATAGTGCCCGCACCTTGTCCTAATTAGCTTGGACTACCGGATCATCACAATGCACATGTTTTTACCAAGTGTCACAAAGGGGTACCTCTATGCCGCTTCGTACAAAGGTCTAAGGAGAAAGCTCGCATTGGATTTCTCGCTATTGATTATTCTTCAACTTAGACATCCATACTGGGACAACATAGACAACGGATAATGGACTCCTCTTTTATGCATAAGCATGTAACAACAATTAATAATTTTCTCATTTGAGATTGAGGATATATGTCCAAAACTGAAACTTCCACCATGGATCATGGCTTTAGTTAGCGGCCCAATGTTCTTCTCTAACATTATGCATGCTTAACCATAAGGTGGTAGATCTCTCTTACTTCAGACAAGACGGACATGCATAGCAACTCACATGAAATTCAACAATGAGTAGTTGATGGCGTCCCCAGTAAACATGGTTATCGCACAACAAGCGACTTAATAAGAGATAAAGTGCATAATTACATATTCAATACCACAATAGTTTTTAAGCTATTTGTCCCATGAGCTATATATTGCAAAGGTGAATGATGGAATTTTAAAGGTAGCACTCAAGCAATTTACTTTGGAATGGCGGAAAATACCATGTAGTAGGTAGGTATGGTGGACACAAATGGCATAGTGGTTGGCTCAAGTATTTTGGATGCATGAGAAGTATTCCCTCTCGATACAAGGTTTAGGCTAGCAAGGCTTATTTGAAACAAACACAAGGATGAACCGGTGCAGCAAAACTCACATAAAAGACATATTGAAAACATTATAAGACTCTACACCGTCTTCCTTGTTGTTCAAACTCAATACTAGAAATTATCTAGACCTTAGAGAAACCAAATATGCAAGCCAAATTTTAGCATGCTCTATGTATTTCTTCATTAATGGGTGCAAAGCATATGATGCAAGAGCTTAAACATGAGCACAACAATTGCCAAGTATCACATTACCCAAGACATTAATAGCAATTACTACATGTATCATTTTCCAATTTCAACCATATAACAATTTAACGAAGGAGAAACTTCGCCATGAATACTATGAGTAGAAACCAAGGACATACTTGTCCATATGCTACAACGGAGCGTGTCTCTCTCCCATAAAGTGAATGCTAGGATCCATTTTATTCAAACAAAACAAAAACAAAAACAAACCGACGCTCCAAGAAAAAGCACATAAGATGTGATGGAATAAAAATATAGTTTCAGGGGAGGAACCCTGATAATGTTGTCGATGAAGAAGGGGATGCCTTGGGCATCCCCAAGCTTAGACGCTTGAGTCTTCTTAATATATGCAGGGGTGAACCACCGGGGCATCTCCAAGCTTAGAGCTTTCACTCTCCTTGATCATGTTGCATCATACTCCTCTCTTGATCCTTGAAAACTTCCTCCACACCAAACTCGAAACAACTCATTAGAGGGTTAGTGCACAATAAAAATTAACATATTCAGAGGTGACACAATCATTCTTAACACTTCTGGACATTGCATAATGCTACTGGACATTAGTGGATCAAAGAAATTCATCCAACATAGCAAAAGAGGCAATGCGAAATAAAAGGCAGAATCTGTCAAAACAGAACAGTTCGTATTGACGAATTTTAAAATGGCACCAGACTTGCTCAAATGAAAATGCTCAAATTGAATGAAAGTTGCGTACATATCTGAGGATCATGCACGTAAATTGGCTTAATTTTCTGAGCTACCTACAGGGAGGTGGACCCAGATTCGTGACAGCAAAGAAATCTGGAACTGCGCAGTAATCCAAATCTAGTACTTACTTTTCTATCAACGGCTTAACTTGGCACAACAAAACACAAAACTAAGATAATGAGAGGTTGCTACAGTAGTAAACAACTTCCAAGACACAAAATAAAAACAAAGTACTGTAGGTAAAAACATGGGTTGTCTCCCATAAGCGCTTTTCTTTAACGCCTTTCAGCTAGGTGCAGAAAGTGTGTATCAAGTATTATCAAAGGGTGGTGCATCATTATTATGAGCTCCCCCATCCGCAGTGGTATTAAGGGCTTTGTCAATTTTAGGCCTATAATAATACTTCTTTGGTTTAGGCACTTTAGAGACATACATAAACTTTTGCTCCTTACCCACATAAGCTTTCTCCTTATATTTAAGAGAAGAAAATGTTGAACCCAAGGTTCCCATAGCTTTTTCAAGTTCATCAATCCTATCGATTTGATCATCATGGACAACACAAGTTCCTAGGACACTAATTCTTTCATCAATTCCTCCTAAGGATTTATCAAGTTCATCAGTTTTATCAAGTAACATTTCCAATTTAGCTTCAATACTTGGAAAATTTTTCTCTATGGTTTCCAATTTTTTCATAACATCTTCAAGAGAGATTTCAGTTTTAACTTTATCAACAGGGGTATTCCAAATAAACTCTCAATAATGCAACTAGCTTCTAATGCAGGAGTACTTAAGAAGTCACCTTTCATGAGACTATCAAGAACATATCTATTCCAGCTTAGAGATACCAACATAAAAATTCCTGAGTAAAATAATGGTGGAGTGTTTCTTAGTGCATCTATTATGGGCATCACTAATTCTATACCAAGCATCTCTCAAACATTCTCCCCCTCGTTGCTTAAACGTACGAACTTCAACTTCGGGATTACTCATTTTAGTAGTAGTAAATAAAGCAAACTAGATAAAGTAAATGCAAGTAAACTAAATTTTTTTTGTGTTTTTGATATAGCGAACAAGATAGCAAATAAAGTAAAACTAGCAACTAATTTTTTTTGTATTTTGATTTAGTGCAGCAAACAAAGTAGTAAATAAAACTAAGCAAGACAAAAACAAAGTAAAGAGATTGAGAAGTGGAGACTCCCTTGCAGCGTGTCTTGATCTCCCCGGCAACGTGCGCTGGAGAAATTTAGCTTGATGACGCTGTAACTAGCACACGCTCGTTGGGAACCCCAAGTGGAAGGTGTGATGCGTACAGCGAGCAAGTTTCCCTCGGTAAGAAACCAAGGTTTATCGAACCAGTAGGAGTCAAGAAGCACGTTGAAGGTTGATGGCGGCGGATGTAGTGCGGCGCAACACCGGGGATTCCGGCGCCAACGTGGAACCTGCACAACACAACCAAAGTACTTTGCCCCAACGAAACAGTGAGGTTGTCAATCTCACCAGCTTAGCTGTAACAAAGGATTAACCGTATTGTGTGGAAGATGATTGTTTGCAGAAAAACAGTAGAACAAGTATTGCAGTAGATTGTATTTCAGTAAAGAGAATTGGACCGGGGTCCACAGTTCACTAGAGGTGTCTCTCCCATAAGACAAACAACATGTTGGGTGAACAAATTACAGTTGGGCAATTGACAAATAAAGAGAGCATGACCATGCACATATATATCATGATGAGTATAGTGAGATTTAATTGGGCATTACGACAAAGTACATAGACCGCCATCCTAAAACTGCATCTATGCCTAAAAAGTCCACCTTCAGGTTATCATCCGAACCCCCTCCAGTATTAAGTTGCTAACAACAGACAATTGCATTAAGTATTGCGCGTAATGTAACTAGTGACTACATCCTTGAACATAGCACCAATGTTTTATCCCTAGTGGCAACAAGCACATCCATAACCTTAGAGGTTCTTGTCACCCCTCCAGATTCACGGAGACATGAACCCACTATCGAGCATAAATACTCCCTCTTGGAGTTACTAGCATCAACTTGGCCGGAGCATCTACTAATAACGGAGAGCATGCAAGATCATAAACAACACATAGATATAACTTTGATAATCAACATAACAAGTATTCTCTATTCATCGGATCCCAACAAACGCAACATATAGAATTACGGATAGATGATCTTGATCATGTTAGGCAGCTCACAAGATCCGACAATGATAGCACAATGGGGAGAAGACAACCATCTAGCTACTGCTATGGACCCATAGTCCAGGGGTAGACTACTCACACATCACACCGGAGGCGACCATGGCGGCGTAGAGTCCTCCGGGAGATGATTCCCCTCTCCGGCAGGGTGCCGGAGGCGATCTCTCGGATCCCCGAGATGGGATCGGCGTTGGCGGCGTCTCGGAAGGTTTTCCGTATCGTGGCTCTCGGCATCGGGGGTTTCGTCACGGAGGCTTTAAGTAGGCGGAAGGGTAGGTCAGGAGGCGGCGCGAGGGGCCCAGACCATAGGGCCGCGCGGCCGAGGCGGGGCCGCGCCGCCCTAGTGTTCTGGCTGCCTCGTGGCCCCTCTTCGTTTCGTCTTCGGACTTCGGAAGCTTCGTGGAAAAATAGGCCCTCGGGCTTTGATTTCGTCCAATTCCGAGAATATTTCCTTACTAGGATTTCGAAACCAAAAACAGCGAGAAAACAGCAATCGGCACTTCGGCATCTTGTTAATAGGTTAGTTCCAGAAAATGCACGAATATGACATAAAGTGTGCATAAAACATGTAGATAACATCAATAATGTGGCATGGAACATAAGAAATTATCGATACGTCGGAGACGTATCAGCGATGCGGCGGCGGAGGATCCGGAGGACGCCGAAGAGGAAGAGGAGCAAGCACCCCGAAAGGCTGCCCCTCGACCTTCAAAGCGTCCCTGCGCCAAAGATTCCGGCTCCGAAGCCGGAACTAGCGGCGAGGCCTTGATACGTCCCAAACGTATCTATAATTTCTTATGTTCCATGCTACTTTTATGATGATACTCACATGTTTTATACACACTTTATGTCATATTTATGCATTTTCCGGCACTAACCTATTGACGAGATGCCGAAGAGCCGCTGTTGTTTTCTCGCTGTTTTTGGTTTCGTAAATCCTAGTAAGGAAATATTCTCGGAATTGGACGAAATCAACGCTCAGGGTCTTATTTTTCCACGAAGCTTCCAGAAGTCTGAAAGGGAAACGAAGTGGGGCGACGAGGCGGCGCCACAGCAGGGCCGCGCCGCCCTAGCGTGTGGGCCCCTCGTGACGCCCCCTGACCTACCCTTCCGCCTATTTAAAGCCGTCGTCGAGAATATCCCAGTACCGAGAGCCACGATACGGAAAACCTTCCAGAGACGCAGCCGCCGCCAATCCCATCTCGGGGGATTCAGGAGATCGCCTCCGGCACCCTGCCGGAGAGGGGAATCATCTCCCGGAGGACTCTTCATCGCCATGATCGCCTCCGGAGTGATGTGTGAGTAGTTCACCCCTGGACTATGGGTCCATAGCAGTAGCTAGATGGTTGTCTTCTCCTCATGTGCTATCATTGGTCGATCTTGTGATCTGCCTAACATGATCAAGATCATCTATTTGTAATGCTACATGTTGCGTTTGTTGGGATCCGATGAATATGGAATACTATGTTATGTTGATTATCAATCTATATATGTGTTGTTCATGATCTTGCATGCTCTCCGTTGCTAGTAGAGGCTCTGGCCAAGTTGATACTTGTGACTCCAAGAGGGAGTATTTATGCTCGATAGTGGGTTCATGTCTCCATTAAATCTGGGGGAGTGACAGCAACCCCTAAGGTTGTGGATGTGTTATTGCCACTAGGGATAAAACATCAATGCTATGTCTAAGGATATTTGTGTTGATTACATTACACACCATACTTAATGCAATTGTCTGTTGTTTGCAACTTAATACTGGAAGGGGTGCGGATGCTAACCTGAAGGTGGACTTTTTAGGCATAGATGCATGCTGGATAGCGGTCTATGTACTTTATCGTAATGCCCAATTTAATTTCACACTACTCATCATAATATGTATGTGCATTGTTATGCCCTCTTTATTTGTCAATTGCCCAACTGTAATTTGTTCACCCAACATGCTATTTCTTATCGGAGAGACACCACTAGTGAACTGTGGACCCCGCTCCATTCTTTACATCGAATACAATCTACTGCAATACTTGTTCTTTACTGTTCTTTGCAAATATCATCATCCACACTATACATCTAATCCTTTGTTACAGCAAGCCGGTGAGATGGACAACCTCACTGTTATGTTGGGGCAAAGTATCTTGGTTGTGTTGTGCAGGTTCCACGTTGGCGCCGGAATCCCTGGTGTTGCGCCGCACTACACTCCGCCACCATCAACCTTCAACGTGCTTCTTGGCTCCTACCGGTTCGATAAACCTTGGTTTCTTACCGAGGGAAAACTTGCTGCTCAGTACGCATCACACCTTCCTCTTGGGGTTCCCAACGGACGTGTGCTCGTACGCGTATCAAGCTCTTTTTCCGGCGCCGTTGCCGGGGAGATCAAGACACGCTGCAAGGGGAGTCTCCACTTCCAATCTCTTTACTTTGTTTTTGTCTTGCTTTACTTTATTTTATTTACTGCTTTGTTTGCTCATTATATCAAAAATACTAAAAAATTAGTTACTTGTTTTACTTTATTTACTATTTTGTTTGCGTTCTCCATATTAAAAACACAAAAAAATTAGTTACTTGCATTTACTTTATTTAGTTTGCTTTATTTACTATTGCTAAAATGAGTAATCCTGAAGTTGAAGTTCGTTCGTTTAAGCAACAAGGGGGAGAATGTTTAAAAGATGCTTCGTATAGAATTAGTGATGCTCATAATAGGTGCACTAAGAAACACTCCACTATTATTCTACTCAGGAATTTTTTATGTTGGTATCTCTAGCTGGAATAGGTATGTTCTTGATTGTCTCGCGGGAGGTAATTTTCTAGGCACTCCTGCTTTAGAAGCTAGTTGCATTATTGAAAGTCTATTTGGAATACCACCTGCTAATGAAGTTAAAATTGAAATTTCTCTTGAAGATGTCATGAAAAAATTGGAGACCATAGAGCAAAATCTTCCAAGTATTGAGACTAAATTGGGAATATTACTTAATAGCACTGATAAACTTGATAAATCTCTAGGTGGAATTAATGAGAGAATTTCCATCTTAGAAACTTGTGCTACTCATGATAATCAAACCCATAGTATTAGTGAACTTGAAGAAGCTATGGGAACCTTGGGTTCAACTTTTTTTTCTCTTAAATTTAAGGAGAAAGCTTATGTGGGTAAGGAGCAAAAATTCATGTATGTCTCTAAGGTGCCTAAGCTAAAAAACTACTATAGGCCTAAAATTGACAAAGCCCCTGGAAATGATGTTGATGCTTCATCTCTTGATAATACTTGATTCACACTTTCTGTGCCTAGCTGAAAGGCGTTAAAGAAAAGCGCTTATGGGAGACAACCCATGATTTTACTTCTGCACTTTTATTTTATATTCGAATCTTGGAAGTTGTTACTACTGTAGCAACCTCTCCTTATCTTTATTTTATTGCATTGTTGTGCCAAGTAAAGTCTTTGATAGTAAGGTTCATACTAGATTTGGATTACTGCGCAGAAACAGATTTCTTGCTGTCACGAATTTGAGTATTATTCTCTGTAGGTAACTCAGAAAAATCTGTCAATTTACGTGAGTAATCATCAGATATGTACGCAACTTTCATTCAATTTGAGAATTTTCATCTGAGCAAGTCTGGTGCCTCTAAAAAATTCGTCTTTACGGACTGTTCTGTTTTGACAGATTCTGTCTTTTATTTCGCATTGCCTGTTTTGCTATGTTTGATTGATTTCTTTATTCCATTAACTTTCAGTAGCTTTGTGCAATGTCCAGAAGTGTTAAGAATGATTATATCACCTCTGAACATGTGATTTTTTTATTATGTCACTAACCTTCCAATGAGTTTGTTTCGAGTTTGGTGTGGAGGAAGTTTTCAAGGGTCAAGAGAGGAGGATGATACAATATGATCAAGGAGAGTGAAAGCTCTAAGCTTGGGGATACCCCCGCGGTTCATCCCTGCATATTTCAAGAAGTTTCAAGAATCTAAGCTTGGGGATGCCCAAGGCATCCCCCTCTTCATCGACAAATTATCAGGTCACCTCTAGTGAAACTATATTTTTATTCCGTCACATCTTATGTGCTTTACTTGGAGCGTCTGTTTGTTTTTGTTTTTGTTTTTGTTTTTGTTTGAATAAATTGGATCCTAGCATTCTTTGTGTGGGAGAGAGACACGCTCCTCTATTGCATATGAACACATATGTTCTTAGCTTTATTCTTAATGTTCATGGCGAAGGTTGAATCTGCTTCGTTAATTGTTAATATGGTTGGAAACGGAAAATGCTACATGTGCTAAATGGTGTATGTCTTGAATAATTTGATACTTGGCAATTTTTGTGCTCATGTTTAAGCTATTGCATCATATACTTTGCACCTATTAATGAAGAACTACATAGAGCTTGTTAAAATTTGGTTTGCATGATTGGTCTCTCTAGAGTCTAGATATTTTCTGGTGAGGTGTTTGAACAACAAGGAAGACAATGCATAGTCTTATAATGCTTGCAATATGTTCTCATGTGAGTTTCGTTGTACCGGTTCATACTTGTGTTTGCTTCAAACAACCTTGCTAGCCTAAGCCTTGTATTGAGAGGGAATACTTCTCGTGCATCCAAAATCCTTGAGCCAAAAACTATGCCATTTGTGTCCACCATACCTACCTACTACATGGTATTTCTCCGCCATTCCAAAGTAAATTACTTGAGTGCTACCTTTAAAATTCTATTCTTTGTCTTTGCAATATATAGCTCATGGGAAAATAGCTTAAAAACTATTGTGGTATTGAATATGTACTTATGTATCCTATTTCTTAATAAGTTGCTTGTTGAGCGGTAACCATGTTTCTGGGGACGCCATCAACTATTACCTTTGTTGAATATCATGTGAGTTGCTATGCATGTTCGTCTTGTCTGAAGTAAGGGTGATTTATCATGATCAATGGTTTGAGTATGCATATTGTTAGAGAAGAACATTGGGCCGCTAACTAAAGCCATGATCCATGGTGGAAGTTTCAGTTTGGACAATCAATCCTCAATCTCTTATGAGAATATTAATTGTTGTTGAATGCTTATGCATTAAAGAGGAGTCCATTATCTCGTTGTCTATGTTGTCCCGGTATAGATGTCTAAGTTGAGAATAATCAAAAGCGAGAAATCCAATGCGAGCTTTCTCCTTAGACCTTTGTACGAGGCGGCATAGAGGTACCCCTTTGTGACACTTGGTTAAAACATATGCTATGCAATGATAATCCATGTAAATCCAAGCTAATTAGGACAAGGTGCGAGCACTATTGGTAATCTATGCATGAGGCTTGCAACTTATAGGATATCTTATACATAACACATATATTTTATTAGTACCGTTGACAAAATTGTTTCTTGTTTTCAAAATAAAAGCTCTAGCACAAATACAGTAATCCATGCTTCCCTCTGCGAAGGGCCATTCTTCTACTTTTATGTTGAGTCAGTTTACCTACCTCCTTCTATCTTAGAAGCAAACACTTGTGTTAACTGTGCATTGATTCTTACATGTTTACCTATTGCACTTGTTATATTGCTTTATGTTGACAATTATCCATGAGATATACATGTTGAAGTTGAAAGCACCGCTGAAACTTATATCTTCCTTTGTGTTGCTTCAAAGCTTTCTGCTATGAATTTATTGCTTTATGAGTTAACTCTTATGCAAATCTTATTGATGCTTGTCTCGAAAGTACTATTCATGAAAAGTCTTTGCTATATGATTCAGCTGTTTACTCATTGTCTTTACCATTGCTTCGAATCGCTGCATTCATCTCATGTGCTTTACAATAGTATTGATCAAGATTATGATAGCATGTCACTTCAGAAATTATCTGTGTTATCGTTCACCTACTCGGGGACGAGTAGGAACTAAGCTTGGGGATGCTTGATACGTCCCAAACGTATCTATAATTTCTTATGTTCCATTCTACTTTTATGATGATACTCACATGTTTTGTACACACTTTATGTCATATTTATGCATTTTCCGGCACTAACCTATTGACAAGATGCCGAAGAGCCAGTTGCTGTTTTCTGCTGTTTTTGGTTTCAGAAATCCCAGTAAGGAAATATTCTCGGAATTGGACGAAATCAACGCCCAGGGTCTTATTTTTCCACGAAGCTTCCAGAAGTCCGAAAGGGAAACGAAGTGGGGCGACGAGGCGGCGCCACAGTGATACGTCTTCGAAGTATCGATAATTTCTTATATTCCATGCTTGTTTTATGACAATACCTACATGTTTTGTTCACACTTTATGATGATTTTATGCATTTTCTGGAACTAACCTATTGACGAGATGCCGAAGTGTCAGTTCCTGTTTTCTGCTGTTTTTGGTTTCAGAAATCCTAGTAAGGAAATATTCTCGGAATTGGACGAAATCAACGCCCAGCATCTTAGAATCCCACAAAGCTTCCAGAACACCCGAGAGCCACTAGAGGAGGGCCCTGTGGGCCCCAGATGATAGGCTGGCGCGGCCAGGGGTGGGCCGCGCCCCCCTACTGTGTCGCCGCCTCGTCGACCTTCCGACTCCGCCTCTTCGCCTATTTAAAGATCCCTGACCTAAAACTTCGATACGGAAAAGCCACGGTACGAGAAACCTTCCAGAGCCGCCGCCATCGCGAAGCCAAGATCCGGGGACAGGAGTATCTGTTCGACGCACGCCGCCGGGACGGGGAAGTGCCCCCGGAAGGCTCCTCCATCGACACCACCGCCATCTTCACCACCGCTGCTTGTCTCCCATGAGGAGGGAGTAGTTCTCCATCGAGGCTAAGGGCTGTACCGGTAGCTATGTGGTTAATCTCTCTCCTATGTACTTCAATACAATGATCTCATGAGCTGCCTTACATGATTGAGATTCATATGAGTTTTGTATCACTATTCATCTATGTTACTGTAGTGATGTTATTAAAGTACTCTATTCCTCCTCCACGGTGTAATGGTGACAGTGTGTGCATCGTGTAGTACTTGGCGTAGGTTATGACACTACAACACAAAAAGCGCGTGGAGACGTTCAATTTGAGTGTTAAGGACGCTTTATATCGTCTCTAGGTGATTGTAGAGTCGCTGGAACAAAACGTCGTATAGACGTCTCCTTATGCACCGTCTCATAGAACGTAGAGACGAATTGAAAACGTGTCTAGAAAATTTGAGACGCTCTATAAAGCGTGTCTATTTCAGATAGAGACGCGGTGGGATCTGAGTGAGAAGCTGCCCTTGCATGGCGTGTCTACCAAACGTTAGTTGCTTTGGGGCGTGCTAATGGTAGAACCATTCAGTTTTTTCAAATGACCAAATTATCGCCTCATGTAGTGAAGTTTTAAATTGCCAAATTATGGTCTCATGAGTGAAAGGAGAGAATACGTATGGCTTGCAGCACAATAGACAAGTGTAATGCATTCCAGAAGCAAAGATATATTAATCAACGAAAATTGTACTTTACAACTGAAATTTACATCCAGATAAAAAGGGAGCAAAGGTATCAAGAACAGAAAATAAGAACTCGAGTACTTCTAACTAGTTGGAATCTTCTAAACTTTCCATGTGCATCAACAACCACAGGTCTTCACTACATCACGTACAATTTTCCTCGTGGTCTTCACTGCGATTCATTAAAGGTCTGCAATAAAACATTCTGCAGCAAACACAAAATATCACTGACATCTTTTCAATGAAGGATACTCATTAAGTAAATCTTACAAATTGAAGATGGGTACCCAAACAATTGGCATTACGGACAATAATTTTCAAGATTGGCCAAGATATTATTTCTTAGCATCAGCATAATTTCCTTGGGAGCATAGTCACCACTCTGCAGCGAAGAATCTAGCTCAGATTAGATTAAAAAACCAAATGAAATAAGGTATAATCATGAAAAAACAATAGTTTATAATATAATCAAAGGGTAGTTAGCTTGCTGGAATTTATTTAAGTTTAAAACTACATATTCACATTACTTATTGGCTTTAATAAACAATTACAGCTGCCGCAACATCTTTACGATGCATCTTGAAAACTTTATGAATTCTCTTCTAGGAAGTACAACTTGAAGCTTTGATGCATTTTAGTTGAAGCCTATCAAAAAACAAAGGTTAGTTGCGTTGGTTGGGGATATTTTAAGGAAAAATGATGAAAGGTACTTATGACCTGAGCTATACAATGTATCAATAAGCCTTGCACATTGGTCTCAATTACTTAAGCGATCTAACTTATATCTCCAATAAGACATGAGGAAATTGCTCCTTGAATAGACTGTATGTAGACAACGTATGTTGTACTTGGAAGGCTCCATAAACTTCATATATGCATTCCTTAAAAAGACAAGATAGCTTTAGGTTAGCAAATCACCGGTAATTCCACTTGACCTAAGTAAAAAACATCAAATGAAAATTGTATATGAATTAAACAAGAGTGCCATAAGTACTAAAAAATTATCATTGGTTCAAGTTCAAGTGTAACGGTGCAATGCCCCCTTAATGCTGTAATATGCATGACAACAGTTCGACGAATCTACTCACTAACATTCAGTGTTGCTCTCAGTTTATGGACCTAAGTTTACAGGCCCAGTGGAGCAATTGGACCTTCAAATCGGTTCTAGCTTCAAACTCTCACAAATTACTCCCAATGGTTCACCTTCCAAAACAGTAACGCTGAAAAACAAGTACTACTAATTCAGAAACAGGCAACTTGTGAATATTTTTGCAAACAATCTGGACATATGTAGGATTAACAGTAAGCTGGGTATGCTAATATTTGGTTTAATCGAAAGTGAATAATAGACCTGGTATGCCTGGAGTTGTTGGCTATTTGGATGTGCACAATTTTTTTTGTATTGTAGCTCGGCCGTTGACTAATGTCTCCCTTGCAATCGATCTCACATCCACTTCTACACGTTGCTTCACTTCTGTCTATAAAAAAATAGATCCCTTCATTGCATCCCTGTAATTCCACGGCTCATTTTCCACGACCCTACAAGTGCTAGTTGAGTGACTACAGACGACGTATCAATGAAATAGCCACAAGCTCGGTTGAAGAAGATACAGACTGAGATTAAGTTAGTTAAGACCATACCTGCGGCTGTGGATCCACGACTAGGAGTACATGGAATTGAATGGCTGCAAGTCGCCATGGGCGGGTGGCGGAGGGTGTGTGGGACGCACGAGAAAGGCGCAGCAGGCTGGGTCAGGGCACCGCCGTAGCAGCCTGGGCCGGGGCACCGCCGCAGCAGCATGGTGGATCGGATCTCTGAGTAGCGTGTGTAACAACGTCCACCGGAGGAGATCTTGTACCAGCGAGGGGAGAAGAGGTGCCGCCAGTCGCTGCGCAGAGTTCGCCGGAGAGGCACCGCTTGAGGATCTCTAGTGGCGGCGCTAGGTTTCAACAAGTAGAGACTGGAGATATTTTGGGTAGGGTCACGAGTAGGTTTTTTTAAGGAAGTGGGAATGGTGAATTCACTGTGAGACGATATGCTAAACGTCTTAAAAATCGTCTTTATTCAGGGGTGGATTTGCAGGTAAAGACGATAACAAAAGCGTCAAAACAATGGCGTCTTTACGTGTCAATTTTCTTGTAGTGTGATTGTAATCTCTTGTAGATTATGAAGTTAATTATTGATATGATAGTATTGATGTGATCTATGCCTCCTTCATAGTGTGATGGTGACAGTGTGCATGCTATGTTAGTACTTGGTGTAATTGCAATGATCTATCATGCACTCTAAGATTATTTAAACATGAATATCGAATATTGTGGAGCTTGTTAACTCCGGCAATGAGGGTTCGGGTAATCCTACGCAATTAGTGGTGTTCATCATCCAACAAGAGAGTGTAGAGTATAGCATTTATCTATTTATTCTTTTATGTGATCAATGTTGAGAGTGTCCACTAGTGAAAGTATGATCCCTAGGACTTGTTTCCAAATACTGAAATCATTGCTTGTTTACTGTTTTACTCCATCTCTACTGCCTGCAATATTACCACCATCAACCACACGCTAGTTGTAGCATCAAGCTATTTTCTGGTGCCGTTACTACTGCTCATATACATTTTCTGGTGTGTTGTGGTCACAAGAGACTTCTTGCTTTGTGGTTGCAGGGTTGCTTGAGAGGGATATCTTTGACCTCTTCCTCCCTGAGTTCGATAAACCTTGGGTGATCCACTTAAGGGAAAACTTGCTGCTGTTCTACAAACCTCTGCTCTTGGAGGCCCAACACTGTCTACAGAAAAAGGAGTGTGCGTAGACATCACACAGCAGGGCCGCGCGGCCAGGGCTGGGGCCGCGCCGCCCTAGCGTGTGGGCCCCTCGTGACGCCCCTGACCTACCCTTCCGCCTACTTAAAGCCTTCGTCAAGAATATCCCAGTACCGAGAGCCACGATATGGAAAACCTTCCAGAGACGCCGCCGCCGCCAATCCCATCTCGGGGGATTCAGGAGATCGCCTCCGGCACCCTGCCGGAGAGGGGAATCATCTCCCGGAGGGCTCTTCATCGCCATGATCGCCTCCGGAGTGATGTGTGAGTAGTTCACCCCTGGACTATGGGTCCATAGCAGTAGCTAGATGGTTGTCTTCTCCTCATGTGCTATCATTGTTCGATCTTGTGAGCTGCCTAACATGATCAAGATCATCTATTTGTAATGCTACATGTTGCGTTTGTTGGGATCCGATGAATATGGAATACTATGTTATGTTGATTATCAATCTATATATGTGTTGTTTATGATCTTGCATGCTCTCCGTTGCTAGTAGAGGCTCTGGCCAAGTTGATACTTTTGACTCCAAGAGGGAGTATTTATGCTCGATAGTGGGTTCATGTCTCCATTAAATATGGGGGAGTGACAGCAACCCCTAAGGTTGAGGATGTGTTGTTGCCACTAGGGATAAAACATCAATGCTATGTCTAAGGATATTTGTGTTGATTACATTACGCACCATACTTAATGCAATTGTCTGTTGTTTGCAACTTAATACTGGAAGGGGTGCGGATGCTAACCTGAAGGTGGACTTTTTAGGCATAGATGCATGCTGGATAGCGGTCTATGTACTTTGTCGTAATGCCCAATTTAATTTCACACTACTCATCATAATATGTATGTGCATTGTTATGCCCTCTTTATTTGTCAATTGCCCAACTGTAATTTGTTCACCCAACATGCTATTTCTTATCGGAGAGACACCACTAGTGAACTGTGGACCCCGGTCCATTCTTTACATCGAATACAATCTCATCGCAATACTTGTTCTTTACTGTTCTTTGCAAACATCATCATCCACACTATACATCTAATCCTTTGTTACAGCAAGCCGGTGAGATTGACAACCTCACTGTTACGTTGGGGCAAAGTATCTTGGTTGTGTTGTGAAGGTTCCACGTTGGCGCCGGAATCCCTGGTGTTGCGCCGCACTACACTCCGCCACCATCAACCTTCAACGTGCTTCTTGGCTCCTACTGGTTCGATAAACCTTGGTTTCTTACTGAGGGAAAACTTGTTGTTGTACGCATCACACCTTCCTCTTGGGGTTCCCAACGGACGCGTGATGTACGCGTATCAGGCCTCCGCCAAGAAGCCCAAGGTCACGGAGCCACCTCCACTGAACTCCAAGAAGGCGGAGCGCGAGCGTATCAAACTGCTATCAACAGCAGGAAAGCGCTCACGTCCCAACATTCCTGGCGCGACGTAAGTTTTCGAGTACAGCGCGTCTTTTATCTTGGTAAATTTTGTTACTTATATTTTTCCTTTGCCCGTTTGTAGGAATCCGAGTACCACCATCGCGCGGACCAACGTCCAAGAACCTATAACGAAATACATGAAGCAGTCTCCAGCCGTTGGTCCCGCCACACCAGTTCCGCCAAGTGCCTCACATGCTACTCCCCAGCCCTCTCCTCCTCAGGCGGAGCAATCTCCCCCTCCTGCCACAACCACTCCACCGGAAATAATTCCGGTTAGCAGCGAGAAGGTGGGCGGAGAAAGCTCTGGATGCAAAGGTCCTGCCCCTGAAGAGACTGAAGTCCAAGGCCGAGAGGAAGCGGAAGTCAACTCCTCAGGGAAAGCTGAAGCTGCAACGAGTGAAATCATCGTTTTTCCGAAGAACTTCGGAGATCCATCTGATCTTACCTCCACCCCAAAGGCCTATGCAACCAAGTTTTTCAACAAGCTCACTGAAGCGGAAAAATGGGAACTTGAGCAAGATCTGCTCAATTCCATGCTGGACAATGCCTGGGGTAGGGCTGACGCCGAGGCGTCGGAGATCCAAGACTTCAAGAAAGGAACTGGCCAATTCCTCGACAAGCTCCTCTGCAAGCGAAAGGTACTCCCCAGTAGCCCCCAAGTATGTAGGCGGAAACTAGTCAATTGTTAGCACCTAAATACTTAGAAGAAATATCAAACTGAAGAAGATTTTGTGTGAAAAATGTCATAGTAGCCCCCAAGCATTATGGCGGTAATATTTCCGGCAACAATGCTTCAGAGAGACCTACTTATAAAAGATCGGAAATTTACTCATGCTCTGTTTGTACTTACAGGAACAACAGGCTCTGCATTATGAGCTTCATAAGAACATTGCCTTGCAGCTCCGCGTTACCCTAAGCCATGCGGAAAAGATTCAGTCGTTGAAGCAGGAGAACGCGGATCTAAAGAAGCAGCTGTCGGACGCCCAAAGTTGGTTTCCGACTCTCTTGTTGATAAGCTATGATCCGCACCCCAAACTTGACTTTGATTTGTCCGGAACAGGTGCATCCTCTTCCCTTGCCGCCGCCTCCTCCGAGCTCAAAACCCTGCGCTCCTCCCAGAAAGACCTAGAAACGAAGCTCGCAGAGGCGGAGAAGAAGCTGGCGGAGAAAAACTCGGAGCTCATCCGAAAGGAAGGTGAATTCCAATTGAAAGGAAAGGCTGATAGCGAAACCATCCAAAGGCAACATAAAGAGCTTGGCGGAATCTGAAATTACATGGAAACAGCGGAGCAGCATGATACGTCCAAAACGTATCTACTTTCCCGAACACTTTTGCTATTGTTTTGCCTCTAATTTGTGCACTTTGGATGCAACTAACACGGACTAACGCTGTTTTCAGCAGAACTGCTCTGGTGTCTCGTTTTTGTGCGTAAATCCAACTTTCGGGAAAATCCTCGGAATTTATGCGAAGGCCCTATTTTCCCGGAATAATGACGGAGCCGAAGGACAATTAAGGTGGAGGCCCGAGGGCCCCACACCATAGGGCGGCGCGGCCCGGGGGGCCCGCGCGGCCCCGTGGTGTGGCCCCTCGGCCGGCCTCCGACGCCCTCCTTCGGACTATTTATCGGCCTCGACCTAAAAACGCACGGGGAGAAGTCGAAGTCGCCGTAAACCCTCCCGAACGCCGCCACATCGCGAAACTCCGTCGCGGGAGCCAGAAGTCTCCGTTCTGGCACTCCGCCGGGATGGGGAATTGGAGGAGATCATCGCCGCCATCACCGCCAACACCTCTACATCAACCAGCCATGTTTCCCCCATCCATGTGTGAGTAATTCCCCCGCTGTAGGCCGAAGGGGATGGTAGGGATTGGATGAGATTGGTCATGTAATAAGCATAAGATTGTTAGGGCATAGTGCCTAGTGTCCGTAATTGGTACTTTGATGATATTGTTGCAACTTGTTATGCTTAATGCTTGTCACTAGGGCCCGAGTGCCATGATCTCAGATCTGAACATGTTATTGCTTCATCAAGATATTCATTGTTTATGGTCTTACCTATAAGTTGTATACACATGTCGTCGTCCGGAACCGATGGCCCCGAAGTGACAGAAATCGGGACAACCGGAGGGAATGGTAGCGGTGTGAGGATCACATGTGTTCACGGAGTGTTAATGCTTTGCTCCGGTACTCTATTAAAAGGAGTACCTTAATATCCAGTAGTTTCCCTTGAGGCCCGGCTGCCACCAGCTGGTAGGACAAAAGATGTTGTGCAAGTTTCTCATTGCGAGCATGCACGACTATATATGGAACACATGCCTATTGATTGCTTTGTACTTGGACACCGTTTTATTATTATCTGCAAATGCCCTGCTATGATTGTTACATGAGTTTCTCTCATCCATGCAACGCCCGTTCATCCGTCCCCGTGCCTACGTATTTTAATCCCGCTGTTTACTAAAATCACTACCGCTGTCTCCGTTACTCGCTACTCGTTATTTCACTACTGCTATCGCCATAAAACTCGTTACTACCGATAAACTCTTGCGAGCAAGTTCTGTTTCCAGTGTGCACTGAATTGACAACTCCGCTGTTAAGGCTTCCAAGTGTTCTTTGTCTCCCCTTGTGTCGAATCAATAAATTGGGTTTTACTTCCCTCGAAGATCGTTGCGATCCCCTATACTTGTGGGTCATCAAGACTATTTTCCGGCGCCGTTGCCGGGGAGCATAGCTTTATTTGGAAGTTCACTTGGATTAATATTGTTCGCTGCAAATTCTCCATCATGGGTAAACCTCGCGATACTAAGATCGCCATATTACCATCCACTACAAGAAAAGGTACAATTCGAATACCTCTGTCGCTCTTGATTCACCATCCGTGATTGATAAACTTGTTTCACCGCCGCATGCTTCACATGCGGGTACTTCTCTGAATCCGAAAACTCTCATAATATTGATAATGTTTCGTTGTGCTTGATGATAGTGGTTCTTTGGGATCCTTTCTAGATGCTACAATTGCTAGGTCTAGACAAATTGAAAATACCGAAACTCCTAATGCTACTACACCTGTTAATTCACTCGAACTTGATTATTTTAGTGATGATCCCGATGAAGATTATGTGGAGCTTAATGATGATTTTATTGAAAAATGCAATGCTACTACTGATGCAAGAAAAATTAAAAAGTTGCTTGCAGAACATGCTCGTTAGATATAAACTCGTCTCCCGATCCTAAATTTGCCACATCTCCTATAAACATTAAGGATAAAGATTATGATTTTTCTATTGATCTATCTCATATAGCTATTGTTGAGAAAACACCCTTTTGTGGTACCGAAAAAGAAAGTGCTGTTGAACACATGACTGAGTTATCTACTCTAAGTAGCTTGTTTTCTGATGATGTCAAGATGCGTACTTACTTTGTTGCTAAAATCTTTCCATTCTCATTAAAAGATGACGCTAAAACTTGGTATAATAATTTGCCACCTAATTCTATTAAAAGTCCGAAAGAATTTCTTGATGTTTTCTTCCGTAAATACTTTCCTGCTAGTGCTCAACATATTGCTTTGCAGAGAATTTATAATTTTGACCAGGGAGATGAAGAGAAATTGCCTGAGGCTTGGGCGAGATTTTGCTCTCTTATTAGAGCTCGGCTCGATCATGATTTGGAAAAGCATGATTTACTTGATATATTTTATAGTGGACTAACCATTGAGTCTAGGGCATACCTGGATAGTTGTGCTGGTTATGTTTTCGGGAAAAGAACTCCAGGACGACGTCGAAGAATTATTGGCTAAAATAAGCCGGAATCATGATGATTGGACTACGCCCGAACCAACTCCAACGCCAATATTGAAGAAGAGGGGTTTAATTAAATTGAATGATGAAGATATGAGGGAAGCCAAGAAGTCTCTCAAGGAGAAAGGTATTAAATCGAAGATGTGAAGAATCTACCTCCTATAGAAGATGTATGTGAGATAATTCCCCCTTCATCCATGATTGAGGTAAACTCCCTTCAACGCTTTACTAGGGAAGATATTCCGTATTCGAAACCTCCTGCACAATGCTTAGATGAGTTTGATAATTATATTGTTAAGCAAGAAAAATTTAATATGAGAGTAGAGAATCATTTAATGGAAAATTCTCGAGCTATTAGTGAATTGCATGATATTGTGGAGAGAACCTCCAATGATGTTAAAATGCTTGTTAAACATTTTCATATGATTCAAACTCAAATTGATCAACTCACTAAAGTGCAAAATGACTTGTTAGGGAATAATTCTAAAGAGAAACATGCTTATGAAGTAACAACTAGAGGTGGTGTCTCTACCCAGGATCCTCTATATCCCGAAGGACATCCCAAAAGAATTGAACAAGATTCTCAACGCATTGAACCTAGTGCTCATTCTAGGAAGAAAAAGAAGAAGAAACATAAAAATGTTGTAGAATCCTCCGAACTCGTTAATGATCCTAATAGTATTTCTATTTCGATGCTGAAACTGAAAGTGGTAATGAACATGATAATGATAATGATAATGATAAGAATAATACTCCTGATAAAGAAGAGGTTGAAGAAGAACCTGAAAAGCATGCTAAAAATAAAAAGTACACTAAAGAAGACTTTATTGCTGAGAAACATGGTAATGAAAGAGAACCTTGGGTGCAAAAGCAAATGCCTTTTCCTGCTAAGAAACTAAAATCAAAGGAAGAAGAACACTATAATAAATTTTGCGATTGGATGAAACCTTTATTCTTGCAAATCCCTTTGACTGATGCTATTAAATTGCCTCCTTATTCAAAGTATATGAAAGATATTGTTACTAACAAAAGGAAAATCCCCAATGAGGAAATTTCTACTATGCTTGCTAATTACTCTTTCAATGGCAAAGTTCCAAAGAAGTTGGGCGACCCCGGTATACCTACTATTCCTTGTTCTATCAAGAATAATTATGTTAAAACTGCTCTATGTGACTTGGGAGCCGGTGTTAGTGTTATGCCTTTTTCTCTTTATAAGAGACTTTACTTAGATAAGTTGATACCTACTGATATATCTTTGCAAATGACTGATAAATCTACTGCTATTCCTGTTGGTGTATGTGAGGATGTTCCTGTTCAAGTTACTACTAACCGCTTAATATTAACTCGATTTTGTTGTGTTGGAAATGCCGGAAGATGATAATATGTCTATTATTCTTGGGAGACCTTTTCTTAACACCGCAGGGGCTGTTATTGATTGCAATAAAGGAAAGGTTACTTTCAATGTTGATGATAGGGAGCATACCGTTTATTTTCCCAAGAGGATTGAGAAAGCGTGTGGAGTTAATACTATTTCTAATGTGAGAACTATCAAAGTGGGAACTATTGATTGTCCTATATATGAGCCTAAGGAAGAATATCAAACTCTCGTGATTGGATCCATATCAATACAATTCAAGGTAACATGATTGATTTGAGGTTTATTTCTTCTTATGCTATGTAAAATTTATTTGGTGACAAGACTTGATCAACCTTGTTAACGAATACCTTTTATATGCATAGAGGAGGTAAATAACATCTCTTTCTTCCTCCATTTGCTCTAGTTGTTGTAGCATTTTTAATTTGCAAAGTTCCTTAGTTATTTGGAGATTTCAAAATTTTTCCTGGCCAGTAATGATAAACTAAATACCCAGAAAGGTGCATTTTTCAAAGTTTTTCAAAAATTCACAAAAATTATACCGTTGGTCCTATTTTTCGACGAGGCACCTGGGAGCACCAGAGGATGACCTGTGGGGCACCAGAGGGCGCCAAACCACAGGCCGGCGCGGCCAAGGTGGTGGCCGCGCCACCATGTGGTGTGGGCCCCTCCTTGCCCCACTTTGTCATCTCTTTCTCCCGAGCACCTTCTCTCTCCCGAAAAAACTCGTACCGAGTTCCTCTCACTCGCGTTTTTGCTCCAGAGCTCCGGATTTCTCGATCTCTTTGCTCAGCCCAGATTTCGTCCGAAATTTGGCACATTTGCTCCTTGGTATGTGACTCCTCCACCCATCCAAGTAGAATTTTGTTTGGTTGAGTATATCTTGAATATTTTGCTGCTGTAGGTAACATGTTTAGTGAGCTTGCATGCTTGTTCTAAGTAGTAGAAACTAGTTTTGATGCATGATTAGTACTCTAGCAAGTTCCTATGGTAGTTTCCCTTGATTATATGTCACCAAATCAAATTTTTATATTGTTTGTTGAAATTTCGGAAAATGGAGTGGAATAGATATCACTTGAACCAGCAAGAATTGGAGGTCCAACAAGTTATGAGAGTCAATCGTGAAGAGGGAGTATACCCCTCTTATTACCCGTGCGCGGATTTCATGAGAAGCGCGGGAATATTGGAAGATGTCCGGAGTCTAATTTCTCGAGCAGGGCTGAGTGATTTTGTTGAAGGAGAGCCAAGACAATATGCAAAATTAACTATGTCTTTTGTGCAGGACTTTAAGTTCAATTGGTCACGATCTAACCCCACGGTTCAGTATAAAATTTACAATAAAGCTGTCAACTTGCCATTCAGTGATTTTTGTGCATCAATTAGAGTACCGCAATGGGGGTCATGCGAGAAGATAAGGGGATCGCCGCAAGAACTCTTAAGCCTCTTCAAGATGATTTGCTATGGAAGGAGTTTCTCAGAGGATAGTGGTAAAATCACTAGCATTCAGCTCCCGGCTATCCGCTACTTTGCCTATTTCATTACTAAATGCGTTCTTGCTAGAAAGATTGGTGGTAAACTATCTATCCCGGATTTAGCTTTTCTAGCTGCGGCACTCGCAAGGTAGTAGGACTTATAATTTGGGGGCATTGATAGCTTATAGACTTGCTACTAACCGTGAGAAAGGTGGAATTTGTGGAGGTCTCATCGCCTCTCGTTTACTAGCTTTTCATAATGTAGAACCTCATCATTTTGATATTCCATTCTCCATAGAAAAACTTGACATAGCCTCTATGATTAAACATGAATTTGTTTCTGATTCCTCCAACTTGGGTAACCTGTTTTACAAGATGACATTTTATAAGAAAGTCCGGAGAATAACTAAAAAACCGAGAAACTAGTAAGATTGCTCGCGCACTGTCTCGTCTAACCTTGATTCCAGGGAAGATTGGTCGGTCACGAAGGTGCACTGGATGCACACATAGAGGGAGGAGGCCATCATGCAAGAGACGACACGGAGATCGAGGAGCACCTCGACTCATCATCCGATGCAGCAAGTTCCTCGCATCAACATGTTGGACATGTGGAGCCTCCACGCTTTTCTTCTGCGCAGGAACTTTACTATGACTACGCCGTGAATTATCCACCGGCGATGAACAGCGACCCTCGTTGGGGTTGAACTCCACTTAGGCCAAAAGCCTGAGCTTGGGGGGAGGTATACCGGCATCACTCATTCTTTGCATATTATGGTTGCTGGATACTTGTACATACTTGTTTTGTTCGTTTGAGTGGTTTTCTAATGAGAGGAAGATGATATTTGGGGAAGTGCTGCCTGAAAACAGATTCTGGAATGTTACCGTAAAAATTCTCAAAAATAGCCAGAGCGTCATTTTGAGCTGCCAATTTTTGTGCAGGTTCTCCAGGTAGTTATCTAACTTTCATTAGTTGAACACTTTTCGAGCTGAGCAACGAAAGATTTTTGTAAAAAATCGATTTGCATCGTCTTGTCGAGTTTTGGCAGATTTACGTCGATCTCGTCGTTACGTGTTTCTTCTAGTTTGCTATTTCTTGTTTTTGTTTTATTTCCTTCCCAAAACACAAAAGACCAAAAATATTTCTGTTGTTTCTCTTCACCATTTGTTTGCTTTGGTTTCTTGCATTTGTTTCGCTTTATTTGCTATTGCTAGTTTGCTACAAGAAAACCCAAAAAGATTTTGCTTTGTTTGTTTCCTCTTGTTCTTGTTCTCAAATTCGAAAACACCAAAAATATTTGCTGTTCTTCTTTGGTTTGTAAAGTTCTTTATGAGTTCAATGGTCTTCGGTGGCTGGAGCGTGGTTTTCATTTCATATTATCCAAGCTACACAAGTGAAAAGGCAATAATGACGATCTACGACAATTGGATTGTGGTGAGAGGTCTGGTATGAACTCTATTTGTTTTCATTTTTGTACATATACTCATCCATGTGAGCATGCTTAGTTGGTTCATGTGAGGTATATGTTATTTGAGAAAGTCTAGTAGTTTATGATCTCTCATGTTTAGCTCCAATCTATTAATATGAGTAGCATGTCATGGATGTTTGCTTGCATTGTTTTATTCATAAGTAAGTATGGCATTGTGGTATCCTTCTCTGAATAATTCATTTATATCGACTTGGCACATGCTCACGCATGCATATGACTGAACAAAAAGTCAATTAAGCCTCGATGATCTATATTGCTTCGTAGTTCTTGTATCACTTTTATGCCTCCGTTAATTTATTTTGCCGCAAGCATGATTATGACGATTCATCGCTCTCTTGATTTGTCGCTCCCTAGTCTATTGCTAGCCTTCACTTGTACTTGAGCGGGAACGCTGCTCGTGCTTCCAAACACATGAAAACCAAGTTATTCCGAGTGTCCACCATAAATACCTATGCATGGCATTTCAAACCATTCCAAGTAAATTCTCATGCGCTACCTTTAAAACCTTCAAAATGCTTCTCAATTTGTGTTTATGTTTCATAGCTCATGAGGAAGTATGTGGTGTTTAGCTTTCAACCTTGTCATTTACTTCTGACGGACTCTCATAGGGACTAGTGGCACATCCGCTTATCCAATAATTTTGCAAAAAGAGCTGGCAATGGGATTCCCAATCCCGAATTAATTAACTTAAATAGACACTCCTCCACGGTTTGTGATTGTTGGACGGCACCCGAGGATTCGGTTAGCCATGGTTTGTGAAAGAAAGGTTGGAAGGAGTGCCACATAAATATGCAAATAATTCATGGGAGCCGCTCTTGAAAGTCCGGTTGGCGAGGTAGTTGGTGTACCCATTACCATTCGTTGACAACAACAAACACCTCTCAAAATAATTTTACTCGTGTCTTTATAAAAATGAAAAGCTCTAGCGCATGTTAATCCCTGCTTCCCTCTGCGAAGGGTCAATCTTTTACTTTTATGTTGTGTCTCCATTATTTCTTTGAGCACTATCTTGAGAGCACAAGCTGTCATTCTTAGTATAATATGCTTGTCTCAAAATATGATTGATTGTGGTATAACTTTGATGCATTTATCTTTTGACAATCACTACTTCTAGTCTTTTTTATGAACTCCGAGAGGTGCCCGGGCATTTATGTTTTGCCAATCAAATACGAGCAAGCGAGATACCACTTTATCATACTCTCTTATGAACATTGCAATCCTGCTTATATACATGATTCATGATGCTTATTATTAATTGTTGGTACCTCTCCATGATTGACATAGCTGTTAGATGATCTTATTTACATGTATCTCATTATGAATTGCTTAAGTATTAGCCATAGCATGAGAATATATACATCATATGAGCAAATGTGTTCGTGAAAGTTCTTTTATCGCTCAGTTGTTAATCGAATTGCTTGAGGACAAGCAATAAGCTAAGCTTGGGGGAGTTGATACGTCCAAAACGTATCTACTTTCCCGAACACTTTTGCTATTGTTTTGCCTCTAATTTGTGCACTTTGGATGCAACTAACACGGACTAACGCTGTTTTCAGCAGAACTGCTCTGGTGTCTCGTTTTTGTGCAGAAATCCAACTTTCGGGAAAATCCTCGAAATTTATGCAGAAGGCCCTATTTTCCCAGAATAATGACGGAGCCAGAAGGACAATTAAGGTGGAGGCCCGAGGGCCCCACACCATAGGGCAGCGCGGCCCAGGGGGGGCCCGCGCGGCCCTATGGTGTGGCCCCCTCGGCCGGCCTCCGACGCCCTCCTTCGGACTATTTATCGGCCTCGACCTAAAAACGCACGGGGAGAAGTCGAAGTCGCCAGAAACCCTCCAGAACGCCTCCACATCGCGAAACTCCGTCGCGGGAGCCAGAAGTCTCCGTTCTGGCACTCCGCCGGGACGGGGAATTGGAGGAGATCATCGCCGCCATCACCGCCAACACCTCTACATCAACCAGCCATGTTTCCCCCATCCATGTGTGAGTAATTCCCCCGCTGTAGGCCGAAGGGGATGGTAGGGATTGGATGAGATTGGTCATGTAATAAGCATAAGATTGTTAGGGCATAGTGCCTAGTGTCCGTAATTGGTACTTTGATGATATTGTTGCAACTTGTTATGCTTAATGCTTGTCACTAGGGCCCGAGTGCCATGATCTCAGATCTGAACATGTTATTGCTTCATCAAGATATTCATTGTTTATGGTCTTACCTATAAGTTGTATACACATGTCGTCTGTCCGGAACCGATGGCCCCGAAGTGACGAAATCGGGACAACCGGAGGGAATGGTAGCGATGTGAGGATCACATGTGTTCACGGAGTGTTAATGCTTTGCTCCGGTACTCTATTAAAAGGAGTACCTTAATATCCGAGTAGTTTCCCTTGAGGCCCGGCTGCCACCGGCTGGTAGGACAAAAGATGTTGTGCAAGTTTCTCATTGCGAGCACGCACGACTATATATGGAACACATGCCTATTGATTGCTTTGTACTTGGACACCGTTTTATTATTATCTGCAAATGCCCTGCTATGATTGTTACATGAGTTTCTCTCATCCATGCAACGCCCGTTCATCCGTCCCCGTGCCTACAGTATTTTAATCCTGCTGTTTACTAAAATCACTACTGCTGTCTCTGTTACTCGCTACTCGTTATTTCACTACCGCTACGCCATAAAACTGCTACTATCGATAAACTCTTGCGAGCAAGTCTGTTTCCAGGTGCAGCTGAATTGACAACTCCGCTGTTAAGGCTTCCAAGTGTTCTTTGTCTCCCCTTGTGTCGAATCAATAAATTGGGTTTTACTTCCCTCGAAGACTGTTGCGATCCCCTATACTTGTGGGTCATCATAGCACTGGGACTTGCTCAACTCAGACGTCATGGGTAAATTTTCGAAGTTCATATAGTAATGTATGTGCTGAATTCAATCTGTTAGGCTTATCGAAAATTGTTTCCTTCGAGCCTCTTGGATACAGTGAGGAACGTCGGAGCCAGTTCCCACGTGATGATCTGCTCCAGCTCGCCGGAGAAGACTGCAAGGATCTCATCTCCGCCTCCCGGAAGATCTGTCACAACCTATCCATCAAAAAGAGCCGAACTTGCGAAGTTCGCAAGCTTATCCAGAGGATGGACGTTCTTTCGGAGTTGGTTGTGGATCTGCAGGCATCATCAGCTCGAGGCGCTGCTGCCATGTCCCTGGCTATGTGTCGGGCGCATAACCCGGATCTTGACATCAACAGGGTGACTTCTGGTGTGCCTCCGGATTCGGATGTGAATGCACTACTGGATGCAGTTAGCGGCTACGACACCCGCATCGCCCGGAGAATTCACCACAATGAATTTAATGACAAGGTGGTTCTTCCAGCCGACGAGCCCCTTGAATCAGAGCTCGACAAGGAACGCGAGGCGGAGTCCCGACCTGCTCAATCCGGAAGCCAGTACACCTGGACAAGCTCCAAGGACCAAGGTGGCGCTGCATCTTTGGCCGAAGACGATGAAGAGAGTGAGGATGATGTCTCCTCTCCAGCCAAGGGTGCAGAAGAAGATGCTCCGAAGGTTGATGACAAGGGGGAAACTTCTCCGGCTAAGGAGAAGTGAAAAACTTATTCCTGCGGGAAGAAAGACAATGCATCATTTTGGCCCCTGGAGGGTTTGTAATATAACTTTAAATTCTTAAGTAGTTAGGAACGAAACACTTATGCATGGGCGGAAAGTACTTATCCTGCTATCCGTTTAAATTTATTTGCATGTTTCGTTTGTTGAAAGCAAGTGTTGGTTTCTATGTTTTCCGGCTTGCTCATTTGACCTTCCACGAGCCGGAAGACCTTTAACCGGAAAAACTCGCCAGCGGCGACGAAGCCCAATGGCAATCCGTCAGTAACCGCGGAAATAAGCCCCGGGCCAAGGTGCCGGAAATTGCTACCAGGAATCCATGAGTTTGCAACAGAAATTATTTTCACCAGAAAACTTAAGCTTACGTCCTAAAGGACGATTTTTTGAAAATCACAACTTTCATACACGCTTAGGCGGAAATATCCAGCTCTGCGGTTTTAGTCGGAAAACATACACGATCTAAGAATGAACAAGTAAAGGAGGTAAAAGACTCAAAGAGTGAACCAAATACTTTATTTCATTGATCATGTATAACTATTACAGAGTATGTAACTCGGAAATTTTTTTGCTAAGTGTGGAAAGGACGTAGCTGTGCAATGTTCCAGGGGCGATCTGTTTCATCGTATATGTCGTCCGGATCCTCTCTCTTGCGTTTCCGGTGTCAATTAGCAGGTATGTCTTTTAACTCCCGGAAATCAACAAGGTAGTATGATCCATTATGAAGCACTTTGCTAACGACAAAGGGTTCTTACCATGGAGATTGCAACTTATGGTCTTTCACCTAACGAAGGCGGAGGACCAAGTCTCCGGCCATGAATGAGCGATTCTGAACTCGACGGCTGTGATAGCGTCGGAGTTTCTGCTGGTAGATGGTGGAGCGTTGGTCAGCTAAATTCCGAGCTTCTTCTATCAGGTCTACAGATAGCTGTCTGGCCTCGTCAGCAGTTTCTTCATTATAGGCGGAAACTCTTGGGGAATCGTGGATGATGTTGGAGGGGAGCACGGCTTCGGATCTGTATATCAGGAAGAACGGAGTAAATCTGGTTGACCTGTTAGGGGTAGTTCGTAAACTCCACAAGACAGAATCTAACTCATCAGCCCAAGCTCCAGCTGTGCGTCGCAGCGGTTCTTCAAGGTGTGGCTTAATCCCTGATAATATGAGACCGTTGGCCCTTTCGACCTGACCATTGGATTGTGGATGGGCCACAGAAGCAAGGTCAAGCCGGATCCCTACGTCATCACAATAATCCTTCAGTTCTCCTTGTGCAAAGTTTGTGCCATTATCTGTGATTATGCTGTGTGGGATGCCGAATCTCGTCACGAGGCTGCAGACAAACTTTAGTGCCGTAACACCATCGACTTTTCTCACCGGCTTTGCCTCGATCCACTTACTCGAACTTGTCAACGAGCGACCGAGGAGGTACTCAAAACCGCCAGGAGATGATTTCTTTAGTTTCCCAACCATATCGAGCCCCCAGACCGCAAACGGCCAGGTGATAGGGATGGTCTTCAGCTCTTGGGCTCGAGCGTTTGGTTGAGTAGCATAGTACTGGCAACCTCGACAGGTCTTTACCAGCTTGTCAGCATCTTCTTTAGCTGTGAGCCAGTAAAACACAAGCCAAAAAGCTTTTGCAACGAGTGACCTGGGGGCGGCATGATGCCCGCAGTCCCCTGCATGGATCTCTCTAAGGATTTCAATGCCATCTTGATTGGAGACGCATTTGACAAATACTCCTGTTGTGCTTCGTTTGTAGAGCTGTCCGTCAACGATTGTGTAGGGTCTTGCTCGTCTGATGATCTGTCGTGCGAGGACCTCGTCCTCTGGCAACTTTTGATCAATGAGGTAGTCCAGGAAAGGCTGTGTTCAGGGCGGAGTGATGACCATCACTTCCCTAGCCGGAGATACTGCCACATCTGGATTTTCCGAGTTAGCGCCCTTCACTGAAGGTATCCATAGGTGCTCCAGGAAAATACCAGGCGGAATTGGTTTCCTGCCGGATCCGAGCTTGGATATCATGTCTGCCGCTGCATTATCGTCTCTCCTGACGTACTTGACTTCGTATCCGAGGAAGCATTTGGCGATCTCGTCAACTTCATCTTTGTAAGCCGCCATGACGGAGTTTCTGGCGTTCCAGGTTCCGGCTACTTGTTGTGCCACCAGGTCGGAATCTCCACAGCAAATGATGTGTTTGATCCCAATTTCCTTAGCGATGCGCAGACCGTGTAGTAGAGCCTCGTACTCCGCCATGTTGTTTGTAGCTTCGAAGTGAATCTGTAGAACGTACTGCAGTTCTTCTCCAGTAGGGGACTTCAGGGTGACTCCAGCTCCTGAGCCTTGATGCTGCTTGGATCTATCAAAGTGCATAACCCATGTTTCTGGTTCCGGCTCCAAATTTGTATCCGGAGCTTTTGTCCAATCTGCAACAAAATCTGCCAAGATCTGGGATTTAATCGCAGTCCTGGCTTTGTAGTTGATGCCGAAGGCAGATAACTCAATGCCCCATTTTGCTGTGCGTCCTGTTGCGTCGGCGTTGTTGAGAATCGTTGACGGCGGAGCTTTGCTCACGACCGCATGCTGGATGCTCCTGGAAGTAGTGCCTCAACTTCCTGCTACCTAGGAACACGCCATAGGCTAGCTTTTGAAAGTGAGGATATCTTTGTTTGGATTCCGTAAGCACTTCGCTAATGTAGTAGACTGGCCTTTGGACTCCATACTCGTGTCCTTCTTCCTGTCGCTCCACCACGATGACGAGGCTGATGACTCTGTTGGTAGCTGCCAGGTAAAGGAGCATGGGCTCTGACTCTTCTGGCGCTGCTAGGATAGGTGGGGAGGTGAGTATTTCCGTCAACCCTTGAAGTGCTGCATCCTCTGCGTCGTCCCAGACAAATTTGTCCGTCTTCTTCAACAGCTTGTACAGGGGTAGCGCCTTCTCGCCAGGACGGCTAACGAACCTACTGATTGCTGCAACACAACTAGTTAGTCGTTGCACATCTTTGAGACAAGTTGGCCTTTTGATGCACATGATTGCCTTGATTTTCTTCGGGTTAACCTCAATGCCCCTGTTAGAGACGATGAAGACAAGAAGTTTTCCGGCTGGGACGCCAAAGACGCACTTCAGCGGATTCAACATCATCTTGTACCGACGGAGGTTTTCAAAGGTTTCTGTAAGGTCGCTGATCAAATCGGATCCTTTCCGGGTCATGACCGCATTGTCGTCGACGTAAGCGTGCACGTTCCGGACGATTTGGTCCTTCGAGCACCACTCGCATCGTACGTTGGTAGGTGGCACCTGCGTTTTTCAAACCAAAGGGCATGGTAACATAGCAGTAAGTGCCAAACGGGGTGATGAACGAGGTTGCCTTTTGGTCGGACTTCTTCATCCGGATCTGGTGATACCCGGAATATGCGTCAAGAAAACATAGAAGTTCCGCCCCTGCCGTCGAATCAATGACCTGGTCAATGCGCGGCAGGGGAAACGGATCCTTCGGACAATGCTTATTCAAGCCGGAGTAATCGATGCACATTCTTAGTATTTCAGAATTCTTTTTGGGTACAAGGACGGGATTTGCGACCCAATCAGTGTGGATAACTTCTACTACAAAACCTGCCTCTAGTAACTTTGCTAATTCCATTCCTATGACGCGGCGCTTCTTATCTCCAAAGCATCGCATAGCTTGCTTCACCGGTTTAGCCCCCGGATTTATGTTGAGGTAGTGCTCGGCGAGTTACCTAGGTACTCCGGACATGTCAGAGGGCTGCCATGCGAAGATGTCCATGTTAGCGCGGAGGAACTCGACGAGCGCATCTTCCTATTTGGGGTCCATGTTGGCTCCGACCGAGACCTGCTTGGTAGTATCTCCTTCCTTGAAGTCGATCTTCTTGGTCTCTATCGCGGCTTTGAACGAAGTTTTCTGTTCGGAGATCTGTTTCTTGGTGATATGCATCTCTTTCGGATCCACCGTGGCTCTGTAGCTTTTCAGCTCCTCTCCAGATATCACAGACTCTGCAAAGGCGGCTTCGCCCAACTCGCACTCGTGAGCCTTCTTGTAGTCTCCGGATACGGTAATCATACCATTGGGACCCGGAATCTTGAGCTTGTTGTAGATGTAGCATGCTCTTGCGTGAAACTTGTGGTAGGTGGGTCTGCCGAAGATGACGTGGTAGGAACTCTTGAAAGGCACGACTTCAAACGTGATCATCTCTTCGCGGAAATTATTAATATCGCCGAAGGCCACGGGAAGTCTGATGCTGCCGAGGGAATTCACGTTTTTACCCGGAACCACACCATGGAATTCAGTGGTGCTGTGTTTGAGATGTTCCTTGGTAAGGTTCATCCGCTCCAGAGTCTCCAGGTACATGATGTTCAGGCTGGCTCCGCCATCCATGAGGCACTTGGAGAAGTCACAGCCGTCGATGCGGGGACTTACAACCAAGGCGTAGAATTCTTTCGGCACGATGGTAGGATGATCCTGCCTATCAAACGTGCACGGAATTTCCGACCACCTGACATACTGCGGCATAGCCGGAACTGTGGCGTTCACGATCCGGAAAGCTGACTTGCTGGCGCGGACTGTTGGGTTTCCGAGGAAGGTGTGGTACGCGCCTACACTCTTTTTGCCGAAGGGGTTAGATTTAGCTGCGGATCCTTCTTTGGGATCCGGCGAAGCATCATCCTCATCCATCGCCTCGGAACTGTCCTCCTCTTTGTCCTTGTTCTTGCCCTGCCTCCTTTGCCGCGTGAGCGGTGCTTCAGGGCTCGCTTGTATCCTGCTTCCGGGTCATTTTTTAGATCGTTGACCCACTTGCAGTTGCGGTTAGTGTGAGTGGACTTCCACGTAGCCGGATCCAGATGGGCCAGGCAGGGCATGTCTCTGTAATCTTCATAGGTTTGGGGGCGCGGGTTCCGGCAGTGGTGACTTCGTCACTACGCTGCTGGCCCCTGCCGGCTGCGCCTCCGCGACCGCGGCCTCTTCCGCCTCCTGGACCTCCGCGTTGGAAAGCCGCGGCGACCATCTCGGATCCGCCACTCTTCTGGTCATCAAGGGGATTCTTCCGCTTAGTGCCGCTGCTGTTACCGCTATCACAGTTCTTCTTCTGCTGATGGAGGGGGATTGCTGTAGCTGCGAGATCTCCGCCAGCGTCGTCATCGGCGGTAGTGTGATCGCTGGCAATGGTGATCATGTCATCCAAAGTCAGTTTATTTGCGTTGACCAAGCAAGTGAGCTTGTGTCGCAGCAGTCCTCCTCTCTGCAATCCACCTATGAAGGCGTGCATGGCCGTGCGATTATCAACGTTTTCGCACTCATTCCTGGTTGCCAACCATCGTGTGAGGAAGTTTCTTGATGTTTCTCCTTCTTTTGGATACATGCCTGTAAGTCGCTTGTCGTGGCAGGTCTCTTGTAGGTACCCCTGAAGTGCTTTTCGAAGGCGGTCTTCAGGTCAAACCAGCAAAAGATGGAGTTCTTCTCGAGGTCGCTGAGCCAGATCCGGGCTGGACCTACAAGGTAAAGCTGAAGCATGCGTCAATCGATGTTAGGGGTTCCTCCGGCAAAGGTCACTGCATTGTAGTAATCTTCGATCCAGGTATCCGGCCTTTCGGTTCCATCATAGTTCTTCAGGTTTCCGGGTGGCTTGAGGTTCATCCTTGGCTTTGGTTCCTCTCGAATCATCCTGCCAAAGCACTTTGGGCCGATGTAGTCAGTTTTGTATTCATTGAGACGTTCCCGCGTATCACGCATGCCATTGTGGGGGGTTTTTGAACGTGAGCGAGATCTCCGGCCTCCGCCTCCACCTCCACCTCCGCCTCCACCGCTAGGTGGTGGGGAGGGAGACCTGCGAGGGGCCGATGCGACCTTTTGCTTCCGCCTTCTGATTCCCCTCGCGCTTCACGGTGCTGGCTCCGGCTTCGGTGGCTGCCCTCACCATGGTGTTGGCTGCCTTCGTTGTTCCGGCTTCTGCGAGGCTCCGGGTCACGCTCCTCGTTCCGACTCCTCCTAGGCTCGGGCTCACGATCAGTGTTCCGGCTTCGGCGAGGTTCCGGCGTACGCTCCTTGTTCTCATTCCTCGGAGGAGGCGCGTTGTTGCGGATATTGATTCCACCAGGCCCATGGGGTCTGATGTTTCCGGCTGGTCTACGGCGGCGAGGGAGTGGGGGACGCGGATACCCCTTGGGCGGAGGTGAGGGGTTACGGTACTTGTCCCTACCAGTGTACATTGCATCCTTTCCCTTTTTCGGATCTGATGGAGGCGTCTTTGATGGTACAGGGATTGGATTTGGGTGTTCTCTGGTTTTCCTTCTGCATTCCGAGGATCCAGTTCGCGATTCATCATCGCGATGGTGATTGTCGTAGGCGTCCTTCTGCGCGGTAGAGATGCAATGATCCGGGTTGGATTCCAACCTGCGCGAAGTATCTGCCTTGCTCTGCTGCTTCATTGCTGAAGCAACGAGCGTACGGACGTAGTCGATGTCAATCTCCTCGTCCTTTTTCTTCAAGATCTCCACAACCTTCTTCATATTATCCTTTGGAGTGGTGAACGGCTGTTGCTCAGTCGGAGTTGCGAAGGTGATTTTGCGGGGAGCTACAGCTTCTCGCCTGATCCTATCAGCCTCCAGCTGAGCCTCAGTGATCTTGTCCTCCCAATGCTTCCGGAGTTGCTTGACTTTTGCCAGTGACTCGTCCACCTGACATTCTCGTTGGAGAAAATTGTCCACGAAGTTCGCGGCCTCCTTCCTCTCGTCAAGCATTGCTGCTGCGGTGGTGGCAAACTTTTTGGCTGTGGCCAGCATCTCCTGCCTTTTGGCTTCTAGGACTTCCGCATTTGCTGCGTCTTCGGGAGTTATGGGTTTGTTGAGGATATCCGAGTGTGCGATTGCATCCATGCCTGCCTGCTCAACCAGTTCTTCTGGGGACAATACTTCCTTATGCGGACGTTCCCGCGAGAGCGGAGATCCTGCATGGGATGGCTGTGGGTCGGAGTGGGTAATTTCATCCTCTGATTCCCGTTGATCCAGCGCCGCCAAGGTTGCGACAACCTGCTTAGGCTGGGTGGATGCGACTTCAGGTTCCTCACCGCCACCGAACTCCTTCAACTTGCGATCGAACTCTTCAGTATCCATGGAGGAGGTATCCCCGGAGATTGGGCTTAGGTTGCCCAGGATCGATTCTTCACCCGAAGCGCTGCTTTCTCCGACAGTCTCCTGCTGATCCGGAGCAGCGTTGTTTTCCGGTGCATCAACCTGCATAGGGCCGGCTCCGACTTCTTGAGGGGCGGCTCCTGCGGTATGGGCTAGGAAGTGCACGAAGTGACACTTTTGCTTCTCTAACACCTGGGAGACCCAGGCGGATCTGCATTGGTCTTCCACCTTTGTTTCCTGCTCAGGGGCGGATTGGGTGGGTTTTGCTTTTTCCAGATCTAAGGCGGAATCTTCCTTAGAAAGTTCCTGCATCTCAGATCGGATCTTCGCGACTGCATCCTGCTCAGCGGCGGTCGCGTCAGCGTTACTTACCAGAGCGTTTCCATCGGAATCGATGGTTTCGCTGATGAAGATGTGTATGCCGCCAACTGGGACGATGGAGAGCTTGACGGGGTTAGTCTTAGCCGGAATCCAGCACTCGTCCGGAGGGACGATCGGAAGGTTTCCGGCGTAGAGGATGCGCCCCACGGCGATGGTGTCGTCGTAGCTTCCCATGGCGGAACCCTCCCGGTTTCGGCCTCCAGACGCCGCTGGCCCCACGGTGGGCGCCAACTGTCGTTGTCTATTCGACGATGCCTCGGAGGAGGGATCCTCACGAGGGGGAGAAGAAGTAGGGGCCATAGGGCGGAGTGCACACGGGACGGTGGTACGCGATTTACCCAGCTTCGGAACACCTGCACGATGACAGGGCCTACTGCTGCTTGTCTGGAATTATCTGGGCGCTTTCGCGTTGTTACAATGAGTTGTCGTTTTTCCCTCTAGGGCTCCCAGGATCCGGCTTATAAAGACGCACGGATCTAGGGTTTACATGGAGAGTCCTAGCCGGAATACAAGTTGACTAACTACGGTACAATATCTTGCCGTGCACGTCAAGGATCCGCCTTCCATCAGGACCGTGCTGGATCCGGATACTTCATGGGCCCTCACGGATCCGGCCTCCTTCGTAAGTCGGTTGGGATCCGGCTTCCTGTTCCTGGGCTAGACTTCATCCTTCAGGATCTACAACAACTGGGCTGCCCGATGGGCCACATGCCACATCACCGTCTGTGGGCCACCCGGGCTTGCCGGATCTAGGCCATGCCATTGATATACCCATAAAGTATACCCACAACAGGAACCATTCATTCCAAGACTCCGTTCATGTGAATTTTATGTTAAAGGAAAGAAACTGTTCATGATTAGAATCCGGTCATGCTTTAGTATTTAGTTCAAGTAGAAAAGCAGTTCATTCCAAGAATCCGTTCATGGGATTTTTTTTGTTTAAGGAAGAAAACCTTTCATGATTACAATTCGTTCGTGCTTTTTAATTTAGTTCAACGAGGGAAACCGTTCATGCTAAGAATACGTTCATATTTATTCAATTCTATAAACCAAGGACATTTTCATGAATTGCTTTTTGTAGGGTAAAATTATTTTTCCACTCTGTTTAGAAGTTCATTTATGTAGGTGCACATTCCTTGCCTAGTCGGAAAACAATGGATACTTATTGTCGCCAATTTCACTGTAATATTCAATTTCAAGCAATTGTTTGTGCAAAGTTATCCTAGTTGTTTCAAGTTCAACATACGTGATTTCAGCGTCAAATATGTTCATGTGCCTAAACACAATTTCAGGTCATTCTTATACATCATCTAACTTGCTAGTCTGTGTCTTTAATATATATTTTAATGCTGACTAGCATATTATTCCTTTTTCTAATGACTACAAATATGATTCTAGGATATTTATCATTCAGTTCATTAGGTAGTATGACGAAAATCATTCTCAAATGTTAGATTCTAATTCTTTTTCATTATTCAGTATTAACATTATGCATTGGTTTTACATTTAAGATCTGACATGTCAGAAAAATTTCCATACTACTTATACACTGGTTTTCATTTAATATATATGTGTGTTCAAAATAGGTCGACCTTCAAGCCATCCGTGAAATAATCACAATTCAGATTGTGTTAAACAAGTTTAACGAGCATCAGGTTCCATCGGCTAGACAGTTTATTGCTAAAATGTAACTACATCTCTCTCTGTTCTCATTATGATTCTCTAAGCAGTCAACAACACAATTTATACCAAAAAAAAAATTACAATCACAATTAGGATTTGCGATAAAACATCATATTTGTAAATGAAAGCATGGAAAATTGAGTTTCCGTGAACCAGGACAATATTTAGTTGTTAAGGGGATTAGGCAAGAAATAACAAATGGGCATGTGCTGTGTTTGAAGTGATAAACATGAATTCAGTGTACCTTGGTTGGAATTATTTATGTCTATTCTCAAACAGCGATACTGGGCCAAGCCCATAAACCCCTGGTCAGGTATGGGCCAGCCCATTTAGGTCTGTTTAGCTTGTGCAGTTCGTTTTTTGCTTTTTATTTTTTTATTTTCTCGTTTCTTTTTCTGTTTTCTGTTCTTTTTTCGGTTTTCGGTTTTTGTTATATTTTTTCAGATTCGAAAATTTTAATTTTTAAAAATTGTTCAAATTGAGAAAATGTTTAAATTAAAAAATGTTCAAATTTCAAAACCGTACAAATCTGAAAACCGTTCAAATATGAAATTTGTTCAAATTCAAAAATTGTTTAAATTTTAAAATATTCATATTTAAAATGTTTCAAATTTAAAAAATGTTCAAATGTAAAATTTGTTCAAATTTAAAATTTGTTCACATCGAAAATTGTTCAAAGTAGAAAATTGTTCAAATTAGAAAATAGTTTAAACTTAAAATTGTTCAGATTAGAAAATTGTTGAAACTTAAAATTGTTTAAAAGTTTTTATTAAAAAAGCAAAAATATTTTAAAAATTGTTCAAAGCACAGATGCTCAATTTTAAATTCAAAGTATTCAGATTTTGATAATTTTTTATTTTTCGAAAAAATTCAAATGGTAAAAAATTAACAAACAGAAAAGAAACGAAAAAAAGAAAATCCTACCTGTTTCTGTTGGGTCGGGCCCAGTAAGCCACGTCGGGCATGCGTGGAGGTGAGCGGTGCGTTCGCCCCCACCGACCAGCTCGGCGCATAGGAGCTCCCGGGGTGATATACATCGACCTGGTCGGTGCGGTGCACCCACCGCACACCCTCCCCAGCCTGTGGGCCGGCTCAGTAATGTTTTATTTTTCATTTCTGTTTTCTTTTTGCATTCGATTTTAAATTCGTTAAAAATTTGGAAATCGTCCATAGTTCAAAAATTGTTCAGAATTAATTTTTTTTTCAAATTTCGAAAATCGTTCGAAATTTTAAATTTGTTCAAATTTCAAAATTCTTCCAAAATTTGGAAATTCTTTCAAGTTGAAAAATTTGTTCAAATTTTGAAATTCATGCAAATTTAAAAATCGTTCAAAACTCAAAATTTGTTTAAATTTCAAAATTCGTTTAAGATTAAAAATTTGTTAAAATTTCAAAATTTGTTCAAATTTTATCATACTTGAACATTTTTCAAATTTGGTAATTTTTGAAAAAATATTTTTAAACAAAAAAAAACGAGAGAACAAAAAAGAAACAATGAAAACAGAAAAGAAAAAGAAGAAAAAACAGGACAAATCGCTTAACCGGGCCAGCCCACACCGCGCGCGGGGGTGTGCGGCGCGGTGCAGGCACCGACCTGATGGGCATATAAGAATTCCCCCCGATGCCGACCAGGTTCGGCATATAGCACCTTCCTGAAATTGGTGTTGTCGTCAGGCAGGACGTGATGAACTGGATGCAGAAGTCAATCCCACCACGCGTACCTCTTCTGAGCCCAACACGACGTCCACGATCCATATGCATGTGGCCTAGTCTCCTCTCCTCAGCTGGGCTTTCCACTTTGCTTCCGTGGCCATGGACATTGACCACCGACCAAGCGTGGCGCCCAAGCCGCTCGCTCGCTCGCTGGCTGCGGTGAGCAAGCGAATAAACGGACGGCATCTCCCCACCCGATTCCCCTCTCGCTCGCTCTCTCGCGTCTTCGGGACGGCCTCCCTCCACAACCCTTTCCCTCTCCTCTCCCATCCCTCCTCCGACCAACCAGGGCAAAAACACCTACCGCCCCTCCCCGACCACCGTCCGACATGGCCGCCGCCGCCGCCGCCGGGTCCTCCGCCGCATCCCTCGCCGCCCCCATCCCCCACGGCGACAAGGTGGGTGCTCTGCCCCCCTCCCCCCAGCCCGCTCCTCCGATCCAATCTAATAGCGTCTCTTCTTCCTGTGCCAGGCGGCGGCCTCGGGCGGCGGCGAAGGGGCGGCGGACTGCGGGGTCTGCGCGATCTGCCTCGACAACATCGCCCTCCAGGACACGGCGCTCGTCAAGGGCTGCGACCACGCCTACTGGTTCGTATCCCCTTCGCTTCCTGATCCCCTTCCCCCACCACCCATCTAAACCCGCTCCATTTTCCTACCCGATTATCGATTTGTTTGCTACATTGTTTTGTCCTGCATTAGCCTGCGAGCAGATTCTGTAACACTCTGGTACTAATCTGATTGATAGCCATGTCGGGGTAATTTTAATCAAATCCTCTCCGCACCTTACGACATGCTGCAGGTTACTGTTTTCGGTCGATTGGCATCCGGTTCCCCACTCATTATAACAGTTAATTTGCTTAGGAGCATCCGAGCCTGCGTCAATTGCAACTAGTACTAGTACTATTTTATTCACTTCCCCAATTTTCCACTAAAATTTGGGGAGGGAGCTTTTTTTTTTTTTGCTACTAACAGCTGTACACCTTCCCTATTTAAAGTAACAACAGCTCATCCGATTATTTTTAACAAGGCTCTAATTTCTACCGCTGGTTGCTTGCTATGTATCAAGTCTTCTATGATCTTCCTCTTGGTAGGCTTTAGTGTTTCGATTAGCATCCGGTTTCCCAACTCATTATAACAGTTAATTTTCTTAGGAGCATCCGAGCCTATTTTATCCACTTTCCCAATTATCCACAAAAATATGGGGAGGGAGCTATTTTGCTACTAATTACAGCCGTATTTACCATAGCCCTACCCACCTTCCCTATTTAAAGTAACGACAGCTCTTCTGATTATTTTTAACAACATTCTTATTTGTAGCGCTGGTTGCTTGCTATGTATCAAGTCTTCTATGATCTTCGTCTTGGTAGGCTTGTGCTATTTACCTTATTTCTTTCCCACCAACCGTACTTCACATTCGGTAGTCTCTGATGGGTTCCAGCACTTGATCTGATAATATATGTTGTTAGAATAGTGTTTCACTCCATGTGAGATGGGGGTAGGTTAGTCAGTTGTATGCATCACCATGGACCTCAAGAACCTAACTTATGTCATTGCTATTTGCTATGCACTTCACGTTGGAATCTCAGTAGTTAACAAATCAAAATGATTTGGGCAACAGCCACTGACCCAGATAGATCTTTGGCAACATCCCTTTTGTACCGAATGTAATTTCTGAATTGCAAATGGACTCCTAACATATTCTGTTTAATAAATCTATTCTGTGCATGCAGCGTAACATGCATTCTGAGGTGGGCATCCTACAAGCAGTCACCATCATGCCCCCAATGCAAGCACCCGTTCGAGTTCCTCAGCGTGCACCGCTCCCTTGATGGCTGGTAACCCCTTGTTTCTCAAATACACGGGGATGCAGTTGTTTCAGGTAGACTGTTAGCCTGATGCTTGTTTCTTTTCTTCAGCATCCACGACTACCTCTTTGACGAGAGTGTTTGCCTTCTCCTGAGGGCCACCTGGTTCGAGCCTCTGGTCGTGGCGGCTCACGAGGAGGTTCTGGAGGAAGAGGAAATCTACCGCAGTTACCAGTACCAATATGACGATGGTGATGAGGATGACCTGTATGATGACAATTATTACATGAGCAGGTCACCGAGCATTCGGATTGGCAACAGGAGGTGGGGCGACAATGGGTATGTCAGAGGAGGTAGGAGAGAGGCCAGGCCAGTGGTCGTCACTGCGCCTGATGCTGCTGCTGTTCCAGCCAGGACTCCCAAGAAGAAAGAGGCATCAGCATCAGGCTCAGGATCAGTGTCCAAAGATGTTGCCGGGAGGCGGGCAAGGAAGGCTCAGAAGCGAGAAGCTGCTGACAAGGCAGCTGCAGAAAAACATCTCAAGCACCTGCAGAGGATGGGCCGTGGGAAAATACCTGAACCGCTGCCTGAGGCTGCGGCACTGCCTGAAGCACTTGCGGAAGCACCACTTGAGGCTAAGGCTCTGCCTGAAGCACTTGAGGTTGGTCCTCAGGCGGTCGAGTGATCCACCAACCTCTGTAGATAATGGTGCTGTGACGAACTCTGCAGCCCTTGGGAGGGCCCCCAATAATCTTCCGCTGTGAAGAAGTGGAAGGGAGACCTTGTATCCTGGCAGCTTTGCCTCGTTTGTACAGTAATTTAGTTTCCAGTTCACTTGTCGTTAGAACGGTCGTCCGAATGGACATGTAGTCCTGCTCCGGATGCAGCTTGGATAGCTGTTTACTTTCTATAAGCTGTATTATTAGGGGCATACATATTGCTTGCCATGCTGATTTTCTTGGCAATGTGCAATCATCCAGCTGAAATGAAATCTTACACTGAATCCACAGTGCTTACTGACATATGGTTATGTTGTCAAGTGTGCTGATGACTACTTCATCTTTACTGTGCCTTTTTTTTTCTCGTCTTGCAAACACATGGACCTTTGGATCTGTGTACTTGATTCTGCATGTTGAACTGCTGATTTTTCTTGGCGATGTGCAATCATTGAGCTGAAATGAAATCTTACACTGAATCTACAGTGCTTACTGACTTATGGTGCTGTTGTCAAGTGTGCTGGTGACTACTTCGTCTTTACTGTGACTTTTTTTTTTGTCTGTAAACACATGGATATTTGCCTTTGGATCTGTTTACTTGATTCCGCATGTTGAGCACACGCTACGCACATGTGCACTCGAGGAAGCTGGCCAGCGGGCAATCGAAGATGTCAACCAGCGATCGCGCGATCCCCTCTGGCACATGGATGGGGACGAGAACGACTCCAGGATGCAGCTCGCGGCCGGAGCTGAGATGCATCAGCGCGGAGGAGCAAGAGTGTGTCATCCGCGTAATGGATCGCCGGGCAGGGCAGGTCGTTTACAAGCGGATGCCGCAAGCCGGAGACATCACCCACGATGAGCTCTTGCAAGACGTCCGCGACGATGTTGAACAGGTATGGGATCACCCTGACGGAGCCCGCGCTTACAGTCGATCCACCAGCTGGAGCCTGGGAACGCCATTGAGGAGCACCGCCGCCCGCCCAGTCTAAAGAATAACGCGGACACGCGCACAGAAGGCCGAACTGAACCCACGGGCTTTCACAGTGGTCATATTTAGCAGCAACGCAGCTGAACATTTCTTTCTTTTTCTCCAGTACAGATTTGTCTCTGTGATTAACCAAGAAGAGACCGTGAGTTCCAGCTACATGACAAGCAGTTTCCGGGGTATTATGAAGGGAACTATTGGGTGGAAGCAAATTAAGTAGGGTTTATTAGTTCCACTCTAGTATGATGTTCACTTTGCTCGCTTGCTTGCTTTGTTTGTCTATTTGTATTATTAAGGTTGTAAGGCGGGGGAAGTGCAGCTAGCTACAGTTTCAAGCCTGCAGTCTCGCCTGCTTGTACATTGTAAACGGAGCTGCTACTATTGGGACAAACTACACATTACCAATTGTTCAGATCTGAACCTGGTCTTCTGCAGCTCATGTGCTTGTCTTCACAACAGTCTTGTTTCCCACGTTTTCATTGTCTGCTGGATCAGAACATCTAGATCTTCCCCGCTGAAAATCCCCCCACCCCCCCCCCCCCCCCTTTTTTTTTTTTTCTCTTTTGCTCTCCCCGCCTAGTCGCCTCAAAAAATTCTCCTTGTAATGAACCCTGTTGTTTTCTCTTGTCGGTTATAAAGTGTTCAGGCTGGCGTAAGCCCACCGCAGTCCAGGTCAAAAAAAAAGAACATCTAGATCTTAGCACATCAACAACCGCATCATGGACTCTTCAGTTCTTACTCATGATGACTTCTCGTGACACTGAAGGAGTAACAAACAGCAGATTGGATGTCAACCGGCACAAATTGCGAAAGCAATAGACAAGATACAATGAGATGAAACATCAATTTGTTGGACACGAAGGCGTACTTCGAAGAGCATTGCAGGCAGCCTGAAGCTTCTGAAGAAGTCTAGGAGTCCAGAATTGTCATCAACTTTGTCTGATACAGAGAAGGTAAGCAATGGGGAAATCATCTCAGATCTATTCTTCAAGTAATGGCGTGCAAAGCACTGAATGATGTGAGCGACACATTCTGCAACAATCATACTTTAAAGTTCCTTCAATATCTTCTTAAATACAAAAAAATAAAAGGGTATAAATATATAACACGCCATACTTAAAAAATATTTATCTCAAAATGAAACCAGTTGGTTCAAAATTCGAGCACATAGCTTTCGTTATTACATAGAAAAATCCAAGCGCAAAACACTTTCCTTGCAATGCATCTTAGCATAATGACGTACCGATCAGAACCCTACTAACAAAGATCTATTAGCTTCCACTAAGCGATCTGACTGGTAGCGTACACTTAAGGATGGCATTTTTTTTCTTTTAGAAACTAAGACGAACTCTCCAACAAAGCATCATTGAAATAGGGTGCCCCGTGTGTTTCAGTCACCGCTGGAGAACAAAAAATCGTCATCCCATGAAGTCTCAGACTCATTGTTCTGCAAAATTACATACCATTGAAAAAAGTAAACATATAAGCATCATTAGAATGTTCTAATTGTAATATCAAGGTCTAATCACATTGAATTATACCACATTGCTGATTGTATAAATCTAGCACATTGCTGATTAACTACATATTGATTGGTGAGCATGACATTGATTTTCTACATTACCTTCTCCAGCAATGAGGAGTTCAACATGCGCTTCTACGAACTTGTTGAGTAGTTCACCGGTCCAACAGCTCTGGATAATTCGGGATTCTGGGCCAGTTGTTGTTGCTCTGGCTTCCTGGACTTATAGAGATCCTCCATTGCTAGGGGTCCAAAGATCTCAATTCCTTTTAACGCTGTATATGAAGTGAAAATGAGAAATGCTAGTGCACATGCAGTAATAAGAATCAAATCTTTTGTTGCATATGCGGCATAAATATTGGTATCAATTTTTTGGGCTAGATTGCAATGCCCATTGGGTAAATAAATGACTTTTTGACACAAATACAATCTTGATTATGCAACTTTACGCTATTTTTTTTTGTAAATTTAAGTTATTATGAAAATATGTTTCATGCCAAATCTAGTGATGGTATTGTAGCCAGACCAATTTGAATGCATCAATTAGTAGTCAAAGTTATGTATCCAAGTTTGACTACATGGTTTCTGAATACCATGTATTTATGAATTGAAAGAAATCATGTATATTTTTAACTAATTATGCAACATCTGTTATTTTTCTCTACCACCTTTTAGAAGACAGATCCATAATCTTGATAAGGAAGCATTCATGCACGTTAGGTGAGATGAAGTAAATCTACTTATAATGGATTATGTGTTATTATTTGGATGTTTATACATAAACTCAAATTTCATGTCCAGACATGCTTTATTTCTAGTGTTGTTATATTTCTATAAAGTCAAACCAAGAAAAAAGAACCATTTGGAAATTGGGTTTCTAAACTTAAATTTATTTATCCATTTCCAAGCAGGTCGATCAAAATGCTGAAACTTAGATTTATAAAGAAATATATGGTTTAGTTGTGGCATTTGTGTTATTTGTAACATAAGATATTCGTCAGAAGTTAAAATTATTGTTCTCTTTCCTTAATGCTGAGTCAATACGTCATGTTCTCTTGTTAATGTACTCTATAGTATTACTAAACATTATCATGTTTTTATGGGAAAAATTTTGACACTTCAAAAAATATATTTATGGTAGAGGGAGCATATGTGCCGGGGAGCTGAATTAAGTTTCTGACCTAGAACAAACATTATTCTTTTTACATGTTTACGATTTACCAAGTTAAGAAAAACACAAAAATCTGAACATAAGGCTAGGCTCACTGCTTGGTTGCCCATAAAAAATAATTGAACATAAGATTTTTGGTAATTCATTGATCTTGTTAGATTGGACATGAACGATGCAGATTAACTATGAATATGTGGTACTAAACCTATGTGTACAATAAATATATTAATGATGCATGTAGACTAATTCTGGTTTTGTTCGTATGTACTATAAGTAATAGGCAGCTACGTCAAACATGCACTTCAATCAAAGTTCCACACTCCTACACTTCAAAGAAGAATCCGGTTACATAGCTCTAAATTTTTCAGTGCAAACTCAATCAAATTTCCCGTAACAATTTGAAAATCCCAAAACCAAAACGTATTCTAACAACTAGACTTTTTTTTTTATCTTAGATCTTTTCTGATTGCTGATTCATGTATCGAGCTTATGTGATCCATGAGCTGTAATGACTTGAACTTGAATAATAAAACTTTTACAATAAAGGTTGTGTGAACTGATGGACACGGAATTTACTCCCTTTTCGAAATAAACTAACAAAACTAATTTGAAACAACCAATAGCTCTCTACATTCAAGGAGTTTGGCCTAATTTATGCTTCAAAGAGGAATATGCATAGCGACATATATGAGTAACTCAAACCATCTTTCTTAACGTCTTCGTAATCCCAAAACTGTTATCTCTCCACTTATAGGACTTTCCCTTTCTATTTCTCCCAAACGTACAAAAAAAACACGGTGGTTAAGATTTAACTACGGATTTATTTTGGTACGGTAGAAATATCTGTGAAACAACAGATGGCGTAGGTAGCTCAAAGAAATCCATCGGAACCCTAATTAAGTTGATGCACTACCAATTACCGTATGCGCAAAGGAGCGGCTCGCGGGCGGCAAACTCTAAGAGCTTATTCGTCGCAGCCAGGCGCGCACCGCCGGGGTATTCCAAGCACGTGCCGACGATCACGACGTCGAAGCTGAAACCCTGCTGGCCGTCCTGGCGCAGCCCTGCCATGGCCGCCGCCGGATCGGTGCTACTCGTCACTGCAAGCAAGAGGAAGCAAGCAAAATCATAGCATCAGAACGCAGCGTAGGAATTAAACGTGCAAGCGACATAGCAGCAAAGCGTGTCGACCAATCGGCCAACGATCGAGCTAGCAGACGCTGCACCTACGTACGTAGCAGTAGCACACAGTAGTGCATATATGGTACCTTGGTAGCCTCGCAGGCGAAGGTTCGTGACCAGGTCGCCTAGCGTGCTGGTGTCTCCTCCGACGGCGAGCACGCGGGTTAGCATCGGCGCCATCCCTGGAACGAGATGAGGTTCCTCTGCCTGGTGGTGACCCATGGCCATGGCCGCCGGCCGCCGTGCGCGTGAGTGCAGAGCCGCACCTTGCTAGCTAGGGCTAGTCTAGGGTCAGAGACGACTCGTGAGTACTATTATGTATGCAGATGGATTGGCGGCAAGGGATGGGTAGTTGTTAGAGCATGTCTAACAGGCCCCGTATAACCCGCCCACCCCGTAAAATTCCGGCGGGATACGGGGCAGACGCGATTTGGGGCGTCTAGCAGGCCCCGTATTCGGGCCGGCCCATTTCGGCGGAATTCGGGGCGCAGGAAATCGGCCCCGTCGCCCCCTACTTATATTGGGCGCAGGTGCGAGTGAGGGGTTAACCCCTCACTAGCAACCCTAGCTCCGCCGTGCGCCGCCGCCTCCTCCATCCTGCTCCGGCGAGCAATCCCTCAGTACCTACCTCCACATTTCACCCCAGCTTCGCCATGGACGCATGCCGCCGCAGTACCGCCTCGCCGGCGAGCGGATCGAAGCGATCCCGCTCGCCGGACAACGTGGAGGATGCGTAGCGTCTCCAATGCAAGAGATCCGCCGCCGGGAGCCGGCGTGCTGCCTGCAGGTACGCCGGCGCCGTGTACGTCCCGCCGAAGCTCGTTGACTTCGCGGCGGGCGGGCGCTGGTACAACCAGGATCCGCCGATGAAGCCGATGAGCGGCCCCAAGTTCGACGAGTGGCGCGCCGAGTGGGAGCGCCGACGCTGGGCGAAGGCGGCTTGGAACGCGAGCATCGGGAGCACCAGCGCCGGAGGAGCTCCGCCATGGGCGGGCACAAGCTTATTCATGGGTATTCAGCTGAATACCCATTATTTTTGATAAAAAAAAAAAGAAGTTCAGGCAGTATATGCACGCACCGCCGCCTCCTCCTGCGCATATGCCGCCACCACCACCTCGTCCAGCACCAACGTCACCGCTGTCAACACCACATCCGGCTTTGTACTGGCCTTGGCCTTGGGTGCCTTCAGTGTTCGTCGACTTCGGCGTCAATGACAACAACGAGTAGGCGGTCATGGTGGTGCCCTGGATAGCTATTGTTTTATTTCTTGTCTTTTCTATTTCATTTTCAACACTATGCAAATTATTTCTATCAATAAAAACTGGCATTCAAAAAAAAACAAATGCGCCGGGTCGCTAGGGAAGATCCCGATCCAAAAGAACAAAATTTATGTCTGAAAAAGGTCGGGTGGATGCCTCAGTAAAAGTAGTGCATAAATGCATATTACGCTATCCACATCTAATTTTTAAATTTATATATAAAAATATTTGGACTTAGCAGGAGAAAGCGCTATTTTTAGCCACATTTAGCATAGCACTATCAGATGAATCAGCTATGATGGTGCTATAACAAAGAAATAACGCACTATTTAAAACTTTGGTTCAAATATACGTACACATAGAATGGCAGGAAACGGACCAAGCAAAAAAAAAAAATTGCCCTTGACAGCATCAATCAGAGCCGGGTTATTCGGGGCAAATAGCAAAGCGAGATGATAAACAAGGCAAAGCGTGGATTGGAATAGCAATGCTTATGCATACCGACATTATTCTGATGGTTCCTTAAAATTTTGGGCACTTCAGCCGTTGTAATCATTTTCACAAGCACGTTGTGGAACTTTAACCAACAAAGTTACGGCATTGCATCATTCGCATGACTGGCAGTGGCTCACGAATCATTGCTACATCATGTCGCACTGCCTATGCCCTGATCCCATGAATCAAGGGAGTGACCGCGCGGCGCCTAAACGCGGCACGATCCAACTGGGCCCTTGGAGTGTAGTACGTACTACACTAGAATCTAGAACAGCTGAGAAATTTGTACTGCTGCAAACTCCAATTTCTCTACAGCATTACGACCATAATACAAACCAGAGAAGGCCCAATATGAGTAATAAAATGGCATGCACCTAACATCAATAGAAACATAGATTTTGGCAAAATGCAGATATTTAAATACGGCTGAAGCAGATAGATAGACACCCAAACTAACAAAGTTAGCAAAATAACGAACAGAACTAGCAGAGATCGACAAGACATGAGTGCTATGAATTTCGCGTTCATAAGTTAGATTTTCACGTCCGGAGGCCAAATGGCAAATATCCTTAGGGTACAGGCAAAACCAACTCATCATTGTCCTTAGCAACAATAAGAGCAAATGTGACATGTCCGGACCCGCATGTCTGTACCTCGTACAGCTTAACCAGCAGACGGAAAAGCTGCCAAATGCCATCCCAAATATACATATTCTCCAATAGAACAACCATGATGCAAACGAATCAACGAATAAAAGGCACCCAATGTGGAAAGATCTGACAGACACAGTAGCACCAGGGGATCTGTCGAATCCTTTAGCAATATTAACGACTGAAATGATCCAACAATGAAACATAACTAGGAAGTCAGGGTACAAAAGGGTTGCAGTGAAATAGACTATCCAAGTGTGCAAGCACACTTGATCACAAACCAGAATGAGGATATCTGTTGTACCACAGAAGTATAAGGGAGAGAGAGATATCAACTCTGTATTAAAGTGAACATGTAAACGGAAAATTGTATTTCATTTCGGTACTAACAGAGTCATCTAGATAGATAAAAGTGGGATGTCAACAGTAATGGAATCAGGCCTGAATGGAATAAGCACTTGCTGTGTTGCCCACTATCAAGAAATACAAATATAAAGGCAAGATTCATCACATCATTTCCCTGTCAAGATGCATCTTATCATTTGACAAACACAGAACATCCTGGTGTCATATACAAGTCAATAGTTAATTACCAAGAAAAATTGATAGGAGTTCCATTCCAGCAGAAAACATAAGAGATAATAGAATAACTCGACTAGCTCAAATCAAGGTGGGTACTATCCAAGAAAATGCAGAAGTGACTCTTTGTTGAGAATTTCATATTCAGCAACAAACTTGCATCAGTCAACTTTAAAAAGGGATCCGTAACAGTACAAAATGATTGTTGCATAAGTACATGATTATGATTTGAAGTGTGGCAATTCACACAAAAAATGCCATTGGTAAAGCATACCATACTCAGATTATACATACATTGAATCCCAATTTACGTCTAATTTCACTCCACCATTCAAGATTGTAAATAAACCCAAACATAAACCGCGACGGACAGTTCAGAACCCTAATGACATATGGGTTCCCAAGCGTGTTGACCATTTTTCTTCCATTCTACTTACAAACAGTTTACAACCTCAAGAGGAGGGCTAGTATATATCCCATGGTAAAAACATGCTATGACAGAGATCTTATTACTTTTAACTGTGTGTGAGATAATAATAAAAACTACTTTCCTGACCAGCAATTGACAAGCATGTAATTGTCTTGGAATTGAAGTCCTAAGTCACAACTGAGGATCAGTAGGAATCCGTGGCACACAAAGAATGGTTTAAGCATACCAGCCGGAGATTAACAAATGTCACCATGTGAGAGTTGGACGAGTCAAATGGATCACCATCATCATGAAACGACAACACAAGATCATGTCCACATTACAAGGGGCGTTGAATTTGTTGTCTATTGAAAAAGAGACGTGGGAGAAGATAGCAAGGCATCATAAAAACATGTGATGAATGTGTGCATATCTATTACACTACAAATCAACAGATTGTACCAATCATATGCCTCAACACAGCTTGTCAATTGCCACACGTCTTTGTACATAATCCAAAAAAAAATTGTATATATCAATACTGCTTATATAAGAATGGAAATGCCAAGGACAGTAATCTAAATTCTGGAATTATGTTCTTTGACGCGGCACAATCTAAGGAGAAAAAGACTAACAAACAACAGTAGCTTATCTAGTAACGAGTTAAATAAAGATGGCATCAGAAAGGGAAGAAGTCCAACAGTAAGAGCAAAGCAAAAGATTCATTGGTCAAGCGATAGCGCAATTCATGGAGTCAAGGCCTACGACAGCTCCAAGTATACCATCTATACTGCTAATTGACGAAAATAAAGAAGCAAGACGAACAGTAACCGTGCTCCCCAAAAGATGGCAACAGTCGACAAGGCGACATGGAGGAATTCAATCATCACACACATGAGATAATAGCAGCTTTGATGATGACATGATAGCCCAGCGACTAACACCAATCCCAAATTTTTAAAAAGTTGTTCGTGGCTCATGACTGCCTATGCACCCATGTGCATGATGCCACTAGCTGGTAGAGTAACTTGTTACAGTGGCATAAGCAAGCTAGCCTAGCCGACCAAAAAATTCACCCAACAAGCAAAGGCAGCACCGCAATCCAAGGCAGTGAACCAAAATCAATCAAACATGCATGGGTTTCGCTTTTCACACGCCTTTCTTTCCTTTCACATCTTGTCAATCCTTGATGGGATCCTGCACGGGGCAATAAATATGGAGGCTAGCACAAAAAACCATGGAGGAGGAAGCAACCATGATCCTGCCCCTCTCCGAGTACTATACAAAACATGCCAATCAAAAGAAGAAGATGCAAGCATAGTTTAACACGTAGAGTAAGATAAGATGATGTATACTAAGCGCAAGAATTCTCTCATCACATGCATTACACATTGGCCTCTACTAGGACACAAGTTCCAATGCAATTAGTAGAAGATGCTCTCCAAAGCACAAAGCTATGCCAAGAATGCATATGCCTTCCGTTCCTATCCTACCTACCCGTGGAAAAAGATGAGGAAAAAAACATGCTGGGCGCAGTGGAGATGAACAAGAAGATAGATAAGCGTGCCATGCATTGGATGCCAAATCAGGCACGCAAAGAGTGGAAGCCAAGCAAGTGTAACAAGAGTCAAACTTTTCAGCTCGGCCTCTCATAATCTATGGTGAGAATGAACAGCGCACGCATCTGCGTGCCTGCTTGAAATGATGCCCACGGCCTACACGGTTTGCACCCTGAGCAGATCCAAGACAGGCAAGGCAGGCATTGGGAACATGATAAGAAGGAACCACAGGGCATAAACCAGCAGGCAACACCTTGCTATAGCTGTGGATGACATGGGCGGGCACAAGCTTATTCATGGGTATTCAGCTGAATACCCATTATTTTTGATAAAAAAAAAAGAAGTTCAGGCAGTATTCAGCTACCTAGCACAATGAATTTAGCCATATTTTTGGTCCGTCAGCATCTCCACTAACCAAGCTTCTGTCCCAAAACCAGCTAGACATCCGGTAGTACTCGTGCAGCCTCCTGGTTTTGGCTCGCTCCAGCCTGCAGGCTCTAGCGACTAGGGTTGCTTCGGTGGTGGCGGCTCGCGCGGAGAGAGGCGGGAGTGTTGGGGGCAGCGTGATGCCGTTGGTAGGGCAATCCTTCAACCAGCGTGGGGCTGCAGGTTTCAGTGGCGATGGCTGGCAAAATTTTCTCACAAGTAGGGTTCTAAAATCTACAAATTCATTGGTCATTTTCATCGATCCGATGACGATGTAGGTTGCATTTGTACTGAAATTTTGTGAGAACACCCAGAGAAATTAAGAGGAACAGTGTTCATTTTACTTTTAACTTTGAATACCCATTGTCAACAGCCTGTGCCCGCCCATGGTGGATGATATTGCATTATACTCTTCTTTTCTCCAAATCCCCAATTATTATTACTTTCAGCTACGTACACTAGAAAATTAAGGAAGTACTAACAGGAACTAGACTAAAGAAGGATGGATTCTTCCATGTTACTTGTACAGCATGAACAAATTAACAGCAGACACCATGCATTGATCGATCTCCTCTACTAGTGAGATCGAGCAATTAATGAAGAGAAGAAGGAAGAAAAAGAATGGTAATGATGGATGTAAGCCTTACTCTTCTAGCAGTAGTGTAGTACTAGCTCTCAGTTCATGGTGTTACCATAGCCCGACCCGCCAAGTATGTGCTGATGACTAGCTCCTCCGCCGCCGTACATGTCAGAGGGCGCCATGGAGGAGGAGGGCACGCCGGCGCCCCTCCCGGCATTGCCACCGCCGCCGAGGTGCAGGTCTGACATGCTGGGCACGCCCGCGGTGGAGTCGATGTCGTTGCTGGCGCGGCCGTCGTCGACGCCCTGGTCGTAGAGGAAGCCCTTGAAGACGTGGCCGTTGATGGTGACCGTGGCCTGGTACGCATACTCGTCCTCGCCGTCGTCGACGGACGTGACGCGCACGCACCTGAAGACCGCCGGCGCGCGCACCTGGCGCGGCAGGCTCCCCCTGAACGACGGGTCTGCACATTATTGACGGAGATGTTCGTCAGCGGAGCTGCATCGAATTGCGGAAGCGTAGTGCATAGTTTTTTTTTTCGAGTAGCGCGCGCGCAGGAGGCGTAGTGTAGAATTGTGACACCATGGGCGTTACCTTGATGGCTTGAGGTGGTGTCGTAGCTGCGCGGCGTGGTGGCGTTGGATGTGGAGGTGTGGGAGGTGGCCGCCTGCTGGGAGGAGAGGAGGCGAGGCTTCTTCGAAGCGGCTGCGGCGGCGGTGGATGCGGTGGCGCCCGGGGTTGATTCGGAGCCTCCGAGGTGCTGTCGCTCGCGGCGGCGCGCGGCGGGGACCCAGGTGCTCTTGACGTGGGTGGAGCAGTCGAAGCCGCGGCTCTTGCAGCAGGTGCGGCACCGGCTGTGGCTGCAGTCCTTCTTGGCCTGGTTGCCGCAGTCCTGGCACGTGGCGGTGCCGGACCCGGACGAGCCGGCGCCGCCCGTGTCGAGCATCGGGAGCGGCTTCTTCAGGTAGAAGGCGCCGAGGCTAGGGTTAGGGTTGTTGCCGCCCGACGGCGGCGATTGCGGCGGCTGCTGCTGCTGCTGGTGGTGCTGCGAGGAGGAGGACTGCCAGAACTGGATGCCGCTGCTGGCGGCCGCCGCCTTGGCCGCGTCCGGATCGAGCACGCAGGGGCCCGCGGAGAGCAGCGGGAAGATGGGGTCGGGGTTGGATGCGGCGTCGTGGTGGTGGTGATGGTGGTGCGTGTGGTGGAAGGACGCGGCGGGGGCCACGACCACCATCCCGACGTCCCCCGCCGCCATCCCGTAGTTCAGCGCGGCCTGGTGGCGCGACGTGGCGGGGCCCCAGAGCCCGGCTCCCAGCGAGGCGCCGGAGGCGGCCGCGGCCGCCGCTGCGGCGCTGGCATTGAAGCCGAGGGAGAGGTCGTCCCCCCGGGCTGCTCCTCCGGCGGCTGCGGCGGCGGCGGAGGAGGCGACCCAGTCCGCGAAGGCGCCGGTGTCGGATGGGAAGCGCCGCCCGGAAGCCACACTTATACCCAGCGGATTCGACGGCCGCGCGCGGCGAGGCGAGGCGAGATAAAAAAAAAATGGCCGCGCGCCGGCTAGAAAGCTACCTCCCGAGCTCCTACGGAAGCAGGTGGTGGCCGGCGATCCGGGGGAAGAAGAATAAAAATTCTCCACTACGCACGAGACTGAGGATTTTCTCTCTTTCCGGCCGTAGAAATCTGAAATCAGAATAGGATGGATGGAAGGATAGCGAGGTCAGTAGCTATAGCTAGGCTGCGGCGTCTCTATCGCTCCAATTACTAGCACTGCATCTCGATGGAGCGCTTCCAAGCAGCTAGCTCCCTAGCTCTAGCTGCCCCTATATAGTACCTTGCCTGGCTGGGCCTATCAATCTACTAGCTACCAGTACCTAGCTTCTCTGTCTCTTTCCTCCCTCGCCTTTATAGACTAGTACCTCAGCTTTTCAAAAAAGATAAATCCTTTGCGATTTATATTTGCTGATGCAGCAGGAGGAGAGAATAGAATCCTAGAATGATGGTGTGGAAGCACCATGTTTAGGAGATGGAGGGGCCATGAGCAGAGAGAGAGAGAGAAGGATACAGATCCTCTGCTAGAAGAGAGATGCTTGTGATGGTGTGGGGCTCTGAAATTCCTCTGGGAAGAGAGAGAGAGAGGGATGTTGGTGTTGTGGATCGATGATGATCACTCGCTATCCGTCCGTCTTTTTGGCGGTGGAAGGGGCTTTTATTTGTCCACCTGCCACTACTGCGCGCGCCTGCTTCGGCCTTCCGAAACACATCCAAACGCTACGCTGGACACTGACCACCTTCTTCCTCTGCCGCTTCTGCGGCCGCCACCCGTGTTAACAGCCGCCGCAGTGTTGGGAACATGGGCTCTACTCCTATCAAACTGCGATGGCCGGTGGACAACACCATCGCTTCCTCTGCTGCTAGGTCGGTAGCCATCCACGTACGTGCCCGCCCAAGGATTTGGTTACCTAGCCAAATACATCCTACGTTTAGAAAATGTATAAAATAGACTAAATCTAAGAGCAAGTCCACCGGGCAGTCCCAAATAGGCGTCGGTAGGGGCGCCGGCACCTCCATTTAGGGGATGCCGGCACTGCATCCTCTATTTGGGGGAGCTGTTCCCACACTGACGCCCCCAAAATGACGACCCCGATAGATGTTTTGAATTAAATTTATAAATAAATGCATAGAAAATCGAATAAGGATTTGGTTAGGTAGCCAAATACAATACATCCTCCGTTTGGAATATGTATAAAATAGACTACATTATTAAAAATAGACTAGATACTAAAGTCAGTGAACCAAAGAAAAGTGTTTCAATATCTTAAATTTGCAAACAGAGGGAGTAGTACACATTTATCAGCCACTTACAGGAATTCCCAATCTTGAATGCTAAATTAGTTTATTATGCAAAAAAAAAAATGCAATCCATTTGAAATACACGGTCACTGGCCCATTAACCGAAAATGAACCCTCTCGCGATTACATGGCGCCGACAAGGCTTCATATACCAATGACCTAGGGCCTATCTTGCGTCCCTCACCCTCTCGCCGCCGTCGAGCGGCACGGCCAGGCAAAGCTCGGGTTGTGCTAGCGGCGAGGCCTCCTTCGGTGGATGTGCTCCCTCTCTCTATCTCATCGTGGTGCTAGGGTTTGGCGATGGGGATCGCCGGCGCAGTACTACAGACCTCCGACGATGGCTCCGGGCGACAACAACGGGGATGGTGGCTTCCTTGTCTGGTGGTGTTACCCTTGCATCTGTGGCCAAGTCCATGCCTGATGTCTCCTCTGGTGTGGGCATGAAGGGTTGAATCGTTCGCACCGGGTTGGTATCGTGGCACCCAACTGAGATGGCTGCTTGGCACCGAGGTGGTTGATACGTCTCCGACGTATCATTAATTTCTTATGTTCCATGCCACATTATTGATGATATCTACATGTTTTATGCATACTTTACATCATATTTATGCATTTTCTGGAACTAACCTATTAACGAGATGCCGAAGAGCCGCTTGTCGTTTTCTACTGTTTTTGGTTTCAGAAATCGTAGTAAGGAAATATTCTCGGAATTGGACGAAATCAACGCCCAGGGCCTATTTTCACACGAAGCTTCCAGAAGACCGAAGAGTCAACGAAGTGGGGCCACGAGGTGGCCAGGAGGTAGGGCGGCGCGGCCCAGCCCTTGGCCGCGCCGGCCTGTCTCCTGGGCCCCTCGTGACGCCCCTTGACTTGACCTTCCGCCTACAAATAGCCTTCGTCGCGAAACCCCCAGTACCGAGAGCCACGATACGGAAAACCTTCCAGAGACGCCGCCGCCGCCAATCCCATCTCGGGGGATTCAGGAGATCGCCTCCGGCACCCTGCCGGAGAGGGGATTCATCTCCCGGAGGACTCTACGCCGCCATGGTCGCCTCCGGAGTGATGAGTGAGTAGTTCACCCCTGGACTATGGGTCCATAGCAGTAGCTAGATGGTTGTCTTCTCCTCATTATGCTTCATTGTCGGATCTTGTGAGCTGCCGAACATGATCAAGATCATCTATCTGTAATGCTATATGTTGTGTTTGTTGGGATCCGATGAATAGAGAATACTATGTTATGTTGATTATCAATTTATATCTATGTGTTGTTTATGATCTTGCATGCTCTCCGTTATTAGTAGAGGCTCTGGCCAAGTTTTTGCTAGTAACTCCAAGAGGGAGTATTTATGCTCGGTAGTGGGTTCATGTCTCCGTGAATCTGGGGGAGTGACAGAAACCTCTAAGGTTATGGATGTGTTGTTGCCACTAGGGATAAAACATTGATGCTATGTTCGAGGATGTAGTTATTGATTACATTACGCGCAATACTTAATGCAATTGTCTGTTGTTAGCAACTTAATACTGGAGGGGTTCGGATGATAACCTGAAGGTGGACTTTTTAGGCATAGATGCATGCTGGATAGCGGTCTATGTACTTTGTCGTAATGCCCAATTAAATCTCACTATACTCATCATAATATGTATGTGCATGGTCATGCCCTCTCTATTTGTTAATTGCCCAACTGTAATTTGTTCACCCAACATGCTATTTATCTTATGGGAGAGACACCACTAGTGAACTGTGGACCCCGGTCCATTCCTTTACATCTGAAATACAATCTACTGCAATTGTTCTACTGTTCTCTGCAAACAATCATCATCCACACTATACATCTAATCCTTTGTTACAGCAAGCCGGTGAGATTGACAACCTCACTGTTTCGTTGGGGCAAAGTACTTGGTTTGTGTTGTGCAGGTTCCACGTTGGCGCCGGAATCCCTGGTGTTGCGCCGCACTACATCTCGTCGCCATCAACCTTCAACGTGCATCTTGGCTCCTACTGGTTCGATTAAACCTTGGTTTCATACTGAGGGAAAACTTGCCGCCGTACGCATCACACCTTCCTCTTGGGATTCCCAACGGTCGCGTGTTGTACGCGTATCAAGACTCGTTTTCCGGCGCCGTTGCCGGGAGATCAAGACACGCCGCAAGGGGAGTCTCCACATCGCAATCTCTTTACTTTGTTTTTGTCTTGCTTTATTTTATTTACTACTTTGTTTGCTGCACTAAATCAAAATATAAAAAAATTAGTTGCTAGTTTTACTTTATTTGCTATCTTGTTTGCCATATTAAAAACACAAAAAAATTAGTTACTTGCATTTACTTTATCTAGTTTACTTTATTTACTACTGCTAAAATGAGTAATCCTGAAGTTGAAGTTCGTTCGTTTAAGCAACAAGGGGGAGAATGTTTAAGAGATGCTTGGTATAGAATTAGTAATGCCCATAATAGGTGCACTAAGAAACACTCCACCAATATTTTACTCAGGAATTTTTATGTTGGTATCTCTAGCTGGAATAGGTATGTTCTTGATTGTCTCGCGGGAGGTAACTTCCTAAGTACTCCTGCCTTAGAAGCTAGTTGCATTATTGAGAGTTTATTTGGAATACCACATGTTAGTGAAGTTAAAATTGAAACCTCTCTTGAAGATGTCATGAAAAAGTTGGAAACCATAGAACAAAACCTTCCAAGTATTGATACTACTTTGGGAGCATTACTTGATAGCACTGATAAACTTTATAAATCTCTAGGTGGAATTAATGAGAAAATTGCCATTTTGGAATCTTGTGCTATTCATGATAATCAAACCCAAATGATTAGTGAACTTGAAGAGGCTATGGGAACATTGGGTTCAACATTTTCATCTATAAAATTTAGAGAGAAAGCTTATGTGGGTAAAGAGCAAAAGTTCATGTATGTCTCTAAGGGGCCTAAACCAAAAAGCTATTATAGGCCTAAAATTGATAAAGCTCTTAAAACCACTATAGATAAAGGAGCATCTAAGACGCCTAATGGGATAAATTCTGAAAATGATGTTGATGTTTCATCTCTTGATAATACTTGATATACACTTTCTGCGCCTAGCTGAAAGGCGTTAAAGAAAAGCGCTTATGGGAGACAACCCATGTTTTTACTACAGTACCTTTGTTTTTATTTTGTGTCTTGGAAGTTGTTTACTACTGTAGCAACCACTCCTTATCTTAGTTTTGTGCTTTGTTGTGCCAAGTAAAGTCGTTGATAGTAAGGTTCATACTAGATTTGGATTACTGCGCAGAAACAGATTTCTTTGCTGTCACGAATCTGGGCAAAATTCTCTCGTAGGTAACTCAGAAAATTATGCCAATTTACGTGAGTGAGCCTCAGATATGTACGCAACTTTCATTCAATTTGAGCATTTTAATTTGAGCAAGTCTGGTGCCTCAATAAAATTCGTCTTTACGAACTGTTCTGTTTTGACAGATTCTGCCTTTTATTTCGCATTGCCTGTTTTGATGTGTTCGATGGATATTTCGATTCCATTGACTTTCAGTAGCTTTGTGCAATGTCCAGAAGTGTTAAGAATGATTATGTCACCTCTGAACATGTATATTTTGATTGTGCACTAACTCTCTAATGAGTTGTTTTGAGTTTGGTGTGGAGGAAGTTTTCAAGGATCAAGAGAGGGAGATGATACAACATGATCAAGGAGAGTGAAAGCTCTAAGCTTGGGGATGCCCCGGTGGTTCACCCCTGCATATATCAAGAAGACTCAAGCGTCTAAGCTTGGGGATGCCCAAGGCATCCCCTTCTTCATCGACAACATTATCAGGTTCCTTCCCTGAAACTATATTTTTATTCCGTCACATCTTATGTGCTTTGCTTGGAGCGTCGGTTTGTTTTTGTTTTTTGTTTTGTTTGAATAAAATGGATCCTAGCATTCTTTGTGTGGGAGAGAGACACGCTCCGCTGTTGCATATGGACAAGTATGTCCTTAGGCTGTACTCATAATATTCATGGTGAAAGTTTCTTCTTCGTTAAATTGTTATATGGTTGGAATTGAAAAATGATACATGTAGTAATTGCTAAAATGTCTTGGATAATGTGATACTTGGCAATTGTTGTGCTCATGTTTAAGCTCTTGCGTCATATACTTTGCACCTATTAATGAAGAAATACATAGAGCATGCTAAAATTTGGTTTGCATATTTGGTCTCTCTAAGGTCTAGATAATTTCTAGTATTGAGTTTGAACAACAAGGAAGACGGTGTAGAGTCTTATAATGTTTACAATATGTCTTTTATGTGAGTTTTGCTGCACCGCTTCATCCTTGTGTTTGTTTCAAATAAGCCTTGCTAGCCTAAACCTTGTATCGAGAGGGAATACTTCTCATGCATCCAAAATACTTGAGCCAACCACTATGCCATTTGTGTCCACCATACCTACCTACTACATGGTATTTCTCCGCCATTCCAAAGTAAATTGCTTGAGTGCTACCTTTAAAATTTCTATCCTCTACCTTTACAATATATAGCTCATGGGACAAATAGCTTAAAAACTATTGTGGTATTGAATATGTACTTATGCACTTTATCTCTTATTAAGTTGCTTGTTGTGCGATAACCATGTTCCTGGGGACGCCATCAACTACTCTTTGTTGAATATCATGTGAGTTGCTATGCATGTTCGTCTTGTCTGAAATAAGGGAGATTTACCACCAAAATGGTTAGAGCATTGCATAATGTTAGAGAAGAACATTGGGCCGCTAACTAAAGCCATGATCCATGGTGGAAGTTTCAGTTTTGGACAAAAATCCTCAATCTCATATGGGAAAATTAATTGTTGCTACATGCTTATGCATAAAAGAGGAGTCCATTATCTGTTGTCTATGTTGTCCCGGTATGGATGTCTAAGTTGAGAATAATCAATAGCGAGAAATCCGATGCGAGCTTTCTCCTTAGACCTTTGTACAGGCGGCATAGAGGTACCCCTTTGTGACACTTGGTTAAAACATATGCATTGCGATGATAATCCAGGTAATCCGAGCTAATTACGACAAAGTGCGGGCACTATTAGTATACTATGCATGAGGCTTGCAACTTGTAAGATATAATTTACATAACACATATGCTTTATTACTACCGTTGACAAAATTGTTTCTTGTTTTCAAAATCAAAGCTCTAGCACAAATATAGCAATCGATGCTTTCCTCTTTGAAGGACCTTTCTTTTACTTTTATTGTTGAGTCAGTTCACCTATCTCTCTCTACCTCAAGAAGCAAACACTTGTGTGAACTGTGCATTGATTCCTACATACTTGCATATTGCACTTGTTATATTACTTTACATTGACAATATCCATGAGATATACATGTTATGAGTTGAAATCAACCGCTGAAACTTCATCTTCCTTTGTGTTACTTCAATGCCTTTACTTTGATTATTAATTTATGAGTTAACTCTTATGCAAGACTTATTGATGCTTGTCTTGAAGTACTATTCATGAAAAGTCTTTGCTATATGATTCAGTTGTTTACTCATGTCATTTACATTGTTTTGATCGCTGCATTCATTACATATGCTTACAATAGTATGATCAAGGTTATGATGGCATGTCACTCCGTAAATTATCCTTTTTATCGTTTACCCGCTCGGACGAGCGAAACTAAGCTTGGGGATGCTGATACGTCTCCGACGTATCGATAATTTCTTATGTTCCATGCCACATTATTGATGATATCTACATGTTTTATGCATACTTTACATCATATTTATGCATTTTCCGGCACTAACCTATTAACGAGATGCCGAAGAGCCAGCTTGTCGTTTTCTACCGTTTTTGGTTTCGTAAATCCTAGTAAGGAAATATTCTCGGAATTGGACGAAATCAACGCCCGGGGGCCTATTTTCACACGAAGCTTCCGGAAGACCGAAGAGTCAACGAAGTGGGGCCACGAGGTGGCCAGGAGGTAGGGCGGCGCGGCCCAGCCCTTGGCCGCGCCGGCCTGTCTCCTGGGCCCCTCGTGACGCCCCTTGACCTGCCCTTCCGCCTACAAATAGCCTTCGTCGCGAAACCCCCAGTACCGAGAGCCACGATACGGAAAACCTTCCAGAGACGCCGCCGCCGCCAATCCCATCTCGGGGGTTCGAGAGATCGCCTCCGGCACCCCGCCGGAGAGGGGATTCATCTCCCGGAGGACTCTACGCCGCCATGGTCGCCTCCGGAGTGATGAGTGAGTAGTTCACCCCTGGACTATGGGTCCATAGCAGTAGCTAGATGGTTGTCTTCTCCTCATTATGCTTCATTGTCGGATCTTGTGAGCTGCCGAACATGATCAAGATCATCTATCTGTAATGCTATATGTTGTGTTTGTTGGGATCCGATGAATAGAGAATACTATGTTATGTTGATTATCAATTTATATCTATGTGTTGTTTATGATCTTGCATGCTCTCCGTTATTAGTAGAGGCTCTGGCCAAGTTTTTGCTAGTAACTCCAAGAGGGAGTATTTATGCTCGATAGTGGGTTCATGTCTCCGTGAATCTGGGGGAGTGACAGAAACCTCTAAGGTTATGGATGTGCGGTTGCCACTAGGGATAAAACATTGATGCTATGTCCGAGGATGTAGTTATTGATTACATTACGCGCAATACTTAATGCAATTGTCTGTTGTTAGCAACTTAATACTCGGAGGGGGTTCGGATGATAACCCGAAGGTGGACTTTTTAGGCATAGATGCATGCCGGATAGCGGTCTATGTACTTTGTCGTAATGCCCAATTAAATCTCACTATACTCATCATAATATGTATGTGCATGGTCATGCCCTCTCTATTTGTTAATTGCCCAACTGTAATTTGTTCACCCAACATGCTATTTATCTTATGGGAGAGACACCACTAGTGAACTGTGGACCCCGGTCCATTCCTTTACATCTGAAATACAATCTACTGCAATTGTTCTACTGTTCTCTGCAAACAATCATCATCCACACTATACATCTAATCCTTTGTTACAGCAAGCCGGTGAGATTGACAACCTCACTAGTGCAGGTTCCACGTTGGCGCCGGAATCCCTGGTGTTGCGCCGCACTACATCTCGCCGCCATCAACCTTCAACGTGCTTCTTGGCTCCTACTGGTTCGATTAAACCTTGGTTTCATACTGAGGGAAAACTTGCCGCTGTACGCATCACACCTTCCTCTTGGGGTTCCCAACGGTCGCGTGCTGTACGCGTATCAGTGGTGTGGACGCTTATGGGCTATGCAACCGTGACAGTGGTGATGTTGAAGGTGGTTCATGCCTTCTGCTATGGTTGCCTGCTGCCTAGGCTTGAAATGGAAACTCGAAACTCGCGAGCCAAACATCACGACTCGCCTCGACTCGAACTCGACACATAAAGAGTCGAGCCGGGTTTCAACTTTTCTCGTTAAACGAGTTTGAGCTAAATGAGCCGAATTCAGCTGACTTGCGAGTAACTCGTTTAGCTCAGTAAGAACACACATTGGGATGTACAATCTCGTCAAAGAAACAAATGAAGCTAAAATGGCCAAGTCCAACCGGCCAAGACCACTTGTGCTTTGTGATAACTCAAGTACACATGTGATTTGTTGACTTGTCTTGCAGTTTTTCTGATTTGGGCTTCCGGGACACAATGTACGACATGGGGGATGCATCTTGGTCGGCATCTTCCCCGAGTCTCAAAGGAACATGCCTTCTTCTCGCGTGAGGGGAGCAACGTTGCTCCAGGTTGCGTTGGATTCAAGGTCGACCTACGACAGTGTCTTGCTTTGTTCGTGACGTGGTACTGGAACCATGTGGTCCTTCTTCTCGTCTTTCGTGGTAGTTGTCATGCAAGGTCAGTCGTTTATCACTGCGTTATTTTCCGCTAGGCAAATGTATTGCGTGAAGTTGAAACCTTTTTTACAAAGTACTTGCCATCTTGCCTTTCTTTTGTATGATTTATACTCCTTCCATGGTGTATTCTCGAACAATTTGAATTTTATTTGAATTTATGTTGGCTGGTAAGTCCAACCTAAAGCATATATGTTCTGCTTTCTCTATGACCCATTGTTTCAATTTATTTGTCTGAGATTTCTAAATTCCTTCTCTCTAAATATTATATTCAAAATATTTAAATATCATTGATTTTGAAATTTTAAACTTTGTTTGAGAATCTCTCCCGTATTTTGCATGTTCTATCCGATAACCATGGTTAGGTCATCCCACCGGGCCGGGAGCCCCCCCCCCCCCAAAAAGACCCTCCAAACGGGTGTTGCTCGCTCCAGCCCAAAAAACGTCACATCGGCACCGCCAAGCCGTACTAGTAGGTTGACGGGCCCAAAAATCGCGTGCTGATCTCGATGCGCATAGGTCGTACGGATGCGCAGAAATGCTCACCGCGTTGGATTGGCTACATGGGACCTATAACGCTTGTTCGGCAGAGCTGTTGGGCGTCGTTTAGGATGCGCCAACGAAGATCGCCGATGAAGAGCTCTCAGGCCCATTGGCAAAAAAATTAGGGAACCCTAAAATTGTAGAGGTTCGGCCAAATGAACCCTAAACTCTTAATCCCTATCTTTCGTGCCATAAACTTGTGAATCCTGGTCTAAATCAAACCTTAGAACTGTTTGGCGATTCGGGAAGAGCATAATCCTGGCCGAGAATACCTATTGTCTCACTAACTTTATGGTTTCACATGTGATGACGTTGGGACTCCAAGTGCAGAGTGTTGCGTCAGCAGAGTATTTTCCCCAGAGAGGTGACTCGAGGGTTATATCGAACTCTCGGGGAATTAAGTAAAGAGGTATCTCTCCCTCTCTTCTTCTAGCAATCCTGCAAAATAAAATAAAACTTTGTCTCCCTAACTTCACTGTGTGGTTGTCAAGTACAAGGTTTCGTATTAGTAATAGTATAATAATGTAGTAACGAAAGTAAATTAAAGTAGATAAATAAAGTAATCTAAGTAAAAGCAGTAAATGGTTGATTTTTTTGGAATTTTGTGTCCAAAGAAGATAACTAATGTTTTTTGTATTTTCTGATTAAAATAGTACAACAAATAGAAAGTAAGATAAATGTAATGGAAAGATGTTTCTTATGATTAAAATTGGACTATGGTTCATGGGTTCACTTTTCTACTCTCTTTTTAAGAGTTGTAGCGGATAATAACAATTCATCAATGAGATATAAAGAATATAACTTTAATATGTTTAAGATACACATTCATATGGGCATCACGCCGTAGAATGGAATACATAATATGCATATATAAATACATCTTACACAAAGTACAGTTAAATCTCATAGAATAAAGATTCACCTCATAGAAATTACATATATGACCATAATCATGTTGGACAGCTTATATGGTACTAAGATCTATGAAGAACATGAGAGAAATAGATCAATCTACTGCCACAAACCCGTAGTCCAGAGGTAGACCACTCCCTCTTGATCATGGTGTTGATGATGAAGACATTAGATAAGGTGGAGATCCCTTCGACGGAGTTTCCCCATCCAATCTTCTCTGTTGCAGCCTACGTTTTCGTGTTTCTGTTTTTCTGCGGCCCTCCCCTTCAGAGAACCCCCGGGGGTCATATATAGTGGTTTTTAGGTCAAAATACGTTGGTTCGAGAAATAATCAAGCAAATTGGATGATCGACGGCCGAAAGAGCATGGGTGGCGCGCCCTAGCAGGGTGGGAGCGCCACCAGCCCTGTTTTGGGCCTCCAAGCCTTCCAAGCCTGGTCCAAAAGTCCACGATGTTTCTCTTGGCAAAAAAATAACTCCCCAGAAATCCTAGCTCAATTTGACTCCGTATTGGTCTCTCAAAGTGAAAATATACAAAACATGATTTTCCTGTTCTGCAGAGTTATAACCCAAATAAAGGGGATCATTGGGAAATCCCCATAAATCCATTTAAAACATGGTAATAACATCATATATGTTGCAAATATTTGGGAATACATGTTAATAGAGTACAAAGTTTATTATGCATTTTACATGCATCAACATGTCATGATTATCCCCTACCTAGTCTTTCTCTCTCCCATCTTACAAAAAAGCAGGGTACACACCGGAGACAGCTATCGTGGAAGCGAAGCGGTCGCAGGACCAGCGCCACAATATTGCGGTCGGCTAATGTGCAGCGGAAGCCTTCTTTCGCCCGTGAGGTCATGTGGCCGCGCCGATGCCACGGCCTGAGCAGGATCCACCTCACTTGCCACCGCTGGTGTTTGAGCCTATGCACTTCATTCCTCCCCAGCCCTGACACAGGAGGCATCGGTACAAGATGATATCCTAGAGGCAGCGGTGTGCCCAATTATCTTGGCCGAGTTTACTCATCGCGGCCGCGTTAAAATTGGGGAAAAAATATTGGGAAGAGATAAATATGACATGTGGATTAATGTAGTTTGTGAGAGTAGAAATTCAAAATTTTGATTTTTTTTCTCCCAAAAACGGGTTCAAGGTTTGATTTAGATCGGAATTCGTAAGTTCATGGTACGAATGATAGCGATTTAGAGTTTAGGGTTCATTCCGACGAACCTCCACTAGTTCGAGGTTTAAAATAGACTTTTTTTTTCATTTCATTACATCTACCCAAATCCTTGACATGGCTGCGCACATGCTCCGTCTCCTCCCACTACACGTGGGCATTTCTCGGACCAAGCCCGAAAAAGCCCAAACCTATATTCCCAGGTCCAAGCTCAGCCTAGTCCAACCTTCAGGCTTATAAACTAGGCCCGAACCCAGCCTAGCCCGACAAACCCGTCCCAAACTAAGCCTAAAACTTGTTTCTGCAAGCCCGAGGCCGGCTTGCCGTATGTTCGGGCTTCAATATAAGGCCCGAACCCAGCCCAACATTCAAGACCAGCCTAGCCCAGCCTGGGTCAGGCCGGGCCGTCCGGGCCGAGCTGCCCATGCCCGGTTGTGCTCCCTACGCACGACGGTAATCAGTGCGTGACGAATTCTACTACTCCCGCTCTCATAGTTTATTAGGCGTGTGCGACTGTGCGTACATCTAGGTCGCAAATTTGATCAAGTTAGCATTAGTTATATGTTATCAAAATTATATTATTAAAAAGTTTAGATGTTCTATTTTCTAATAATATAAATTGTATAATTTAAATCATATAGATTAAATTAGCAACCTAGTGATACGGGAAAGACTAATAAGAGACTAATAAGAGAGTACGATCAAGCCACGACATTGGTACCCCCGTTCCCGGCGACGCTAGCGGTGGGAAGAACAGGCAAAAGCCGACTGGAAACAGTGTGTTGGCGACGGCACCCACGTACTATGTCCGGAGTAAACGACGGCTGAACGCTGCAGCAGCCTCTCTAGACGGCGCGGCTTCATTGGCCGACTGGGAGTGACCAGTAAGAATAACTGTTGTTAACAGTGCCACAGCGGAGTGATTAATCATTGCTCGGCGATGAACCACTCTTTTCACTGCTGCCACCTGCTCCCTCACACAGCCTCCTCATGATTAATCTCACTAAAAACGAGGGTATATTTGGATCGTGCTACGATTTCTATACTCCCTCCGTCGTTATCTCGTTGGTCGAGTAGTAATCAACAACTTAGTTAAAAATTAAGATCCTCTAAATTTGAGCAAGGTTTATACGATATGTAAAATCATGAACATTTGCAACACCAAAACAATATTTGTAAATTCATCATAAAATATATTTATTCCATGTGTAATATGTTTCATTTTTTTCTTTATATAGACCAAACTTTATAAGCTTTGACTTTATAGGGATTTCCATGAACTCGAGAGTAACAAGCTAAGTCGATGAACTCAAGGGATTGAAAGATCAAGATATGACGACTAAAGTGGGTGAATAGAAGTTTATGCCAAATTTGCAAACAAAAATCAGTATTGCGTAGAAGTACACTATTGTAGCAGTATGCAGTAAGATGAAGAGAATAACATTGGAGCAGTATGCAGTATGGCGAGGTGAACCTACTCCTTAAAGGAAATTTTAGATGATTGAGCATGTGCGACGAATTTGAAAAAATTCGTTTAAAACTTCATACATAAAATTTACGATTTACGACTGAGAAACTCGAAACCAATTAATATAATTGGTTCATATCGTCGACACAATCTTTTTCATATCCAACTTAATTTGATTTTGAATATGGTTGTGTTGATTATAAGAGACGGTGTGTGGAGTAGTTTAAGTGAGAGTGAGTTTAGACTAGTCCACTTGCAAAGGTTGCATGAATTGAGCACACGAGAGAAAAAAGAAGGTGACATGCCCGCTGGAAACGGCTGATACGGGTGTTCATTTCAAACTAGGTAAAACATTGTTTTAAGAACCGTGTGATCTTTACTATTATATTCGAGTTGGTACGTCGTCAAACATGTTTGATGTCAAAGATTGGAGACATCTTGACCATCCAATCTTACTAAACGTCTCCCGCTTGTCATCCAGCCATCCATCTATCTATTCTCCTCAACATATGGTAACTGCCAATTACTTACCAAAATCAACAATCACCGTCTAAAATCAATGCCGGAGCATTAAGATCGTGATGACATATAAGGAAGTAAATAGGGAGTATTATTCCTGGGATCTACTCAATTAAGGTATAGCCACAATTAATCAGAAACACATACGCAAACAGCAATCACCGAAATTGCTAATACGATCGTCCCTATCAACCCTCTTCAAGCCACCCAATGGCGACTAATCAACCATGGATTGCAACAACTTGCGGGCCGATGTGTGGACTTGCGCGAGATTTTCCATTGCGACGCCAGCAGCGATGGCATGTGCAGGTGGAAGAGGCGTTGGATGATCAGCAACCAGCAGCAGGCGATCGATCGTCGCCAAGCAGGCTTATACAACTATCAATACCTATAGGGCTTGGAAGTTTATACGACCTGTAAACATCATGGATTCATCGACTGATGTCATGATGTACATAGATATGGGTAGCTCATTAACCTCGGTGGATTTTTGAAGAATATTGATTGACAAGTTCTTTCTATTCAAGTGTTCAACGTGAATGCGCAGCGCGCGGTGCCGCGGTGGTGGAGGTGAGTGCAGCCGACTACCAGCTGGCGTGCGCAGTGGCATAGTCGCTCGGCTCCGATAGCGTAGCTGCTAGCAAGTCGGAGCACCGTGCCCCTCAAGACCACCAGCAAGCACTACTTCATCTGCAGCATCACCGGCCACTGAAACAACGGCATGAAGCTTGAGGTGACCGTCTCTGGCGGTAGTTCGGCTTCGGATCCTCGTTGCCATCATCGCCGACTCTCGCCTCGAGGTCCCCAAACATGTCGTACACGAGTCTGACCCTGAACATGCCGATGCCAACCACACCGTACATGGCCCCTACAACGCCATAAACGACTACGCCGACGTCTCCGGCGTCCACGGGCACCACTCATGGTGATGTCATGTAGTAGTTGCATACATCAATAGTTGTATGTCGCTGCTTGGTAGGCTTAAGCGGGCCGATGGACGCCGGAACGATGGTGGAATTAAGCGGTAAAAATCTAAGTCCATTTTAGTTAAACAGGCACAAACCGCAAGCCGATGGACAGTCGTAGACATGCCCACTAACATGTATACTTTCACGTGATCCAGACGAATACAAAGATGGCAGTGGCAAGCGGTGAACACGGGCGGGTGCACAGTGGTGTTGTTCGTCGTTGAGGTGGTGCGGGGTGTGCGGTGTTGGGGACATCATAGTGTCGTGTTCCTATAAAGGTGCCTCACCTTGCCCTGGTTCTGCCCGGGCTCGTCGTGTGGTTCCTTGGTACAGCTGTGGAGATGGAGCTCGAGAAGGTCAAGACCTAATGCGACAAGGTCTTCCTGCAGAAAAGAAAAAAATGGGAAGGACTTCATAGAGAGGATCGACGGATCTTAGCGCCATCCCTCGCCCTGGGTCGCAACGCTCACCCCGTCCCGAGCTTGGCGCCATCTCACCCATGACTTCTTCCTTCTTGAGGTAGCACCCCTCCCACGCCCTTCTTCTACCCCGATCATGGACCTCTGCCACCTGCTTAGCATCAACATTACCGCAACAAGCAAGCTAGGCTGGAGGGATTGCAAGGAAGGGGATACCCAACGCCTCCTTTGGCACGTGCGACTCTGTCATGGCATGCTCTCGCCTGGACAGACTCGACGGGGGATGCCTATAGAAAATAGCAAAGCTGCGAAAATTGAGGAGAATTATAGAGATGTTGTGTGAGATGGACTCGAGTCAGGTGGCATCCCTGCCGGCAGAAACAATGATGACAATGAAGAAGAGGCCCGAAGAGAGGATACTCATGACAACGATGCTGCAACACGGAAATTTGCAACCCATCTAGACGACTAGATCTAGAGGCTCTTGGTGGATGAAGAGGTCAGCTTGTTATTGTTCTATTCGGAATGGCTAAATGCTGAAAGATATAATTTTCAAAATAGTTGTAAATTTTTTGGTTGTGTCATATGTATTCTCACCCACTATTGCTACAGTAGTATACGAGACTATTAATTTTCCACGATGTCTTCAAAAAATTTCTCTTCCTATTATCATAGTTTTACTTATTGTTTTTATGGAACTAGGTGTAGACTCCGAACCGGCGTCACTATATTTTGCATCATGTCCTTGTAGGACTGGCGTGTTAGAAAAGTGAATCTGTCACGGAAGCTAAAAAATGTGATGGGTCCATTATAGAGAGTGGCAATGGCGATGGATATAGCAGATGGAAATGGACACTAGAGGCACTAGAAGAAAAGGGAAACTTTGTGCTATGAACTTCACTCATTATACGGAGTGGCAATGGCGGCCTAGACAAAATATTTTGTATAGACTATGAGTCAATATACACTTCAATTTTCACATACATGGTTTTTCAAGATATCAAGAAAATAACACACAAACTTCCAAAAAAATCACAAGGGGCATTTTATTTTTCAAGAATGATGAGTCATATTGATGTAGCTGAAGAAAAAAATTCTTCCTCTGCCAAATATACCAGTGATAAAGAAAAAAAATTAGAACGATAATAGATGTTGATGTTGCAGCATATGATTCTCATCAAGCTTTTTGTGGTTATATTATCAATCATATATTATATGTGGTGCTTGAGACAAAAACTCAAGAAACCTAAGGCACTCTCTCATTTTCATATGTTTACCGGAAAACATGTAACCAAAGTGGAGTTTTAAATTTATTTTTCTTCTATGATCAAAGGGAGATGTCATAGTTTTGAGCAGCGACCCCATGGTGAAAGGAAGAAAATACAAGTTTGTCGTAATGTCCTTGGAGCTAGCGTGTAGCCCCAGAATAAAATAATTTTCTTTCACTTGATACCCATATGTGCAATTTTTCCATGGTTGTGTTGGGTCTATAGCTATGAGAAAAAAATGCCAAGTTGTTGCCTTATATGCATTGTTGACCAATGAATTTTCATCAAATTAAACTTTTAGCAAAAAAAAGAATCTGATTGTTTGTTTAATAATATGTGACTCTCTTCTTATATATGTAAATTTTATGTTTATATGTGCGATCATAAAATTGAGAAGCCGTGGCAACGCACGGGCATTCAACTAGTATCTCTATTAATTGATTTTTTAATTTTTTGTGATATGTGGAGAAGCCCATAAAATCAAAGAGATAAAAAAAAACTACTGTACATCTCTAACGTTAACCAAAAGAAGCCCAGATACCATACCAGCTGGGCGCATGTAGGACGTAACGTGCGTAGAGTGTGAATGAAGCTAGCCGCAAAGGCGGGCAATGTGGACGTCCATGTGCCCACACGCCGCGGGCACAGCTACACGACAGAGAGGACCATATCTATCCCCGTTTCGCTCCCGTGATGATTGATCGAACGGCGCCACTACTTTGGACTCGAGTCACGCCTCACGCGAGACAAAGACAACATGTGTTGGAAAAAAACTAGCCTGAAATCCGGCGGAGATGCTGCGGCGATCGAAGCACAGCGAGTAGCTTGCTTGCACGCGATTCACACGACAAACAAAGCAAACATAACATGCATGCCACCCAAAGGTAGGCAAAGCGGAAGAAAAGAACTGCCTGAACTTTGTCTAGCGCTGTAAAGTTTGTCAAAGATAACTACACCAGCTTTGGCATGCATCGAGCCCCGCGAAACGTGAGAAATCAGCAGCGGCTTTGGCCCCGGCCGGGTGCCAACGTGACGCCAATGCCTTTCCTGTGCAGGTCTCTGTCCGAGATACTGCATAGTACCTCCATAATTCTGCTGATGGTGAGGGCATCTTTGTTTTCTTCTTCGTAGATAGGAGGACATAAACAATTAAGCCCGATGTAAACAGACTGATATATGTGTACTGATGTATTTCTCGCAAAAATTTAGGCTAGGAATATGTCACACGCTGCCGAAAAACCATGTGTTATCCCGTGTACGCCACGAGCCTGCCTGGCAGTGACCGAAAGGCACCTTTGCCTTTTGCGCGCGGGTGCATGTGGGCGGTGTTTGTATTTCTGCACCACCATCAATGACGACGGCTTCGCCTTTTGCGCCGACATGAATGCCATGGTCCTTAGCCCCGACATTGATGGGGAACGCGTGCCCGTCCTTTTTAAGACGTGTGGCCGCGCCTACCATTGCTCACAACGCTCGTGGGAGTCATGCTTCACACAACAACCACGTGCAACCGGCAAGTCCTGGCAATGGAGGAAGGGACGCAACGACCACGAGGCGGGGCCCTTGCGCGGAGGCGGCCTTCGCACCGAGCGGAACATGCATTGCGTCCCCGTCACGATGAGGCTCGGCATCTGTGGGAGACATGGTAAGACAGTGCCGTGGTTGGACGTGAACTTGCCCGCAAGCTGGCACCTGGACGCACACAGGGTGACGATGCCGCCCATGCCACGGGAAGGAAAAACACGGCGCGATGTGATCCACTGTCGTCGAGCTCTCCTCCTCCTTGATTTGTGGAACAACTTTGCGTTCTCCCCTGACTCCTACGCATGGGACATGTCCGGGTCGTGGAAGTTCGACCGACTCTACGCCACCTACCTAGGCGAAGCCTAGTTCTTGCACGACGATGATGACGTATGTAAGGTTTAATTTTGTATGTATGTGTGTGTGTGTGTTTTTCTCTTTATTCAGCCTTTCTAAAATAGGTTTTTAAAATATCAAAAATTATTAAAGAAAAGAGTCTCACCGCTGGGTTTGTCCCCTGACCTAAAGGGGCAAGGGAAAGGACACAACCTCATTTCTATCCACAGACCGATCCAAACAGACTAAAACAATCACAATTGATGTCTAAAATGGATCGGCCCGCTGGAGATGCATGAGGTGTTAGCGAACACCGATCGATCTTTGCATCCAGTTGTGTGTGCTCTCTACCTTGTTGTGAGTGGTGACAAAGGATTTTAGGTACCGGTAAGAAAAAAAATGAAGGGTGGTAGCATTTCCGGTAATCATGGTTCTGTGATAACCGGTCAAATATTGGACGAAATTTTCAAACAAAAGTTGAATTACAAATTTGAAGATGTCTATACATTTTGAAAATAATGGTTGATGAGGAGGAAGCGAAAGTTTCGGACAATTGAGTTGGGCATGTGTTGTAGAGGAGGGAAACGAGGTTGAACTAACCAACCGGTCTAAATTCAAAATGAACTGATAATTTTTACAAGATAAACTTATTTGTCTCACGCACGGTGAGGAGGAAGCATCCTGCCTGCGGCGTGGGGAAAAGCCAAGCAAGATTCCCCGTGCAGTCGCTCTCGTCACACAACGATTAGGTAAACTAAACGAAGCATTCTGTCCTTTTGTGCCCTCCCGTCGGCGATAAACTAGAATAGAGTCTGCGGCAGGGGACGAATGATCGGCACGCCGCGCAGCTCCGGAAGCTCAGACTGCTCATAGTGGGAGTAAGAGCATCCCCACTCGTTGGCGCTTCCCACGCCCAAATCCGGCGAAATTTTCGTCCGTATTGGATGAAGATTTGGCGTGGGGAGCGCCGAAGTTCCAGCCGTCCCCCCGGCAGGAAACCCCCAACCTCGACCATTTGACATATTTCAAACAAATTCAACATAAAATTTAACAAGTTGGGCAAACAAGAGGACGAAAATTGCTGAAACAAATTCGGCGATAACGAGTACAATGTTTAACAAGTGCTCGAAACAAATGAAGCACACAAATTTCACAATTTTTCAAACAAATTAAGACAGACTAGTTGGCGTCGGCGTTGGCGTTGCCTCGGAGCCTCCATATGTGCTCCACCGAGATCATCTTGCGAGACTGTGGTGCATTGTAGAGTCTCGAATCTCTCGGCGCATAGCAATGAAGGCGGCCCATGATGGAGGCACCTGGTGATTAGGCTGTGCAAGAGGACCCTCTCTCTCATATGGTGCTTGTTGCTCGCCCGGAGGAACCGGATGCTTTCGCTCATCTTCAATAATCATGTTGTGTAGGCACACACAGCAGTTCATCACCTCCCACATCTGATCTTTGGACCAAGTCATAGCGGGGAACCGGACGACAGACAAATCTCTGGCGTAGGACACCAAATGCTCGCTCGACGTCTTTTCGGCAAGCTTCTTGTTTCTTGACAAACTCGCAAAGTTTGGGGGTGCTAGGGTTGGAGATCGTCTTCACAAATGTTGCCCACTTTGGATAGATACCGTCCGCAAGGTAGTATCCTTTGTTGTAGTGCCGACCATTGATCACATAGTCCACCGGGGGAGCATGACCCTCAACAAGCTTGGAAAAGACCGGGGAGCAGCTTTAGGACGTTGATGTCATTGTTGGATCCAGGCATACCAAAGAAAGAGTGCCAAATCCAAAGATCATGGGTAGCCACTGCTTCAAGTATCACGGTGCAGCCTTTTTTGTGACCCTTGTACATTCCCTGCCACGCAAACGGACAGTGCTTCCATTGCCAATGCATGCAGTCAATGCTTCCAAGCATCCCTGGAAAACCTCTAGCTTCATTTGTTGCAAGGATCCTCTCGAGTGTCTTCGACAGTGGGTGATCTCAAGTAATAGTCCCCGAACACTCGCTATGACGGCCCTGCGGAACCGGTAGAAACAATCAAGGGCGGTGGACTCCGCCATCCGAAGATAGTCATCTGCGGTATCACCGGGAGCTCCATACGCCGGCATCCTCATAGCCATTGTGCACTTCTGCGGTGACGAAAATCCAACCAAACCGGTGCAATCCGCCTTGCATCCGAAGTAGGGATCAAAGTGGCGGATGGCATACACAATTTGCGAAATAGCTTCGCTCATCCTGAAACGACGCCGGAAAATACTCTCACCGTGCAACGGATTGTCGGCGAAGTAGTCGGCGTACAACATGCAGTAGCCCTCCAGTCGCTGTCTCGGCTTGCACTTCCGGCGACCTCGTGCCGACCCACCACGCCGACGAGTTGCCAGTCCGGCGTACATGCTTGCCAAGCAACCAAGGATCATCATGTGCTCGTCGTCTTGGGCGGCTGCTGCCATCTCTTCTTGCATAAGCTCGACGAACATCTGCTCCTCCTCTTCGTCCGAGTCCATGGCCGGCGAGGCAAATGGACGAACACCGACGGGCGTGGTCGAGGCAACCCGAGCCGCGAGCGACGACGAGCAAGCAGGCCGGAAAACGAGGCCGGTGGAAGAGCGGCCGGATAGGCCGTCGTCCAAACACGGCGGAATATAGGCAGGTGGGGAAGGAGTGGCGGCGCAATCCGGGCAACAAGCCGGCGGGGTGGTGCCGGCGGCGAGAGAGATACGAGGGGTGGGGGAGATTTTGAGCGACGTGGCGGTGGGGTTCGTGCGTCGAGTCACCGACAGATCGGGCCCTTCCCCGCTTTTCACTCGTCCGGAGTCCCCGAGAGCTCCCCGGGGGGCCGGGGGGGGGCGTGGGATCGCCGGATGAATTTAGGCCCAAATCCGGACGAAAACGAGGAACCGGGGGCGCGACTGGGCCGAATTTCGCCGTCCGGATGGAAAAAACGCTCGCCGGGGGCCTCCTCGGGGGGACGAGTGGAGATGCTCTAACATAGCTAGTAACATCACACATCTCAAGGTATTTTGGTGACATGGCATGTCAATAAATGAAGAAAGAGAGTGAGGTGGTAACTAGCTATGTTACCATAACATCACACATCCCAAGACAAAATGAGTCTACAACATAATAAATAACACAATGCATGACACCACGTATAAGTTACTACCCACTATAAAGGTAGTAACCTAGACTAGTAATATGGCATATGTTACTAGTCTAAGTTACCCCCACTATGACCAGCCTCAGAGCAGGGGATCCGAACCTAAAATATTCTCCCTGCCATTCCCGGGATTAAACAAATAGGCCCTCTCTCCCCAAGTAGTAGGACATTTGTAAGATTTCCTTGAGATTCGTATCCCAGGGATGTTTCGTCTAGCACATCCATTGGATAAAAGTAATTGTAGGCCTTCTGATGGAGTGGTTTCGCGAGAATTTGTGCATTTACTCCAACTAGCTTTGTAGACTCATTTTTGTAGGATTGAAATATTTTTTTCATTTTTTTTCCTTTGTCCTATCAAAATGGCTAAGCTGGCCACAAATTTTCTACGCTTTACAGTCTTCTTTTACTACATCCGTCCCGATTCATAGGGCTTGCACGCATTTCTAAATCGTAAATTTTATCAATATAATATAAAATATATATCATTAGAAAGCTTAGATGTTTTACTTTCTAATGATATAATTTCAATACTATACAATTAATATTATGTTGGTCAAATAAGCAATCTAGAAATACGCGCAAGCCCTGTGAACTGGGACGGTGGGAGTACTCACAAATTCATGTATTTTTACATTCCCATGTTTTCTTGTCCTGTTGTTTCTCATTTTTCTATTTAAATAGATCCATGACAACCCACAGTATTTGAAAAGGTTAAAACACAGACATTTAAAAAATATCAAAAATATGATCATATTTTCACATTTAGTAAATTTTGGGTCGGTCTCTGATCTCTAAAGCAATACAAAACTTGGCCTTAACTTTCAAGTCTGGACAAGTTTTACTTCATCGTATACAAAATCAAAGAAGTTGATGTTGCCTAGATAGTGAAATCGCATACTGGTACTGATCCAGCAAAAAGCATGAAAGAAAAAAAACAAATGAACAAAACGGACATGCCAATGAAAAGGATTTTTTTTAACATAACTAAAGATGTCATTAAATTATCATGAAAATTTAAAACAATCCAGAATTTAATGGAGATATCACAAAAAAAATTGTTTTGTTTCAGCATGTAAATTCAAGAACTATTAGGGAGAATTTTTTAATTACTTTTTTCCTACGCTTCCCATTTTTTCAATCATTTCTTAAAATTCCTAGATTATATTTTTTCCAGTTTCACCAATCTAAAATTTCTATCTAATATGTTAATATAATATATTTTATTTTTAGACGGATGCTCACAAAAAAATCTGTATTTTTCGGAAGCGGGGGAAAAGCATTGCCTTTTATATTAACATAGGAGAAGTAAACATAGTGAGGCCTAAGCCAACCGAAATGGGGGAAATAACAAAGCATCGACCGATAATTTCTCTAAGTTTTCCCCGTCCTGCTAATATTCACTCCTTGCTCTCGTCTTTGATTCTTTAGAGAACTCGTGCAATTCGTTCCTTCCAAGTTGATGACTTGTTATTGAAAACTCGTGCATTTCGTTCTTTCCAAATTTCCGAGCAGACAAGCATGATGGTTGATCGAAGGCCCAATAAATAAGCATGATGGCTCTTATGATTTTTGATTGTTTACGTGCACGAAAGAGATGCAATTTCATTCATCAAACCACTTTGTGTCGGGTTACTGGTCAAATCCATTCGGTTCTGAAAGGTAAAGATCAAACTTGACTGGAGGATTTAGTTTAGGGTCTTGAGCAAGAGTGGAAGGACTAACGAATGTATTCCGGTAACTCATAATCTCACTCTTTTTGTGTATTCAAATGACTATCTACTTTTCATGATTTTTTTTGTCGACACATGTCCAATTCAGTTGATATATGATGGATTTTGTGAGTTTTATCTTAGACGAGCAAGAACACAAGCTCATACAAGAAGTGAACGGCTATATGTTGAGAGAATCTTGTAGGAATCTAGTCCACGTCTACCTTGCTATAGCATCCACCGCAAACTGCAAGGTCTTGGGAAGGAGACGATACTATTTATGGACGTCGCTAGTGCGGCGCTGTGCAGCTAGCACGCGAGGAGGGCATCATGCAAGAGGAAGAAACAAATTATTGGCGCGTACGGCGCGGTCGCTGTTCACTCCCGATCGGGACCTCTCGGTCCTTTTGGACGCACGTACCCGGCCGGCGTGCAATAAGTGCCCGGCCGCCTACCGCCTTCAGATCGTCTCTCCTCCGGCCCGGAGAGGAAGACGACCGAGAATGACCCGGACACAAAACGAGTCACGGCAGCGCACGTCAGACCTGTCACGCACACATTCATGCATGTACAGGTACATCTCCATCTTATTAATATTAATATATTTCTTTTATCCAACAAAAAACAGATACACATCTAATATGTGAGTAGGCAATGCATGGCCAATGATGAATGATGCATGAAGCAGATCCATCTGGCACAAGTTTCAAAGGCTCTTTGCAGTAGTAAGCGTAAGGACCCGATGTAAAAAAGGGACAATTTTGATGTCTGATTTAGTTTGTTTGTGTTAGAGCATCTCTACCAGAGTCCGTATATCGCGGAACAGAAAACGTCGAGTTCGGTCTCCTGAACTGGGATGAAAAGAGTTGGATTTTGTCACGACGCAGAACAGAAACCGAACTCGTGAACCGAAAAAGCGGAAATCAAACGTCGTGGGAAAATCAAACTCGTGATTGAACCCGATTTGCTCCGATCAAGCTGAATTCGTTGACGACCTCCGACATCTCATGGTCTTCCGATGACCCTGATGCGCCTACCCAGGAGGAGAAGGCGGCGGAGCAAAGGGCTATAGTTGAGTCCTTCGAGACGCTCATGGACGACGCCGTCAACGCGAGGCTGCGGCACTGCCTGCTTGAGGAAGCGGCGGCGCACCGAGCTCTAGCGACCGCACGGGAGGCGGCGGAGAAGAAGACGAGGGAGGGACGCAACAACGGGGCCAGCCCGTCAGGCAACAAGTAGTTTAGACTTCTAGAACTATTTTGTATAGTTTGAATGTACTACTTTCTATGTTTTCTAAATATGTTACAAATATAAAAATGAATCGCCCCGCTGGAAGCACACCCAGACGCAAACTTACAGGCGGATAAAATATATCCACGAGGCGACGAAAACGGACGATCGCAACGTGCCCCGTTGGAGATGCCCTAATGGGCCATTGCCTTGCTACGAGACAGCGCGTCCAGTGCTCCCTTCACAACTTGCAGCGAGGTCCCGAGCCTAGCTAAGCTTTAGCGTAGCATGTACCGTGTCTAGGAGGTTAATTCATTTTATTGCATTGCATTGCATTGATCGCGTGATATGGAGCGATGTTGTCCGGCCGGTGTTTGCAGCCCGAGTTCAGCACTGGAATATTCCTAGGCAAATTAATCTACTCCTGTAGGAGCGACTAATAGCATTCCATTGGTTGAACACTGATCTTTGCACGTTTTGGTGATCGTAAGCCAATCCTAGACAAGGCCTAAAAACCAACACGAAGTTGATCCCCGGAACATCCTGTCTAGGGCTAGCAAACTACACCCTACGTGCCACTGGATCCTTCAACCCTTTGTAAGGCCTAACTATGCAGATATTAAACTAATCCTTGAAGAACAAGGAGCAACCATAACGGATCGGATCTACTAAATAATGATCAAGCGGGGTGCCGCCCCTACACCTAAGATAGGTGTAAGGGCGGCTAGATGTCTAAGGGTTGCATGACGACAGCATATGATACGAAGAACAATGCTAACCCTAACACATCTAAGATAACTACGTTGCTCGCCATAAAAAAGGCTTCAGTACGAGCAACGCATGACAACGAATAAACTTGTACTGCCTAGATCGCAAGATGCGATCTAGGCAGCATGATGCTTACCCGGAAGAAAACCCTCGAGACAAGGGAGTTGGCGATGCGCCTAGATTGGTTTGTGGTGAACGTGATTGTTGTTTATTTCATAAACCCTAGATACATATTTATAGTCCGTAGACTTTCTAATCGTGGGAATAATCCCAACCGTGCACGAGCCAAACTCTAACTAACCGACACGTATCCTACTATATTACAGATACACGGGCAAACTAGCCCAAACTTTGCATATAAAGGCTGATTCATGAATTTCTTCCATGTATATCCTTCAAGCCCATCTTGATCGCGGCCCACCTCTGACTCGGTCAAATTCTGGTGATAACACATGCCCCCCTGGTTTTGGAATTGATAATTCCAAAATCACTCTGCTTTTCTTCGTCGGGTCATGTCGTGGCAGAACCGTCGCAGTATCCTTCATCATGATGCTTTGCCTCTTCCACTTCCGCGTGTCCTGGCAATTTTTTTTTTGTGCACCACTTCCTCGGAAACTGCTATGGCATTGAATTTCCACTATATCCCCTTTTATTTAACCGCTCCAAACAGTTTGCTTCTTCATCCCCTTCGCATTAGCACTCCAAAAGCCCTCCTGCGCCACCATGTCTTCTTCTTCCTCTGCTTCATCGGATCTTTCCACCCAATCCTCCTCCTCCCGCGAGCCGACGCCGGAGTGGAACCCGGAGGAGGCCCATGCGGCCAACATCCGCCGCGCCATCGAAGCCGGGGAGGAATCCAGTCACGATTTCTCCGTCTGGTCTGAGGACGACAAGTCCTCGACCGACGGGGAAAGTGACCTCCGCTTCCTCGCCGACGGGGAAACGGAGGAGGAGAGCGATGATGATCGCTTCTCCTGTGACGACTTCACCTCCCCCGAGGAGGAGGAGGAGGAGAAGGAGGAGGAGGAGGATGACACCTCCTCCGACGAACCGCCGGCCAAGCGCTTCTACCCCTGGCCGGGAACTTCAGCGACTTCGACAGCGACGACGACGACGCTGACGAGGAGGACGAGGACAACGAAGGCCCGGCCGGCGGCCGCTGGAGCAGCGACGACGAGCCCGCCGGGAGTAGCGCCGACAGCGGCGACGACGGCGACGACGAGGGCAGCGACGGCCCATAGATAGGACCCTTAGCATAGGATCAGTAGTGGTAGATGGGGCAATGTATCCCCTAGTACTTCCTTTTGAGAGCAATCAGCTCTTTATGTAAGAAATCCTCGCTTATCAATGAAGAACTTCCCCCAATTTGATTTTGCCGATTTCTCTTGAGCTAATTTAGCCGATTTCCCCTCATACTGATTTTGCCGATTTGTCCCCTTAGCCAATGCTTAATGAGCCGATAGCAACGCATCGGTCCTTTACAATCCATCCTTCAATTCTTCAACTGATGACTTTGAGATCTGGTGGATAATGTGGAGTCTTCAAGAGAGCCCTTAAATTCCTCCCACCAGGTCCAGTGATCCTCTTCTGCAAGAATTCACCATTTTTTGAAGAAGGTTGCGATGAAGGATCAGCCGATGACACCCCAATCGGCTTTTTAAAACAGAGCATCTACCAGGCCAACTGCCCCCCGAGCCTCAGTCAAGGCGAGAAAAGCGGTGAGGATGGACAGATCAACCAAAGGGCTTTGAACTCAGGTAATTCTGAGACAGCCACCGTGCCGAGCCAACCAAACTTGCCTCCACCGATCGCCTCTTCCTCCGTTGAAAGCCGATATTGTAGATGGAACACCAACGGCTTAATGAGCAAAAGGCTGCCTTGCGTGCCAAAACTGACGCTTCTGACAGTACTGCTGAACTGGCGCAAAGGGTTGGAAGTCCTCGAAGAGAAAATTCGGGCACCAACATCGGCTCTTTACGGCTGAGGAAGCTCTCATTGTTCACCCCCTCACGGAAGCAGAAGGCCTTGAAGCTGAACTGAAGACCGTCTTGGCGCAAATCCGCGTTTTGAACACGCAGCTGGTAGATCTTGTGTAACTGTACTAGAGTCGATGACTGTGCATCGGCTTTGTTTCTTAGTTCTAAAGTCGATGTCCGTGCATCGGCTATATATCATGAATTTTTTTTTACTGGCCGATTTTCTATCGGCCCCCAATATTTCACTGCACATGTATCGCACATGTTCATCTGATTAGGTGCCCCCCGAGCCGAATCTGTCAGGTAATTGCAGATATCGGCTCTGTAGTTAGTCAAGGCACTGAATTCGAACGTCGGCTTCGTTAGGACTGACGTTGACTCTCATCAGCCGACGTAAAACCGCTGCCCATTAGATCGATGTTGAACACAGGCAGAACATATGGTGAGGATAATTTTGGCCGATTGCTGGAATCGGCCTCCATGTTGATCGAAGCGCTCAACGAAGGTTTTGCAATGTCCCTCCATAGATCTTTGGGGCCGATCCCAAGGATCGGCCTCGCCACGTTTGTCCATAGGTTTGTTCTTGCTATACGGTCAGGCCGGTGGATAAGACCAGCCTAACCCCGTTCTTCGTCACGTCGATGCGCTCGCAGTCGTCCAAATTGATGCCTGAGAGTGGCTCTTGGCCTGCTGTTTCCCAAGCGTTCATGCCAGCCGTTGAAATCTCGGCTGAGTCATCGGCCTGGATGACCTCTACCTCATCTCCATCCCATCGTATTACGCATTGGTGCATCGTGGAGGGAATGCAACGATTGGCGTGGATCCGATCTCTTTCCGAGCGAGGACAGCATAGGTGCTCTTGCTATCGACAATAAAGAACGTCGTAGGGATGGTTTTCCTTCCTACGGTCGGATCCACGTTCGGAACACCTTGTGCGTCGGACGCTTGGCCGTTGAAATCGCTCAATGTCACGTTGGTCTTGATCGGATCCGAGCTAAAGCGTCCCAACCGACGTAGCATGGAGTATGGCATAATGTTGACCGCCGCTCCGGTGTCCACCAGCATCTTGTTGACAGGCCTCCCATCGATATAACCTCGCAAGTACAGGGCCTTCAGATGTCTGTAGCTTCTTTCTCGTGGCTTCTCAAAGATAACCGGCCGTGGGCCGCAGTCAAGTTGTGCCACAGGTGCTTCGTCTAATCCTGGAGCACTAAACTCCGTCGGAAGGATGAACACCATATTCGTGCCAGCCGATGTTTCATCATCGGCTTTCCTTTGCTTGGGGCGCCACTCCATGTTTTGTGGTCGACCCTCTTCATCCAGGGTTCGTTGAATTTTCGCGGCCAGATCAGGCCGCGCCTTCCTTAGCGTGTGCAGGTATAACCTTTCGGCTTCCTCCAAGCCACGCAGTCGCTGAACCCTACGCTTTTGGGAACGGCTGAGTCCATCAGGGCACCACCTTGGCCGGTGGTACCTGTTTTCTTCTTCTTCATCATCGTCTTCCAAATCCTTGAGATCTTCCACCCGAGGGGACTCAGCGTGCTTGTTCCGAGGCGGGAGAAGCCCTAGACGTTGGAACACGGACACGTTAGCTGCATCCTTCCTTTTCTGTCTATATTCTGGGCAGTTGCCGATTGTGGGCAATCGGCTCATTCCTGAATCCCAGCAGTGTCTGAAGAAGGGACAGTCCCAGTGCCTATCTTCATCGTCTTGCTCCCTTGACTTTTCCTTGGCACGGCGCTCGTACTCCTCCTCATCGCGATCATGCCGACGATGTCTCCTGGCGTCCCTAGCCAGACGATCTCTTTCATCATCATCGTTGGGTCGTCGGCGTTGGTCATACTGACTCACATACTTGTTGAGGAGGTGATCAGAGAGAGGTCGCTGATATCTTACGTTCCTTACTTCTCCCTCCGTGATGTAGCGCTTGCCATCGTGACGGAGCCGATCGCGTGGAACGGCCTCCTCTCGTGTCCTTGCTACGAGAGCAGCTGCCCTCGTCTCCGTCCTTACCGCAGTGGTGTCCGGGTCCTACCATGTTGATGTTGAACGAGAATCCTGGCTGGCACCCTCCAGGGTAAGTGCACTCCACCATGTTAACGGCGGGGAAGGGGTGAGTGTCGACTTTCATGGCGTACTGGTTGAAAATTAGACGTCCTTGTTCTATCGCCATTTGGATCTGCTGACGCCACACCCTGCAGTCGTTGGTGGTATGGGAGAACGAGTTATGCCATTTGCGGTATGGCTTTCCGTTCAGCTCTCGTACCGTGGGGATTTTGAGGCCTTCGGGTAACTTCAACTCGCTTCTCCTTAAGTAAGAGGTCAAAAATTTGCTCAGTTTTAGTTACGTCGAAATCAAACCCTCTGGGCGGACCTGGTGGCTTGACCCATTTGCAGGATATGGGGGTTGCCCCCCGAGTCCATTCAGCCACTGCTACCTCTTGATCTCCCGCAGACCCTTCATCTTCATCTGCTTCAACCAAGACTACCGCACGCTTGAATTTGTCCTGGTACAAGTCTGGGTGGCGCTGTTCATATAACGTCAGTTTCTGAACCATGTGCGCTAGTGAAGGGTAGTCTGCTTGGGAGGCCATATCCTTGATTGGTGATGCAAGGCCCACCACCGCCAACTCGACTGCTTCTTTTTCAGTCACACGAGCCGAATAACATCGGTTCCTAACAAGTCTGAAGCGCTGGACGTATTCTGCCACAGTTTCTCCACGCTTCTGACGTACTTGTGCTAGATCGGCAATGCCGGCCTCGGAAGCCTCCGAGTGATACCGCATGTGGAACTGCTCTTCCAACTCGCTTCCATGTCCGGATTGAGTCCGGTGGCAGCGATGTGTACCACCCGAAAGCCGATCCTGTGAGGGACCGTGCGAAGAACCTCACACGCAGCTCATCCGCCGCCGAGATCGTGCCCAGCTGTGCCAAATATCGGCTCACATGCTCGATGGAGCTGGAACCATCCGATCCATTAAACTTGGAGAAATCAGGGAGCCGATATTTGGGTGGTAGCGGGATCAACTCGTACTCGTTGGGGTACGGCTTGGAATAGCCGATTGTCCTCCTTTTCGGCACCATGCCGAACCGGTCTCTCATGATCGTACCGATTTGATCCGCGGTGTCGGGCCGCAGAGTCGAACTCGAAGATTCGCCGGAGTGGCATACTTAGCCGGCCATGCTTGTTTTTCCAGCTCCGAGCCAACTGCAGGAGCTGAGCTCGCGGAGGTTTGTCGGAGTGGCATACTTAGCTAGCCACGTCCGCTTCTCAAGATCCGTTGCTCGAAGTTCCTCCCCGCTTTTCCCGAAGTCCCCGTCGTTGCGGTCCGGTTTGTGAGTGCCCGAGTTCATGCGGTCCGGCACGTATGTGCACGTGTATCCGTGAGGGATCTCCTTAGGCGCCTCATGCAAGAACCGGTAGTCGCTAGGGTCACCACCGATCTTGTAGACGACGTATGCCGGTGAATTCGGCACTTCGGTGCTGCCAACGCGAATGGCAGCGGTGGACCGGACCGGAGTGGCATCTCTCCTTGGTAAGTCCCGAGAGCTGGTCCCGACGGAGAGTACCGATGCCTCATGATTTCCTGGATCATCCGAAGAGCGACACGCTCCAAAGTGTTCACCAGGCTCTCAGAATGGCGGTGCAGCGAGTGAGCTACCATGTAGTTAATCTCCTGACGCAGGGACCTGGTGCGTTCTTCTGACGGGGCGGACAGGTCCACTCCATCGAGCGCGCCTTCAGGCGAGAACCCTTTCCACCTGACGCCATGTGAGCGGGTTCTGTGAAAAGAGCCGATGAGGTCGGCTTCGAGGATTGCTTTGACCTCGTCATATTTCTTCTTGAGCTCCTCGGTCAAATCCTCGTACGTGACTGGAGAGTCGTCCGCCATCTCAGATGTAGATGGCGATGTGGTTGATGTCGAAGATCGTCCCACCGGGCGTGCCAGAATGTGTTGCGGTCAGAAACCCACCGGCGAGCAGCGACGGGCAACACAGGAGAGCCGGGAGGCTCCCAGGACTGCGGCTGGCCCTGGTCCCTCCGAGCGACGGCCCGCAAAAACTTCGGCACGCACGTCCGATGCTGGTGCAAGGGCGTGCCACCTGACCTATACCTGGTCAGGAAGGTGATGGAGATGCCTCGCTTAGTTTCCTGCATGGCATACACGTAAACATTAAATACGAGCCTCGATCGGCTCTCAGGTTGTCCTGTGAATCGGCTCAAAGAGCCGATCCACTCATGATTCGCACGAGGTGTACGAATATATGGTGGTCCTGCTTGATCAAAATAAAGCTAAAACGATCTACGACGATTTAGGGTTTTCACCACATAATCGGAACATCCTACTCGTGATTGAGCCTCGCGGCCACGCACGGTGATCGTAAGCCAATCCTAGACAAGGCCTAAAAACTAACACGAAGTTGATCCCCGGAACATCCTGTCTAGGGCTAGCAAACTACATCCTACGTGCCACTGGATCCTTCAACCCTTTGTAAGGCCTAACTATGCAGATATTAAACTAATCCTTGAAGAACAAGGAGCAACCATAACGGATCGGATCTACTAAATAATGATCAAGCGGGTGCCGCCCCTACACCTAAGATAGGTGTAAGGGCGGCTAGATGTCTAAGGGTTGCACGACGACAACATATGATACGAAGAACAATGCTAACCCTAACACATCTAAGATAACTACGTTGCTCGCCATAAAAAAGGCTTCAGTACGAGCAACGCATGACAACGAATAAACTTGTACTGCCTAGATCGCAAGATGCGATCTAGGCAGCATGATGCTTACCCGGAAGAAAACCCTCGAGACAAGGGAGTTGGCGATGCGCCTAGATTGGTTTGTGGTGAACGTGATTGTTGTTTATTTCATAAACCCTAGATACATATTTATAGTCCGTAGACTTTCTAATCGTGGGAATAATCCCAACCGTGCACGAGCCAAACTCTAACTAACCGACACGTATCCTACTATATTACAGATACACGGGCAAACTAGCCCAAACTTTGCATATAAAGGCCGATTCATGAATTTCTTCCATGTATATCCTTCAAGCCCATCTTGATCGCGGCCCACCTCTGACTCGGTCAAATTCTGGTGATAACAGTACTAATATTCAAATCGGTGCAACATAAACAAATTACATATAAAAACTTCAAAAAAACATAAACAAATTACATATAAGTTTTTTAAACTACTTCTTCTTCTTTGATGGCCCCGTCTCGTCGTCCTCGCGGTGGCGCTTCCTGCTCGTCACCTCTTCCGAAGAGGCGGTGTCGGTCGACGTGTCGGAGGAACTTGTGTACTCCTCGTCGTCGACGGTGCTCGCTGGCTGCGCCTTTGCCTTGACCTTGGCCTTCGCTTTCGCGTCCACCTCCTCCTTCGCTCGGGCCGCCGCCGTCGTCGCCTCCTTAGACCCTTCCTCCTCCGCCTCCTCCTCCACGACCTCTTATTCCTCTGCGTTGTCCAGCGGCGGCGGGGAATCATCGCCGCTGCTAGGCGTCGCGACTCTGTCCTACCAATGGCGCCATCCAGGAGACTTGCCATCGATGTCGGTGTCTGATAGAAGCTGGGAGAGGTCGCTCATCGTGAAAGCTTTGGATGAATGGCGGCCGATTGTAGATCCGAAAACGCCTACGTAGGGGTCTTATGGAGCGAGGAAGAACGGCGATGCAGAAGTCGAAGAGAGCGGCGGTTACTCTTCCGCGAAGTTCGCGCTCCATTATGGCGGTTCGCGCGTCGGTCGACGCGGTTCCCAATGCGACGGTTCCCCTTCTCCGGCAACTGCACCGTCGCTACGTAGGCGGCGGTTGAGCGTCCGAGCCGCTGACGCGTCGGGTCCGCGCCTCCTCGCCTCTCATTTCATTGTGTCCGACTTGCCCGGAGCATCCCCTGTAGCGAGGACGAGCTCGGGGCGCCGGACACCGTATTGGACCACGCCGGACAAAAAAGATCTTTAGGACGCACGACCAAGAACGATTTTTTATCCGGCGCGCAACATATCCCTTTGGAGGACGCGGCAAGATATTCTTATAGTAACATTCCAAGTACTCGCTCGTTTCCGGCGTGTTTTGGATTGACGAACTGTTTATGATGATGGGGCGCTGTCATGGCCGTAGGTCCGGCCGGCCCCGCAGATCCAGCCTCCGTGAATTTAGCCGCCTTGTCGCCAGCATTCCCTCTTTCTGCTCTCGCTAGCTCCTGCGTGACAATTCTGCATCCCAAGCACCGGATCTCCGACTTTTTTCGGGCATTCTGTTCCGATGGAGTGGCGCAGCTCTGGTGCCCCCACCACGTCAGTGGTCAGTTTCCTGCAATCGCCGATCACGAGCCATTCTGCCCGGCTAATCCCATCATTCCGCTGCTCATTGGTCCCTAACACTCTGACCTTTTTTTTTGAATGGACCCTAACACTCTGACCTGATCAATGTCGGGCTCACACCCAGGCCCATTCTATTCTGATAAAATTAAACTCACACCATGTTCCAGCCACTGTTTAAAAACCCACTGTGACCAGCGTCGCGCTGGTGCGTCGACCTGACGGGCCACAACCACGTAAGGGCATCTCCAGCGGGGCGACGCATATTTATGTCCGTTTGCGTCGGGCACGGACATAAAAAACGTCCGCATGTACGCATGCGTCTGTCCCTTCTCCAGCGGCAGAGACGCATTTATTTGACCGCATGCGTGATTAGAGAGGAGAGAGAGGGAAAGATTCTGTTTGTGTGGCTAGGAATAAGCGCATGCGTGATTAAAGGAGGAGAGAGAGGGCTGCATGCAGCCCAACCTGACACAAACGGACGCGCGGACGTTTTGCGTCGCCCCGCTGGAGAGCGTTTTTTGTCCGCGCAGACGCAACGTCCGTTTGCCCCTAAGTCAACATTGTTAACCTTTACTCCATGGTTTTACTTTACTGTGTTCTCGTCATGATTGTTAGTACACCGTACTACTACGAGGCGGGGCCATTAAAGAAGAAGAAGTTTAAAATTACCATTTGCGTATGCAGATGTCCCAGCGGCACGATGAGTTTCCCTGTTCACGAATTTTTTTCATTTATAAAACAATTTTCCTTGCGTTAAAATAAAAACATCAAAATATAAAAAGGCAATGGCCTGCTAAAACCCTAACCCTAGCTTACTCCTCGTCATCACTAGGTACCTGGGTCAGGTTGACGAGGTTCAGGCCAGTTGGGAACCGATGGAGCAAATGCCGGTGCGACTGGTGGTGGAGGTGGAGTTGTCGTTGGTGCCCACGAGGGCAGAGGCGGAGGAGGCGTCACTAAGTCCTGCAACACCGGGTTGAAGGCATCTTCCTCCGACAGGCCTAGCGGCACGAGGTCGACGGCATAACGGGGCATCAACGGTGGCATCTACGGCATGAGGAGGGCTAGCCTCGTCACCTCGTCCTCGGTCAGGTCCTCCAGCAACATACGGTGCCGCTGCGTAAACTCCCGCTATGGAGGTGTCGCCGTACAGTGCCACCGCGTAAACTCCCGTTGCGCCTGTGGCGTTGGACCGAGGTTGAAGTCATTGTCACTGAGGAACCCCTCCTTCCACCGCTTGTCGAGCACCACGTTCCGGTGGTGGTAGTTGTCCCACAAGGGGGAGTCGACGACGAAGTCAAGGTCTCGGTAGAGGTCGGGCATGAGAATCGTGTGCCTATGCTGGATCTCTCCGTCCTAGTTCGGGCCGAAATGCGGCACCGGCGGGATGGGCACCCGTGCCTTGCTGAGGCTACACCCGCCTGGCAGGTGCAAGTTGTTTCACACCTCGCACGACATCCAGTTCGTAGTAGAACACCCGAGCGACGGAGGAAAGAAGGGGCGACCCTCATCCGTGGTTTCTCCTCCTTCGCCTTCTCCGACGATTATGCCTAGCGCTCGTTCCACTTCTTGCTCATGGCATTGCGGCAGCGCGCTGTGGTTGTTGGTGTGTTTGGGTGCAAATGTGGCTAGGGAGGTGTGGGCGATGGCAGGATGTTGTCGGTGCCCTTTCAAGTACGGGCGTGGGACACAAAGGTGTGTGGCATTTATGGCGGCGCAAAAGCAGCCGTCGCCCGCTAGACCAGACGCGGCCTCTGAAGAGGAGGCGCCATTGATGACGAAGGCTTCAACACACGGAGTTGCGGAAGCGATACAGCCGAAGCGAGGCGGTCTTGCGCTCGCTGCCAGGCGTGCGTGGCGACAGAGCGGGACACGCGTTGTGTTTGTGACGCGCGTCGCAGACGCATTGCGGTGCAAATTTGGGTCATGTTTGCGTCCCTACGGACAACCTGGACAGTTTGCGTTGGGCCGCCGCGGAGGGGTGCGGACCAATTTTTCGACTGTGCGGTCGCTCCGTGTCCATTTATGTCGCCGAAGATGCCCAAATTTCATTATTCATGACAATTCTAACTTGCATTATCTAAATTATCACGGAAGTTGTCAATGTCACTTTCTGACAGTTCTAACTTTCATTTTTTATGCAGGGGTTTGTCGTGCCGTAAAGTGTTCACCCAGCTCCCAAAGTCCATGTGGAGCGTAGTGAAGTGACAAGACCAAAGGCGTGAAGAAAGGGGAAAGCGGGGAACATTTTTTTCATACCAGGTGTGCGAGCGTTTCTACCTCTTTTTTTTTTTCGTTACCAACAGGGATTTTGCCATGCATCACCGCACAACGGAAACCACTCAAACATGGGGCGCTCGGAAGCAGTATAGGACACTGCAGGCAGACGCGACGGAGGGGAGGCAATAATTGGGTGAATCATGTCATAGATCCTCCACTGAACCTTCCGTGGCATCAGATCCTGCTGCCGCCTCCATGTGCGTCGTCCCAGATCATAGATGGTGCAATTGAGTAACTTTGTTCAAACATGTGCACGTAGTTTTAGGGCATCTCCAGCCGCGCGACGCTATTTTGGACGCCCAAAAGTGGTCGCGAGCGTCCGTTTGAGTCGCCCCGCGGACATATTTTGTCCGCTCGTCCGTTTTCGTCTGGGTGTGCTCCCACCGGACCGACCCATTTTTTGAAGTGATTTCTATTTTCGTGCCTCGGGTCCTTAGTTGTACTCAGTTTTCCCCAGCTCCTTAGTTTTTTCCTCAGTTTTCCCCAAGACCTTGTCTGAAACCCGCAGAAGGAGCTCGGACGGAGGATTCCCGTTTAGTTGACGTTGGTTGGTGCTGGCAAGTGGGTCCGCTGTTGGTGCCCCGCGGTGGACACGTCTTCACTTATCCAGATCATCGTGGGACCCACAACTTGTCCACGTTAGCGCGCCGGACCCACAGCTTACCCAGGTGACCGTTGCAAAATGGGAGCCCGAGCCAGCCCCGCGCCCGTGCCCGTGCCATTGCTTCCCCTTTCTTTCCCCGCGCCTGTGCCCGTGCCATTGCTTCCCCTTCCTTTCCCTGCGCCCCATTGTTCTTCTTCTCCGCCAGCGGAAGCCCTTCTCCGGCAGGCGGGTGATGTCTAGTTTCTCTTCGACCTCCCGTTCTTCATGGCCGCAGTATGGACCCGTGCCTTTGACAAGATGCCATGACTGCCCACGCCAGGAGCCTCTGAAGCGGTCGATCTGTAAGACGGACGAGAACGGCAACCATGGACGTGAGTTCCTTGCATACGAGAGCTTGCCATATAGAGAGGGGGATAAGGTTAGATCTCGCTCCAATTTCTCTGTTTTCTCTCGATTTTCTTGTTATTCCCTCGAATTTGGGATTTAGGGTTCACGCTGTTGTTTTCAGATCCTGAAGAAATGCAGGCATTTCGAGTGGATCGATGTGTACGTTCAGAGGCTTCAATTGCAGGAATCAATTGGCGCTATTGGGGAGCGCAATTTGGGAGGGGAGGGACTTGCTGTAGAGAATGCGGCGGAGAGAGGAGCCGTTCCGATTATGCCTAATGCTCCCAATGCAGGAGTGGTGGAAGTGAAGGGAGAACTGAAGAAAATGAACAAGCAGTTAAGGCAGCAGGTCGAGTTGAAGAAGCAAGCTAATCTGATGGCTGGTTGTTTTTTCTGTTGTATAATTGCGATCGAATTCTTATCATTGCTCACCAGGCGCTAGAAATTGTTACAAGGGATACCTTGTTACAAATCCATTATTCAGTTACATGTACTTGTAGTTGTTTTCATAGTTAGTGTGTGCATTCACCGAAATTACCAACTATATTGGAATGCTAAAGAAAGTTGATAATTGTTAGGGGGTGACAATAATGCATTCACCGAAATCCGCAAATATGTATGCCTCATGTTTATACCAAAATTATACCACTTTTGGGCCGTTTCAAATTACCAAAACTATATCCTAAACTATATCCCCTAAAAGAAAAGGTAAGCGAAAGATAGTTGATAATTGTTAGAGGGGTGACAATAATGCATTCACCGAAATCCGCAAATATGTATGCCTCATGTTTATACCAAAATTATACCACTTTTGGGCCGTTTCAAATTACCAAAACTATATCCCAAACTATATCCCCTAAAAGAAAAGGAAAGCGAAAGATAGTTGATAATTGTTAGAGGGGTGACAATAATGCATTCACCGAAATCCGCAAATATGTATGCCTCATGTTTATACCAAAATTATACCACTTTTGGGCCGTTTCAAATTACAAAAACTATATCCCAAACTATATCCCCTAAAAGAAAAGGAAAGCGAAAGATAGTTGATAATTGTTAGAGGGGTGACAATAATGCATTCACCGAAATCCGCAAATATGTATGCCTCATGTTTATACCAAAATTATACCACTTTTGGGCCGTTTCAAATTACCAAAACTATATCCCAAACTATATCCCCTAAAAGAAAAGGAAAGCGAAAGATAGTTGATAATTGTTAGATGGGTGACAATAATGCATCCACCGACAGAGAGAGAGAGGGGTGGCCACGAAGAGAGAGAGAGGGGTGGCCACGAAGAGAAGGGGAGGGGTATACTGCCCGTTAGATCAGTTGATCAACGGTTCGTGGAGTCGATCCGTGTGACAACGGCTCAACCAATCGAGGATAAGTTTGGGCTTACGAGAGCATTTGTGACAGAACTTGAGGGCAAAGCCGAGTAGTACTAAGAATCCAAGGGCACATAAATAGTAAATAGACTAAGAGATTCAAACAAAAGAATTACAAAATGAAAAATGCGTGTTTTGTACAATATAATTCATATTGGGCTACATCAAATTATTTGCAATTTAAATATGCATGAGTGTGACAATTATGGCATCATTTAGACAAACTATGTTTTTGGGGAAGATGTTTTGCAAAGGGGGTTGAGTGGAAAACCATGCATTTTCATAGCTACACTGGTGATTCTGAGAAGTGGCAATTTGTGGTAAAACTTGATTTATATATGTTTGTTAAGGTTTTCTAGGTGGCAGGTTGCGTAGGAAGACTCCATGAGTAGGTGCCACTATGTTTTTATTTTTTTGGATTTTTTTGCGCATGAAATGACTCAATTAGATATGTTAATCTCATTTGTTGACTCTCTGTTGACCAGCTACTTGAGGGTAAAGCTGAGTATATTGCACTTGCCGGTCTAAGTACTCGAGGGGAAAATTGAGTACGGATAAAATTTACTGTATAAGGCCCGAGGTTATAGCGAGTACACCAAACGTCCCAGGGTTAGACTCGTGTCGCGGTGCACGCTGCAGCCGTACATAGCAGATGCGTGTTGCGGTACACGCCACCTTCGTCTTTATAGAGCCCTTTTTCTCTCCCTCGACGCACGTTCTCCCTGCAACCGCCTTTCCTGTCCCATCATCTTCTCCACAATCGAAGAAAAAACCCCGAAGAAAACAACCGGCGATGGACAAGAATGAGATGCCCATTGTCGGCGCATCAGCTGCCGGTGCATCGGCCGCTGCCCCCGTCCAGGCCCCTGTCGCTGCTTCCAACGTAGCAGTCGGCGCATCAGCCGCCGGCGCATCGGCCGCCGCCACCGTCCAGGCCCCCGTCGCTTGGAACCCGTACGAACCAGTGCCGTACGTCGCGCCGGAGAACCCCTACGACACCAGCATCGTCGACGACGAGCCGGAGGTAACCCTTTGCTCCCTTGTTCTTATCCCATTTCAATCCTTTTGTGTTAGATCTAGCGTTATTAGGGTTCGTCTGTTCCTAGTTCAATCCATTTGTGTTAGAGCTTGCGTTATTAGGGTGCGTCTGTTCCTAGTTTAATCCTTTTGTGTTAGATCTTGCGTTATTAGTGTTTGTGATTTGCTTTTGTTTAAGATTTGTGCCGATGATGATGAATATTTGGGCACAAATTGATTCGAGGTTTGGTCGATAAACAATTGGTGTGTACAAATTTGTTGTGCATGATCTTTGGTTTACTCGACTCAAATCCTAGATATAAGTGTGTCCAATGTAGCGAGGCTACCTCTTTTTTTCGAGCCCATATTATCATGCATGATCTTTGTTCACTCTCTGTTCCATCATCGTTGCAATTGACTCCGTGTTTTTTGCACGATCTTTGGTGCTACGTGACGAGTGCGGAAGCAGCGACGTCGACAGCGACGACGAGTCCTTCCACACCAAGACTCGTCACGTCCTCAGGAGGCTGCAGTCCGGCCATTACGATGGCCCCTTTGCTCGAGGCATTTACAAGTGCCCCTTCTATAATAGGAAGCTCCGCGGCACCGACTTCAACTGCCTGGTGAACCATGCTGAATCCATTGGCAGATGCGGCGCTAGAGTTGGAACGACCGTGAACGTGCATGCGTTCATGGCCAAACACAAAGCACTTGGGATTCACTGCGCAACCTCCAAGCGAGTCACGAGCGCTACCCGGAAGCGTTGAACATGCCTACTGCACTCTTCGTATGTGACCTGCTCTATACGTAGAGCAGCTTAAATTCATGTAAAATGTAGCTTATGTTGTAGGGTTCTATCAGTACTACTGTTGGATCTGTCGTGAATATATCTATGCTATGTTGGCTGCTGTATGCAGCTTATCCTATATTTTATCTGGATTTGTGCCCTATATTTCCTACCTGATTGGGTAAAAATGAAGGCATAAAGAAATGAATGGCGTTAAAAACAGAAGGAGAAGCTGTTCTAGATTTGCTACCAATTTGGGCTATCAAATATGAATGAGATCGAGCGAGAGAGAGGAAAAAGGTACATTGAAAACTGCTAATCTGGGCGAAAGAGACAGAAACCACTCGTGCCCACGTCCTGGACCCACACGGCTCCACACGCTATGGCCCCATGATGTCTACGTGTGCTTCTATTCTTGTAGACAGTGTTGGGCCTCCAAGAGCAGAGGTTTGTAGAACAGCAGCAAGTTTCCCTTAAGTGGATCACCCAAGGTTTATCGAACTCAGGGAGGAAGAGGTCAAAGATATCCCTCTCATGCAACCACTGCAACCACAAAGCAAGAAGTCTCTTGTGTCCCCAACACACCTAATAGGTGCACTAGTTCGGCGAAGAGATAGTGAAATACAAGTGGTATGAATGAATATGAGCGGTAGTAACGGCGCCGAGAAAAGTGCTTGCTGGCGTGCGAGTTGATGGTAGTAATATTGCGGGCGAGTATAAATGCAGTAAAACAGTAAACAAGCAGCGATAGCAGTATTTAGGAACAAGGCCTAGGGATCATACTTTCACTAGTGGACACTCTCAACATTGATCACATAACAGAATAAATAGATACTCCCTCCGTTCTCTTTTAATTGACTCAGATTTAGTACAACTTTATACTAAAATTGAGTCAATTAAAAAAGAACGGAGGGAGTAGATGCTAGACTCTACACCCTCTTGTTGGATGATGAACACCACTAACTGTGTAGGATTACACGAACCCTCAATGCCAGAATTAACAAGCTCCACAATATTCAATGTTCATATTTAAATAACCTTAGAGTGCATAACAGATCAAAATAACCAAACCAAGTACTAACATAGCATGCACACTGTCACCTTCACACTACGAAAGGAGGAATAGATCACATTAATACTATCATAGCAATAGTTAACTTCATAATCTACAAGAGATCACAATCATAGCCTACGCCAAGTACTACACGATGCACACGCTGTCACCATTACACCGTGCAGGAGGAATAAACTACTTTAATAACATCACTAGAGTAGCACACAGATAAATTGTAATACAAAACACATTGCAATCATAAAGAGATATAAATAAGTACTTCACTATGCCATTCATAACAGTGAATAAGTATTCTGTGAAATATAGCCTAAGAGACCCACACGGTGCACACACTTGTCACCTTTACACACGTGGGACAAGGAGTCTCCGGAGATCACATAAGTAAAATCCACTTGACTAGCATAATGACATCTAGATTACAAGCATCATCATATGAATCTCAATCATGTAAGGCAGCTCATGAGATTATTGTATTGAAGTACATAGGAGAGAGATGAACCACATAGCTACCGGTACAGCCCCGAGCCTCGATGGAGAACTACTCCCTCCTCATGGGAGACAGCTGCGTTGGTGAAGATGGCGGTGGTGTCGATGGAGAAGCCTTCCGGGGGCACTTCCCCGTCCCGGCGGCGTGCCGGAACAGAGACTCCTGTCCCCCAGATCTTGGCTTCGCGATGGCGGCGGCTCTGGAAGGTTTTCTCTGGTTTCGTCGAACGTGATAGGGTTTTCGCGACAGAGGCTTTAAGTAGGCGGAAGGGCAAGGTCGGTGGAGTCCTGAAGGGACCACACACTAGGCCGGCGCGGCCAGGGCTTGGGCCGCGCCGCCCTACTGTGTCCCCACCTCGTGGCCCCACTTCGTTTCCCCTTCGGACTTCTGGAAGCTTCGTGGAAAAATAGGACCCTGGGCGTTGATTTCGTCCAATTCCGAGAATATTTCCTTACTAGGATTTCTGAAACCAAAAATAGCAGAAAACAGCAACTGGCCCTTCGGCATCTCGTCAATAGGTTAGTTCCGGAAAACGCATAATAATGACATAAAGTATGCATAAAACATGTAGATATCATCAATAATGTGGCATGGAACATAAGAAATTATCGATACGTCGGAGACGTATCAGCATCCCCAAGCTTAGTTCCTGCTCGTCCCGAGCAGGTAAACGATAACAAAGATAATTTCTGGAGTGACATGCCATCATAACCTTGATCATACTATTGTAAGCATATGTAATGAATTCAGCGATCAAAAACAATGGTAATGACATGAGTAAACAAATGAATCATAAAGCAAAGACTTTTCATGAATAGTACTTCAAGACAAGCATCAATAAGTCTTGCATAAGAGTTAACTCATAAAGCAATAAATCAAAGTAAAGGTATTGAAGCAACACAAAGGAAGATTGAGTTTCAGCGGTTGCTTTCAACTTATAACATGTATATCTCATGGATATTGTCAATGTAAAGTAATATAACAAGTGCAATATGCAAGTATGTAGGAATCAATGCACAGTTCACACAAGTGTTTGCTTCTTGAGGTGGAGAGAAATAGGTGAACTGACTCAACGTAAAAGTAAAAGAAAGGTCCTTCAAAGAGGAAAGCATTGATTGCTATATTTGTGCTAGAGCTTTGGTTTTGAAAACATAAAGAGATCATAAAAGTAAAATTTTGAGAGGTGTTTGTTGTTGTCAACGAATGGTAGTGGGCACTCTAACCCCCTTGCCAGACAAACCTTCAAAGAGCGGCTCCCATGAAGGACGTTATCTCTACTAGCAAGGTAGATCATCCCTCTTCTCTTTTGTTTACACATGTATTTTAGTTTTATTTATGGATGACACTCCTCCCAACCTTTTGCTTACACAAGCCATGGCTAACCGAATCCTCGGGTGCCTTCCAACATTCACATACCATGAAGGAGTGTCTATTTGCAAAATTAAGTTGCTTACCGATGAATCGGAGCAAAACATGTGAAGAGAATTATTAATGAAGGTTGATTAATTGGGGGCTGGGAACCCGCGCCGGCTCTTTTTGCAAAATTATTGGATAAGCGGATGAAGCCACTAGTCCATTGGTGAAAGTTGCCCAACAAGAATGAAAGATAAACACCACATACTTCCTCATGAGCTATAAAACATTGACACAAATCAGAGGTGATAAATTTTGAATTATTTAAAGGTAGTACTCAAGCAATTTACTTTGGAATGGCGGAGAAATACCATGTAGTAGGTAGGTATGGTGGACACAAATGGCATAGTGGTTGGCTCAAGGATTTTGGATGCATGAGAAGTATTCCCTCTCGATACAAGGCTTAGGCTAGCAAGGTTATTTGAAACAAACACAAGGATGAACCGGTGCAGCAAAACTCTCATAAAAGACATATTGTAAACATTATAAGACTCGACACCGTCTTCCTTGTTGTTCAAATTCTTTACTAGAAATTATCTAGACTTTAGAGAGACCAATTATGCAAACCAAATTTTAGCAAGCTCTATGTATTTCTTCATTAATAGGTGAAAAGTATATGATGCAAGAGCTTAAACATGAGCACAACAATTGCCAAGTATCACATTATCCAAGACATTTTACCAATTACTACATGTAGCATTTTCCGTTTCCAACCATATAACAATGAACGAAGCAGTTTCAACCTTCGCCATGAACATTAAAAGCTAAGAACACATGTGTTCATACGAACCAACGGAGCGTGTCTCTCTCCCACACAAGCATTTATTCAAAAAAAAACACAAACAAAAGCACACAGACGCTCCAAGTAAAGTACATAAGATGTGACTCGAATAAAAATATAGTTTCAAGAAAAGAAACCCGATAAGTTGTCGATGAAGAAGGGGATGCCTTGGGCATCCCCAAGCTTAGATGCTTGAGTCTTCTTGAAATATGCAGGGATGAACCACCGGGGCATCCCCAAGCTTAGACTTTTCACTCTTCTTGATCATAGTATATCATCCTCCTCTCTTGACCCTTGAAAACTTCCTCCACACCAAACTCGAAACAAACTCATTAGAGGGTTAGTGCATAATCAAAAATTCACATGTTCAGAGGTGACACAATCATTCTTAACCCTTCTGGACATTGCTCAAAGCTACTGGAAGGTAATGCAACAAAGAAATCTATCCAACACAGCAAAAGAGGCAATGCGAAATAAAAGGCAGAATCTGTCAAAACAGAACAGTCCGTAAAGACGAATTTTAAAGTGGCACCATACTTGCTCAGATGAAAATTCCCAAATTGAATGAAAGTTGCGTACATATCTGAGGATCACGCACGTAAATTGGCAGATTTTTTTTGAGTTACCTACAGAGAATTCTGCCCAGATTCGTGACAGACAGAAATCTGTTTCTGCGCAGTAATCCAAATCTAGTATCAACCTTGCTATCAAAGACTTTACTTGGCACAACAATGCAATAAAATAAAGATAAGGAGAGGTTGCTACAGTAGTAAACAACTTCCAAGACACAAATATAAAACAAAGGTACTGTAGCAAAATAAACACATGGGTTATCTCCCAAGAAGTTCTTTCTTTATAGCCATTAAGATGGGCTCAGCAGTTTTAATGATGCTCGCGCAAGAAATAAGAGTTGAAGCAAAAGAGAGCATCAAAAAGCAAATTCAAAACACATTTAAGTCTAACATGCTTCCTATGCATAGGAATCTTGTAAATATACAAGTTCATAAAGAGCAAAGTAACAAGCATAGGAAGATAAAACAAGAGTAACTTCAAAAATTTCAGCACATAGAGAGGTGTTTTAGTAACATGAAAATTTCTACAACCATATTTTCCTCTCTCATAATAATTTTTAGAGGAATCATGAGCAAACTCAATAATATAAGTATCACATAAAGCATTCTTATCATGAGTCTCATGCATAAAATTATTACTCTCCACATAGGCATAATCAATTTTATTAGTTGTAGTGGGAGCAAATTCAACAAAGTAGCTATCATTATTATTCTCATCAAGTGTAGGAGGCATAGTATAATCATAATAAAATTTACTCTCCATAGTAGGTGGCACCAGAAGACCACTATCATTATAATCATCATAAATAGGAGGCAAAGTATCATCAAAGTAAATTTTCTCCTCAATGCTTGGGGACTAAAAATATCATGCTCATCAAAGCCAGCTTCCCCAAGCTTAGAATTTTCCATATCATTAGCAACAATGGTGTTCAAAGCGTTCATACTAATATGTTCCATAGGTTTTTTAATTTTTGCATCAAACCATCCATGTCTTAAATCAGAAAATAGAATAAGAAGCTCATTGTTGTCCATTATGCCTAACTAGTGTAAACAAGAAACAAAAATATGCAATTGCAGGATCTAAAGGAAATAGCTTCGAGCACACACACAACGGCAACAGAAAAGTACTTTACCTGGGACCGGAGTATGAATGCCTTTTACCTTTCCTCCCCGGCAACGGCGCCAGAAAATAGCTTGATGTCTACGGGTGCTTCTATTCTTGTAGACAGTGTTGGGCCTCCAAGAGCAGAGGTTTGTAGAACAGCAACAAGTTTCCCTTAAGTGGATCACCCAAGGTTTATCGAACTCGTGGAGGAAGAGGTCAAAGATATCCCTCTCATGCAACCCCGCAACCACAAAGCAAGAAGTCTCTTGTGTCCCCAACACACCTAATAGGTGCACTAGTTCGGCGAAGAGATAGTGAAATACAAGTGGTATGAATGAATATGAGCAGTAGTAACGGCGCCGAAAAAGTGCTTGTCTGGCGTGCGATTGATGGTAGTAATATTGCAGGCAGTATAAATGCGAGTAAAACAGTAAACAAGCAGCGATAGGAGTATTTAGGAACAAGGCCTAGGGATCATACTTTCACTAGTGGACACTCTCAACATTGATCACATAACAGAATAAATAGATAGATGCTAGACTCTACACCCTCTTGTTGGATGATGAACACCACTAAGCTGTGTAGGATTACACGAACCCTCAATGCCGGAATTAACAAGCTCCACAATATTCAATGTTCATATTTAAATAACCTTAGAGTGCATAACGGATCAACATAACCAAACCAAGTACTAACATAGCATGCACACTGTCACCTTCACACTACGAAAGGAGGAATAGATCACATCAATACTATCATAGCAATAGTTAACTTCATAATCTACAAGAGATCACAATCATAGCCTACGCCAAGTACTACACGATGCACACACTTGTCACCATTACACCGTGCGGGAGGAATAAACTACTTTAATAACATCACTAGAGTAGCACACGGATAAATTGTGATACAAAACACATTGCAATCATAAAGAGATATAAATAAGCACTTCACTATGCCATTCATAACAGTGAATAAGTATTCCGTGAAATATAGCCTAAGAGACCCACACGGTGCACACACTTGTCACCTTTACACACGTGGGACAAGGAGTCTCCGGAGATCACATAAGTAAAATCCACTTGACTAGCATAATGACATCTAGATTACAAGCATCATCATATGAATCTCAATCATGTAAGGCAGCTCATGAGATTATTGTATTGAAGTACATAGGAGAGAGATGAACCACATAGCTACCGGTACAGCCCCGAGCCTCGATGGAGAACTACTCCCTCCTCATGGGAGACATCAGCGTTGGTGAAGATGGCGGTGGTGTCGATGGAGAAGCCTTCCGGGGGCACTTCCCCGTCCCGGCGGTGTGCCGGAACAGAGACTCCTGTCCCCCAGATCTTGGCTTCGCGATGGCGGCGGCTCTGAAAGGTTTTCTCTGGTTTCGTCGAACGTGATAGGGTTTTCGCGACGGAGGCTTTAAGTAGGCGGAAGGGCAAGGTCGGTGGAGTCCTGGTGGGACCACACACTAGGCCGGCGCGGCCGGGGCTTGGGCCGCGCCGCCCTACCGTGTCCCCACCTCGTGGCCCCACTTCGTTTCCCCTTCGGACTTCGGAAGCTTCGTGGAAAAATAGGACCTCGGGCGTTGATTTCGTCCAATTCCGAGAATATTTCCTTAGTAGGATTTCTGAAACCAAAAATAGCGGAAAACAACAAGCGGCCCTTCGGCATCTCGTCAATAGGTTAGTTCCGGAAAACGCATAATAATGACATAAAGTATGCATAAAACATGTAGATATCATCAATAATGTGGCATGGAACATAAGAAATTATCGATACGTCGGAGATGTATCACCCCACACGCTACGGCCACACAAACACGGTCTCGTCTTGTCCCACGCGGTTCCTTCCTACCAGCCCCACACGACGCGACCCCACAAACGACACGACCCACTCGTCAGCACGGAACCGTCAACTTAACGGATTCCTTCCGTTCGAGCTCCTTCTGCGGGTTTCAGACAAGGTCTTGGGGAAAACTGAGGAAAAACTAAGGAGCTGGGGAAAACTGAGCACAACTAAGAAACCGAGGGCACGAAAATAGAAATCCCTTTTTTGAATTGCAACATAGTCAAACTTTCAAAGTAGTACATATAAATGCAATAAAACTATATAAAGTAGATCTATAGGCCAAGACTACTTGCTTCCTGACGGGCAGGCACCGTCGTTGCGTCGCTCCGCCGCCTGCTTCTCCGCCGCCTCCCGCGCGGCCACTATGGCTCGGTGCGTCGCCGCATCCTCTTGCAGGCGCTGGTCCAGCCTCGCGCTCGCGGCGTGATACGTCTCCAACGTATCGATAATTTCTTATGTTCCATGCCACATTATTGATGTTATCTACATGTTTTATGCACACTTTATGTCATATTCGTGCATTTTCTGGAACTAACCTATTAACAAGATGCCGAAGTGCCGGTTCCTGTTTTCTGCTGTTTTTGGTTTCAGAAATCCTAGTAACGAAATATTCTCGGAATCGGACGAAATCAACGCCAAAGATCTTAGAATCCCCGGAAGCATCCAGAACACACGAGAGGGACCAGAGGGGGGCCACAGGCCCACCAAACTATAGGCTGGCGCGGCCTAGGGGGGGGCCGCGCCCCCCTATGGTGTGGCCACCCCTTCAGCCCTCCGACGCCGCCTCTTCGCCTATAAAAAGCCCCTGGATCGAAAACCCTGATACGTTCGACGAAACCCACAGAAACCTTCCAGAGCCGCCGCCATCGCGAGGCCAAGATCCGGGGACAGGGAGTCTCGTTCCGGCACGCTGCCGGAGCGGGGAAGTGCCCCCGGAAGGCTTCTCCATCGACACCGCTGCCATCTCCATCGCCATCTTCATCACCGCTGCTGCTCCCATGAGGAGGGAGTAGTTCTCCATCGAGGCTCGGGGCTGTACCGGTAGCTATGTGGTTCATCTCTCTTCCATGTACCTCAATACAATAATCTCATGAGCTGCTTTACATGATTGAGATTCATATGAGTTTTGTATCACTATTCATCTATGTGCTACTCTAGCAATGTTATTAAAGTAGTCCTATTCCTCCTGCACGTGTGTAAAGGTGACAGTGTGTGCACCGTGTTAGTACTTGGTTTATGCTATGATCATGATCTCTTGTAGATTGCGAAGTTAACTATTGCTATGATAATATTGATGTGATCTATTCCTCCTACATATGCATGAAGGTGACGAGTGTGCATGCTATGTTAGTACTTGGTTTAATCTGTTGATCTATCTTACACTATAAGGTTACTTAAATATGAACAAATTGTGGAGCTTGTTAACTCCGGCATTGAGGGTTCGTGTAATCCTACGCAATGCGTTCATCATCCAACAAAAGTGTAGAGTATGCATTTATCTATTCCGTTATGTGATCAATGTTGAGAGTGTCCACTAGTGAAAGTCTAATCCCTAGGCCTTGTTCCTAAATACTCGCTGCGTTACTATCGCTTGTTTATTTGTTTCACTGTGTTACTACTCGCTGCAATACTACCACCATCAACTACACGCCAGACAAGCTATTTTCCGGCACCGTTGCTACCTGCTCATACTTATTCATACCACCTGTATTTCACTATCTCTTCGCCGAACTAGTGCACCTATTAGGTGTGTTGGGGACACAAGAGACTTCTTGCTTTGTGGTTGCAGGGTTGCATGAGAGGGATATCTTTGACCTCTTCCTCCCCGAGTTCGATAAACCTTGGGTGATCCACTTAAGGGAAAACTTGCTGCTGTTCTACAAACCTCTGCTCTTGGAGGCCCAACACCGTCTACGGAAAAGGAGGGGGAAGTAGACATCAAGCACTTTTCTGGCGCCGTTGCCGGGGAGGAAAGGTAAAAGGTACTCACACTCCGGATCTCGGCTACTAAGCTATTTCCCGGTGCCGTAAGTACTCGAAGCTATTTCCTTTAGATCCTGCAATTGCATCTTTTTGTTTCTTGTTTTGCACTAGTAAGGCATAATGGAAAAGATCTGTGAGCTTTTTATTCTATTTCCTGAGTCAAGACATGAATGGTTTAATGCGAAAATTAAAAAACCTATGGAATCTTATTTGCATGCTAGTAGCAATGATATTAGTATGAACGCTTTGAACACCATTGTTGATAATGATATAGAAAGTTCTAAGCTTGGGGAAGCTGGTTTTCATGATCTTTTTAGTCCCCCAAGCATTGAGGAGAAAATTTTCTTTGATGATACTTTGCCTCCCATATATGATGATTATAATGATAGTGGTCTTTTGGTGCCACCTACTATGGAGAGTAAATTTTGTTGTGATTATACTATGCTTCCTACACTTGATGAGAATAATAATGATAGCTACTTTGTTGAATTTGCTCCCACTACAACTAATAAAATTGACTATGCTTATGTTGGGAGTAGTAATAATTTTATGCATGAGACTCATGATAAGAATGCTTTATGTGATAGTTATATTGTTGAGTTTGCTCATGTCACTACTGAAAGTTATTATGAGAGAGGAAAATATGGTTGTGGAAATTTTCATGTTACTAAAACACCTCTCTATGTGCTGAAATTTTTTAAGCTACACTTGTTTTATCTTCCTATGCTTGTTACTTTGCTCTTCATGAACTTGTTTATTTACAAGATTCCTATGCATAGGAAGCATGTTAGACTTAAATGTGTTTTGAATTTGCCTCATGATGCTCTCTTTTGCTTCAAATACTATTTCTTGCGAGTGCATCATTAAAACTGCTGAGCCCATCTTAATGGCTATAAAGAAAGAACTTCTTGGGAGATAACCCATGTGTTATTTTGCTACAGTACTTTGTTTTATATTTGTGTCTTGGAAGTTGTTTACTACTGTAGCAACCTCTCCTTATCTTAGTTTTGTGTTTTGTTGTGCCAAGTAAAACCGTTGATAGAAAAGTAAGTACTAGATTTGGATTACTGCGCAGTTCCAGATTTCTTTGCTGTCACGAATCTGGGTCCACCTCCCTGTAGGTAGCTCAGAAAATTAAGCCAATTTACGTGCATGATCCTCAGATATGTACGCAACTTTCATTCAATTTGAGCATTTTCATTTGAGCAAGTCTGGTGCCATTTTAAAATTCGTCAATACGAACTGTTCTGTTTTGACAGATTCTGCCTTTTATTTCGCATTGCCTCTTTTGCTATGTTGGATGAATTTCTTTGATCCACTAATGTCCAGTAGCATTATGCAATGTCCAGAAGTGTTAAGAATGATTGTGTCACCTCTGAATATGTTAATTTTTATTGTGCACTAACCCTCTAATGAGTTGTTTCGAGTTTGGTGTGGAGGAAGTTTTCAAGGATCAAGAGAGGAGGATGATATACTATGATCAAGAAGAGTGAAAGCTCTAAGCTTGGGGATGCCCCGGTGGTTCACCCCTGCATATATCAAGAAGACTCAAGCGTCTAAGCTTGGGGATGCCCAAGGCATCCCCTTCTTCATCGACAAAATATCAGGTTCCTTCTCTTGAAACTATATTTTTATTCGGTCACATCTTATGTGCTTTACTTGGAGCGTCTGTTTGTTTTTGTTTTTGTTTGTGTTTGAATAAATTGGATTACATCATGCTTGTGTGGGAGAGAGACACGCTCCGCTGGTTCGTATGAACACATGTGTTCTTAGCTCATAATATTCATGGCGAAGTTTCTCCTTCGTTAAATTGTTATATGGTTGGAATTGGAAAATGATACATGTAGTAATTGCTATAAATGTCTTGGGTAATGTGATACTTGGCAATTGTTGTGTTCATGTTTAAGCTCTTGCATCATATGCTTTGCACCCATTAATGAAGAAATACATAGAGCATGCTAAAATTTGGTTTGCATAATTGGTCTCTCTAAGGTCTAGATAATTTCTAGTAAGGTGTTTGAACAACAAGGAAGACGATGTATAGTCTTATAATGCTTGTAATATGTCTTTTATGTGAGTTTTGCTGCACCGGTTCATCCTTGTGTTTGTTTCAAATAACCTTGCTAGCCTAAGCCTTGTATCGAGAGGGAATACTTCTCATGCATCCAAAATACTTGAGCCAACCACTATGCCATTTGTGTCCACCATACCTACCTACTACATGGTATTTCTCCGCCATTCCAAAGTAAATTGCTTGAAGTGCTACCTTTAAATTTCTATCCTCTACCTTTGCAATATATAGCTCATGGGACAAATAGCTTAAAAACTATTGTGGTATTGAATATGTAATTATGCACTTTATCTCTTATTAAGTTGCTTGTTGTGCGATAACCATGTTCACTGGGGACGCCATCAACTATTCATTGTTGAATTTCATGTGAGTTGCTATGCATGCCCGTCTTGTCTGAAGTAAGAGAGATCTACCACCATATGGTTAAGCATGCATATGTTAGAGAAGAACATTGGGCCGCTAACTAAAGCCATGATCCATGGTGGAAGTTTCAGTTTTGGACATATATCCTCAAATCTCAAATGAGAAAATTATTAATTGTTGTTATATGCTTATGCATAAAAGAGGAGTCCATTATCTGTTGTCTATGTTGTCCCGGTATGGATGTCTAAGTTGAAGAATAATCAATAGCGA
>NC_061513.1:24229337-24266445 GCF_022539505.1 Lolium rigidum
ATTAAATAAAAATAGATGAAAAATCACACTAAATGCCGGTGATGCTCGCTTGAAAGGCTACTTTCTAGGTTGCTTGGTTGCTGCTGCTGCTAGGTTGCTCAAAGCTTACTGAATTTTTATTTTGAAAATTTGCAAGGCTTGGAGCAGGAGCAGGACAAGCACGTCGCCGTCGATCCCCTCCCCACGCACCACTGCCTCCTCTCCGACGCCACCTCCCCGGCGACACGAGCGACCACACCCCTTCCCCCTGGCCGCCCCTTCCCTCCTTCACCCCTTCCCCCTGGCCGCCCCTCCCTGCCATGACCCAACCCTAACCCTAGAAAAATTAGGCTTAGTGGAATGATGGAGTTAGGATTAGGACTGTAGGTGTTGAATGAAATGTAAAAACGAATAGCAAAACATCAGTAACGGTGTTAGCATCGCGCATGAGGTGTTCATTTTGATGCTAACAGTGTTCATTTTGATGGTTTTTGTTGGAACAAATCTTGTTATTAGTACTAAGTTCAGAGTTCATCGTGTTTAAGTTTAATCCATATACATGTAGTTGGAGTAGGCTGCGGCAAGTACACAGAGAATAGAAGTGATCATTTGTGTACATGCAAGCTACTAGTGTTTTAGCTGATTAGAAATGAGTGCAGATTAGTGAGTAGTGTGCATGTCATGGTTAGTCATGCCAAGTTGTGAGTGTCGCATGAACCATGCATGTGTAGCCGAGACACTAATCTGCATAGTGCTGCGTGGAGTCCTAAGGGATAAGTCAGAGAAGATTAGTGGAGACAGATGCGGGCGCAGTAGTTGCGGCATGCGTCGAGTGAGCTGATCTAGAGAGACTTGGAAGTGACTCAAGATACTATGCGTGCTAGTGCGAGTAGTGGAGCGGAATTAGAGGATCAGGCTGTTAGGCCTGAGCGATTTTAGTTCATGGATGTATTAGATCAAAGATACACATAGGCTGCGGCAAGTACATACGTGGGTACATGCAAGCTGATGTGTCAGTGTTAGTTAGCTGGCTATATGCAAGGCGCATTGTGTTTGGCCTAGTCGTGTGGCCGTTAGAGGAGTCGCACTAGTGCTGAAAGTGTGTGAGCATGCAGCTAGTTAGTGGAGAGATTAGTGGATCGTGGTTAGTTAGTGCATGGCGTGAGTGGCCGGTGTGGTGCTTAGGTTGTTGGCTTGTGAGTTCGTACCTTGTATGGCTATATAAGTCTGAACAAATGAATGAGAAAGGAAGGCCTGCGGGCAGAGAAGAAACAATGTAGTTCTGTGTCACACCAAGGAGAAAAACTCTCGGCAAAGCCATTACTCTCCTCCTTGGTGAGTGTGCGTGTGTGGGTTCGGTGTGTGTTATTGTGAGAGAGTAGAGAGAGGTTGAAGAAGAAGGGGAGTTGCGTGTGGCAGCCCCTCACAGTTTTAGTAAGTACAAGTTAGGCTATATAAGTTCAAGTATACAGAAACCAAAACATTCTGTAAACCAATCTTCGGTTAAGAACTTTGGGACGATGTATGCAAGTTGGGCCCAATACTGAACATTGCTTGATGCTATCTGATTCTGGCCATAGTCTGTAGTGTCATTTTCCTATGTAAAGTTTCCATTTATTTGATTCCTTTTTAATGCTGATTTTAATGCTGCTAGGTGTGTATGTTGCCGCTACTTCCTGGAACTTGAGCACCCGACCTGATCTTCCTCGACCCGGAGCAACAGCTCACCTCTCGGCGACTCCACGCGACGCACGGTGAGCTTGCCGCTAGATGCTAGCTGCCGCTTGTTGTTGATGCATGCTGCTAGCTAGTTGCCGCTCGCTAGCTGTTGATGCATGCTGCTAGCCGTCTGCTCGCTACTAGCTGTCTGCTAGCTTGCTGTCTGCTTGTCTGTTGATGCATGTCGCTAGCTCGCTGCTGCTACTAGCTGCTACTAGCTGTTGTTGCTACTGCTCGTTGCTAGCTGCCGCTACTTGCTGTTGATGCTTGCTGGTGTATATGGTGTCATATTCTTGTGCATGTGCCATGGTGCTCAGCTGGTGTATATGAGGAACAATTGTGCATGTGCCATGGTGCTGAGCTGGTGTATATGGTGACATATTCTTGTGCAGGGATCGACGGAGTTGCCCATTATCGCCGAAATGTTGATTCATTTCCGTTTCGGCGAAAATGGGGCACTCATATGTACATAAATTAGCATAGGTCATGCCCAATTTTGTTAGTGGAATGGATCGTAATATGGTTCAAAAATGTAAACATGTAGGATGGCCGGTCCCGGTGGCCGGCGAGGCGGTCGAGGCCGCGGTCCCGGGCGCCCCCGGGGCCGGGGAAGGGGCCGCCGCGGTGGAGCAGCAAGGGCCCCACGGTCACCGTCACCTGCATCCTCCTCGTCTTCGGATGAGGAACGCTGCTTCGAGTTCCTCCTCCGCATCGACGACGACCCACTCGGCATCAAGAGGCTACCGGACAAGTTCGCCGAGTTCGTCGACGGCGTCGAGCCGGCGCACTTGCAGCCTACGGGAGGCTAGGCCGCAACTTCGCCGCTGGTCCGTGGAGGTCCTGTTCGACGGGCGGGGCAAGATGTACCCGCACACGGGGTGGGACAAGTTCGCCCGTGACCTCCACCTCGAGCCCGGCTGCCAGCTCACCTTCCTGTACGAGGGGGACGGCGAGATGATCGTCAAGGTGTTCGACGACACCGCCTGCCGTGTGCACTACCCCCACACCGCCGAATCCGGCTCGGACACCGATAGTTAGAACTTAGAGTGTTGTCAACTCTATCTTCGTTGCTTCGTGTTGTTTGAATTCTATATTAAATTGTATGAAGCTACGATGTTAGGTATGATGATGTTATGTCCAAATATCAATCTCTTGTGCATCCTACCTTGCCATTCCATTTGCTTTGGTATCTCAAAATGCCGATGATTAGAATGTTTGGTCAATCTGTACACTCCGGGTGACGCCAGTGAGCCTCGGTGTGATGGCACAAATATCAATCTCTTGTGCATCCTACCTGGCCTCACTGACGCCATCCCGGGATGTTCATATTTGTTTCGACCAACAATGTATGAGGCATTCCATTTAGTTCATACTAGCTACTTCTTAATTGCATTGGCCTTTCTTCCATTGTAGTGCCGATGATTAAATTGTTTGGTCACTTGTACACTCGGCGTGGGGCCGGTGAGCTCTGGTGCGATGGCACAAATATCAATCTCTTGTGCATCCTACCCGGCCTCACCGACCCCATCCCGGAATGTTAATATTTCTTTCGACCAACAAAGTATGAGGCATATGATATCTAGTTGAGATACCACTTGGCTCTTTCTTCCATTTTAGTGCCGATGATTAGAATGTTTGGTCACCTATACGCCGCAATATACTTTGTAGACGGGCCCCCTTTCCCCGGCCGCCGTTCCGTGAACGAGTCCTTGACGAGACAACAACGCCGACCTGCCTCTCCGGTGCAGAACCACGCCAGTCCAAGCCGCCTCCCTTGTGGCCGCAAGGGAGGCGGCTGGGACTGCCGTGGTTCTGCGCCGGAGAGGCAGATCGGCGTTGTTGTGTCGTCAAGGACCCGTTCATGGAACGGCGGCCGGGAAAAGGGCGCCCTTCTGCAAAGTATACTGCGGTGTATACTGCAACTATGGTTTCTGACCATAGTATTTGTGTTGACCAATAATGTATGAGGCACTTATTCCATTTTGTCATTCCATTTGCTTTGGTATTTTCATAATGCCGATGATTAGAATGTTTGGTCACCTATACACTTGGAGGAGGGGCCAGTGAACCTGGTGCGATGACACAAATATCAATCTCTTGTGCATCCTACTTGGTTTCACTCGACGCCTTCTCTAAATGTTCATATTTGTTCCGACCAACAAAATATGAGGCATTCCATTTAATTCATACTAGCTACTTGTCTCTTATTTGAGTTTGCACTTCTTAATTGCATTGGCCGATGATTAAATTTTGTGGTCACTACACTTGGGGGAGGCGCTAGTGAGCCTGGTGCGATGACACAAGTATCAATCTCTTGTGCATCCTACCTGGCCTCACTAACGCCTTCCCTAAATGTTAATATTTGTTTGGACCAACAATGTATGAGGCATTCCATTTAGTTCATACTAGCTACTTGTCTCTTATTTGAGTTTGCACTTCTTAGTTTCTTTGGCTTGTTCATATATGTGCAGATATGACGTGGTATGTCGTGTACAAGGGCAAGGTTCCCGGAGTCTACAACGACTGGGAGGAGTGTCGGAGACAGGTTCACCGTTTTAGCGGTAACGAGCTACAAAGGGTACACCACTAGAGCGGAGGCCGAAGATAGATACGCACGCTATTTGGCGGGAGAGAGGACGGAGCGGAGGAGGAACCGGATGAAGACCACTATTATCGGGATGGTGCTAGTAGTGACTCTAGCTCTCTTCTATGTGATTGTACTTTAGATGATCGATCTTGTGTAACCACTAGCTCATTTGCGACTTTGTAACCCCGTAACTTGCATTGTAACCTCGTAACTTCTGTGGATCATGTGGGGCTAATGTGAAGAATTATGTATGGATAAGTTGTGCTGTTGTTTATATGTGTTATGTATCCTGTATTGTGCTATTGTACTGTGATATACAACCTGTATAAATACCTGCCAGGATACAAAAAAAAATTCGAAATTCGTAGCAGTGGCGCACTAGTGGCCCATCAGTGGCGCACGTCCACTAAGTAGCAGTGGCGCACTGCGCTGGATCCAGTGGCGCACTGCCCTGTGATCCCCTCCGAGACTAGCAGTGGCGCACCAGGAACCTCAGCGGTGAGCGCACGTCCCGGAGACAGCGGTGGCGCACGTCCACACGCAGCAGGTGGCGCACCGCCTCGGCCGAAACGGTGGCGCACGCAAAACGGTAGCAGTGGCGCACCTCGTCTAGACGGTGGTGGCGCATCGCCATTGACCAACGGTGGCGCACCACTTTGGAGTAATAGTGGCGCACTCGCTGGACATGTCAATGGCGCACCACGCAGATGCGCCACCGGTATCCGAGCTAGTAGTGGCGCACCCCTAGTGCGCCACTACTAGGAGTTAGCAGTGGCGTGATAGCAGTGGCGCACCACTAGTGCGCCACTGAAGGCTATATGTGGTGCGCCACTGATTGCCTTTTTCCTAGTAGTGATAGTATGATCAAGATTATGATAGCATGTCACTTCAGAAATTATCTTTGTTATCGTTTTCCTACTCGAGGGCGAGTAGGAACTAAGCTTGGGGATGCTTGATACGTCCCAAACGTATCTATAATTTCATATGTTCCATGCTACTTTTATGATGACACTCACATGTTTTATACACATTATATGTCATATTTATGCATTTTCCGGCACTAACCTATTGACGAGATGCCGAAGAGCCGATTCTTTGTTTTCTGCTGTTTTTGGTTTCAGAAATCCTAGTAAGGAAATATTCTCGGAATTGGACGAAATCAACGCCCGGGGGCCTATTTTTGCACGAAGCTTCCGAAGTCCGAGGGAGAGACGAAGTGGGGCCACGGGGCGCCGCCACAACAGGCGGCGTGGCCGGCAAGGGGCCCGCGCGGCCCGTTGTGTGGGGCCCCCGTGGCGCCTCTTGACCTGCCCTTCCGCCTACTTAAAGCCTCCGTTGCGAAACCCCCAGTACCGAGAGCCACGATACGGAAAACCTTCCAGAGACGCCGCCGCCAATCCCATCTCGGGGGATTCGAGAGATCGCCTCCGGCACCCTGCCGGAGAGGGGAATCATCTCCCGAAGGTCTCTTCATTGCCATGATCGCCTCCGGATCGATGTGTGAGTAGTTCACCCCTGGACTATGGGTCCATAGCAGTAGCTAGATGGTCGTCTTCTCCGCATTGTGCTATCATGTCCGATCTTGTGAGCTGCCTATCATGATCAAGATCGTTTATTTGTAATCCTACATGTTGTGTTTGTTGGGATCCGATGGATATTGAATACTATGTCAAGTTGATTATCAATCTATCATATATGTTATTTATGTTCTTGCATGCTCTCCGTTGCTAGTAGAGGCTCCGGCCAAGTTGATACTTGTGACTCCAAGAGGGAGTATTTATGCTCGATAGTGGGTTCATGCCTCCATTAAATCCGGGACAGATGACGAAAGTTCTAAGGTTGTGGATGTGCTTGTTGCCACTAGGGATAAAACATCGATGCTTTGTCTAAAGATATTTGTGTTGATTACATTACGCACCATACTTAATGCAATTGTCTCGTTGTTTACAACTTAATACCGGAGGGATTCGGATGATAACCTCGAAAGTGGACTTTTTAGGCATAGATGCATGCTCGGATAGCGGTCTATGTACTTTGTCGTAATGCCCCGATTAAATCTCATAGTACTCATCATGATATATGTATGTGCATTGTTATGCCTTCTTTATTTGTCAATTGCCCAACCGTAATTTGTTCACCCAACATGCTATTTATCTTATGGGAGAGACACCACTAGTGAACTGTGGACCCTGGTCCTATTCTTTACATCTGAAATACAATCCATCGCAATTGTTCTTTACTCGTTCTTCGCAAACAAACATCATCATCCACACTATACATCTAATCCTTTGTTTACGGCAAGCCGGTGAGATTGACAACCTCGCTGTTACGTTGGGGCAAAGTTCTCGTGATTGTGTTGTGCGGGTTCCACGTTGGCGCCGGAATCCCCGGTGTTGCGCCGCACTACACTCCTCCGCCATCAACCTTCAACGTGCTTCTTGACTCCTACTGGTTCGATTAAACCTTGGTTTCTTACTGAGGGAAACTTGCTACTGTGCGCATCACACCTTCCTCTTGGGGTTCCCAACGGACGTGTCAATACACGCATCAACTAACATAGCCTACACACCGTCACCTTTAAGCTATGAAAGGGGGAATAGATCACATCAATACTATCATAGTAATAGTTAACTCCATAATCTACAAGAGATTACAATCATAACCTACGCCAAGAACTACATGATGCACACACCGTCACCTTTACATCATGAAGGAGGAATAGACTACTTTAATAACATCACTAGAGTAGCACATAGATTAATAGTGATACAAAGCTCATCATATAGATCTCAGTCGTGCAAGGCAATTCATGAGATCATTGTATTGAGGTACATGAGAGAGAGATTAACCACATAGCTACCGGTACAGCCCTTAGCCTCGATGGAGAACTACTCCCTCCTCATCATGGGAGACAGCGGCGGTGATGAAGATGGCGATGGAGTCGATGGAGATGCCTTCCGGGGGCACTTCCCTGTCCCGGCGGCGTCCCGGAACAGAGACTTTTGTCCCCCGAATCTTGGCTTCGCGATGGCAGCGGTGATGACCCACAAGTATAGGGGATCGCAACAGTCTTCGAGGGAAGTAAAACCCAATTTATTGATTCGACACAAGGGGAGACAAAGAATACTTGAAAGCCTTAACAGCGGAGTTGTCAATTCAGCTGCACCTGGAAACAGACTTGCTCGCAATAGTTTATCGGTAGTAACAGTTTTATAGCGATAGCGTAGTGAAATAACAGCAGACGAGTAACAAAGACAACAGTAGTGATTATAGTAAACAGCAGGATTAAAATACTGTAGGCATAGGGATGGATGACGGGCGTTGCATGGATGAGAGAAACTCATGTAACAATCGAAGCAGGGCATTTGCAGATAATAATAAAACGGTATCCAAGTACTAATCAATCAATAGGTATGTGTTCCATATATAGTCGTACGTGCTCGCAATGAGAAACTTGCACAACATCTTTTGTCCTACCAGCCGGTGGCAGCCAGGCCTCTAGGGAATCTACTGGAAATTAAGGTACTCCTTTTAATAGAGCACCGGAGCAAAGCATTAACACTCCGTGAACACATGTGATCCTCATATCACCGCCTTCCCCTTCGGTTGTCCCAATTTCGTCACTTTGGGGCCTCGGGTTCCGGACAACAATACGTGTATACAACTTGCAGGTAAGATCATAAAGCAATGAATATCATCATGAAACAATAACATGTTCAGATCCGAGATCATGGCACTCGGGCCCTAGTGACAAGCATTAAGCATAACAAGTTGCAACAATATCATAAAAGTACCAATTACGGACACTAGGCACTATGCCCTAACAATCTTATGCTATTACATGACCAATCTCATCCAATCCCTACCATCCCCTTCAGCCTACAACGGGGGAATTACTCATACATGGATGGGGGAAACATGGCTGGTCGATGGAGAGGCGTCGGTGGTGATGATGGCGATGATCTCCTCCAATTCCCCGTCCCGGCGGAGTGCCAGAACGGAGTTTCTAGTCCCGAGACGGAGTTTCGCGACGGTGGCGGCGTCATCGGATGGTTTCGGCAACTTCGACTTCTCGTCTCGCGTTTTTAGATCGAAACCCTTAAGTAGTCCGGAGGGGGCGTCAGAGGCTGGCCGAGGGGGCCACACGCTAGGGCGGCACGCCCCCCTTACAGGCCGCGCCGGCCTAGTGTCTGGGGGGCCTGGGCCTCCCCAGGCCTGCCCTTCTGGCTCCGTGATTCTTCTGGAAAAATAAGCCCTTTGACATAAATTCCGAGGATTTTTCTAAAAGTTGAATTTCTGCACAAAAACGAGACACCAGAGCAATTCTGCTGAAAACAGCGTTAGTCCGTGTTAGTTGTATCCAAAATACACAAATTAGACGCAAAACAATAGCAAAAGTGTTCGGGAAAGTAGATACGTTTTGGACGTATCAACTCCCCCCAAGCTTAGCTTATTGTTTGTCCTCAAGCAATTCAGTTAACAACTGAGTGCGATAAAAGAACTTTCACAAACACATTTGTTCATATGATGTAAATATTCTCATGATATGTCAATTACTTAAGCAATTCATAATAAGATACATGCAAATAAAATCATCTAACAGCTATGTCAATCATGGAAAAGGTACCAACAAATTAACAATAAGCATCATGAATCATGTCTATCAGCAGGATTGCAATGTTCATAAAAGGATATGATCAAGTGGTATCTCGCTTGCCCATATTTGTACAGCAAAACATAAATGCTCGGGCACCTTTGAAGTTCATGGAAAGGATGGAAGTAGAGATTATCAAAGATAAAAGCATCAAAGTTATACCACAATTAATCACATTTTGGGACAAGCATATTATACTAAGAATGACAGTTGTGCTCTCAAGAAAGTGCTCAAAGAAAGGATGGAGACTCAATGTAAAAGTAAAAGATTGACCCTTCGCAGAGGGAAGCAGGGGATTAACATGTGCTAGAGCTTTTCATTTTTCTAAAGACGAAGTAAAATGGTTTTGAGAGGTGTTTGTTGTTGTCAACGAATGATAGTGGGCACTCTAACTACCTCATCAACCAGACTTCCAAGAGCGGCTCCCATGAAGGACGTTGTCTCTACCAGCAAGGTAGATCATCCCTCTTCTCTTTTGTTTACACATGTATTTTAGTTTCATTATGGATGACACTCCCCCCAACCTTCATGGGAAGACCATTGAACTCCAAAATGAACTTTACAAAACCAAAGAAGAACAGCAAATATTTTTGGTGTTTTCAAATTGGAAACAAGAACAAAAGGAAACAAGCAAACAAAGCAAAATCTTTTTGGATTTTCTTATAGCAAACTAATGATAGCAAATAAAGCAAAATAAAAGCAAGAAACCAAAATAAACAAATGGTAAAGAGAAACAACAGAAATATTTTTCGTCTTTTTGTGTTTTAGGAAAGAAACAAAGCAAAAACAAGAAAATGAAAACTAGAAGAGTCACATAAACACAAAGCTCCAACCACCGAAGACCATTGAACTCCAAAATAAACTTTACAAAACCAAAGAAGAACAGCAAATATTTTTGGTGTTTTCAAATTGGAAACAAGAACAAAAGGAAACAAGCAAACAAAGCAAAATCTTTTTGGATTTTCTTATAGCAAACTAACGATAGCAAATAAAGAAAAATAAAAGCAAGAAACCAAAATAAACAAATGGTAAAGAGAAACAACAGAAATATTTTTGGTCCTTTTGTGTTTTAGGAAAGAAACAAAGCAAAAACAAGAAAATGAAAACTAGAAGAGTCACATAAACACAAAGCAGCAGGAATCTGCCAAACTTGACAGCAGTATAGTAATCGATTTTTAAGAAATTCTTCCGCTGCCCAGCTCGAAAAGTGTTCAACTAATGAAAGTTAGATAATAACCTGGGGAACATGCACAAAAATTGGCTTCGCGAAATAACGTTCTGGCTGTTTTTGAGAATTTTTTTGGTATCAGTCCAGAATCTGTTTTCAGGCAGCACTTCCCCAAATATCATCTCCCTCTTATTAGAAAACCATTTTAAGAAGCGAAACAAGTATGTACAAGTATCCAGCAACCATAATATGCAAAGAATGAGTGATGCCGGTATACCTCCCCCCAAGCTTAGGCTTTTGGCCTAAGTGGAGATCAATCCCATGGTGCCCATGAAGTAGCACCTCCGTAGTACGACGAAGATGGATCCTGTTCTGGGTATGTGCTGGAAGAAGCACCAGGATACGTGATGGTGTAGTCGTGGGAGGGCTCGGCGTCCTCGGAATCATGCTGCTGGTGGAAGCCATGTATCTTCAGCTGCTCATCCACCTCCTCCTTAGAGCGCAACCACGGTCTCCTGTGAATACTAAACAAATCTTGCTGCGGCAAAGGAATTTCCCTCTCTTCCCCGTCAGCAAACAACATTCTATAGACAATATTATCTAAACTAGAGTCGGTTGTAACAAATTGATGACTCTTCATAGCAGCAATATCAAGCCTTATAGGAGTTAATTTCACATCAGTAGGGTCAAGAGGAAGATCTAGATGTGCTAAAATGCGTGAGGCAACAATTCCTCCAAAATAGGCCCTTTGTTAGACAGACGGCGAGCAACAAGAGCACCAAGATGATAAGGTGTCTCTCCAGTGAGTGCAGCAACTAGGAAAGCAAGATGATAACTAGAAATATTGCTAGTGTTCTCCCTACCAAGAATGCTAGTGGCAAGATAGTAAGCGAAATATTTAATGGCAGGGAGTTGAATGTTTCTTATCTTGCCGCGCTGAATGGTGCGGCAGTCATCATTGGTGATTCCTCGATAGAGCTCCAACAAAGCCTTGGGATTGTTCTCGGTCTTCTTCGCTGTACCTACAGGGGCAATATCCAATGCAGTACAAAAATCCTTCAACTTCATAGTAATAGGATCATCATAAATCCTGAATGTAACTGATGGTTGGTAGTGTTTGTTGTTGAACTGAAAGCTCTCAACAAAGATTTTAGTAAGCATGTGGTATTGATCCCTCTCGTCCTCCATGTAGGCGGTTAGGCCCACATTACCAACGAGGACCAAGAAATCATCCAGCAACCCTGCATTACTCAAAAAGTTATAACATGGAAAAGACGAAGCGTTAGGGACTCCATTGTCCTCTTCGGCTTCGAAGCTCGGCGCAATGACATCCTCATTATAGGATCGTCTAATCCGAGTGGATGACCTTGAGGGCCTCCCCATGCTTGTCGTCTCTCTTTCAAACATTTCTCCAAAGTTATAGTTATCCATCTTCCTTTTCTGAAATTTTCCAACAAACATTATAAAATTTGATTTGGTGACATATAATTGAGGGAAACTACTATAGGAACTTGCTAGAGTACTAAACATGCATCAAAACTAATTTTTACAACTTAGAACAAGCATGCAAGCTCACTAAACATGTTACCTACAACAGCAAAATATTCAAGATATACTCAACCAAACAAAATTCTACTTGGATAATCGGAGGAGTCACATACCGGAGAGCAAATGTGCCAAATTTTAGACAGAAATCTGGGCTGAGAAAAGAGATCGAGAAATATTGAGCTCTTGAGCAGAAATGCGAGTGAGAGAAAATGAGTACGAGTTTTTTCGGGAGAGAGAGTGCAATGAGTGGAAAAGATGATGAAGTGGGGCAAGGAGGGCCCCACACAACTGGGTGGCGCGCCCCCTTGCCGTCCGCGCCGGCTCGTGGGGTGCCACCTCGGGGTGCCCCACTGGTCATCCCCAGGTGTTCCCAGGTGCCTCTTCGAAAAATAAGACCAATGGTATAATTTTTGTGAATTTTTGAAAACTTTGAAAAACGTACATTTCTGGGTATTAAATTTATTATTACTGGGCAGAAAAAGATTTGCAAACCTCTAAACAACTAAAGCATCTTGCAAAATAAGTAGTGCTACAACAAGTAAAACAAGTAGAGGAAGAAAGAAAAGTTGTTTAGCTCTTCTATGCATATAAAATGTAATTGTTAACAAGGTTGATCAAGTCTTGCCACCAAATAAATTTTACATAACATAAGAAGAATTAAACCTCAAATCAATCATGTTACCTTGTATTGTATTGATATGGATCCAATCACAAGAGTTTGATATTCTTCTTTTGTCTCATATATTGGACAATCAATAGTTCCCACTTTGATAGATCTCACATTAGAAATGGTATTAACTCCACATACTTTATCAATCCTCTTGGGAAAATAAACGGTATGCTCCTTATCATCGACATTGAAAGTAACTTTTCCTTTATTGTAATCAATAACAGCCCCTTCGGTGTTAAGAAAAGGTCTCCCAAGAATAATAGACATATTATCATCTTCAGGCATTTCCAACACAACAAAATCAGTTAATATTAAGCAATTATTAGTAACTTGAACAGGAACATCCTCACATATACCAACAAGAATAGCAGTAGATTTATCAGCCATTTGCAAAGATATATCGCTTGGTATCAACTTATCTAAATAAAGTCTCTTATAAAGAGAAAAAGGCATAACACTAACACCCGCTCCCAAATCACATAGAGCAGTTCTAACATAATTATTCTTAATAGAACAAGGAATAGTTGGTATACCTGGATCGCCAAGCTTCTTTGGAACTTTGCCATTGAAAGAGTAATTAGCAAGCATAGTGGAAAGCTCCTCATTAGGAATTTTCCTTTTGTTAGTGACAATATCTTTCATATACTTTGAATAAGGAGGCAATTTAATAGCATCGGTCAAAGGGATTTGCAGGAATAAAGGTTTCATCCAATCACAAAATTTATTATAGTGTTCTTCTTCTTTTGATTTTAGTTTCTTAGCAGGAAAAGGCATTTGCTTTTGAACCCAAGGTTCCCTTTCATTACCATGTTTCTTAGCAATAAAATCTTCTTTGGTATACTTTTTATTTTTAGCATGCTTTTCAGGTTCTTCTTCAACCTCTTCTTTATCGAAGCATCATTCTTATCATTATCTTTATCATGTTCATTACCACTTTCGGCTTCAGCATCGAAATAGAAATACTATTAGGATCATTAACGAGCTCGAGAGGATTCTACAACAGTTTTATGCTTCTTTTTCTTTTTCTTAGATGGAGCACTAGTTTCAGTTCGTTGAGAATCTTGTTCAACTCTTTTGGGATGCCCTTCAGGATATAGAGGATCCTGGGTAGAAACACCGCCTCTAGTTGTTACTTCATAAGCATGTTTTTTCTTTAGAATTGTTTTTTAACAAGTCATTTTGCACTTTAGTGAGTTGATCAATTCGAGTTTGAACCATATGAAAATGTTTAACAAGCATCTTAACATCATTGGAGGTTCTCTCCACAATACCATGCAATTCACTAATAGCTCGAGAATTTTCCATTAAATGATTCTCTACTCTCATATTAAAATTATTTTGCTTAACAATATGATTATCAAACTCATCTAAGCATTGAGCAGGAGGTTTCGAATACGGAATATCTTCCCTAGTAAAGCGTTGAAGAGAGTGTACCTCAATCATGGATGAAGGGGGAGTTATCTTGCATAAATCTTCTATGGGAGGTAAATTCTTCACATCTTCGGATTTAATACCTTTCTCCTTAAGAGACTTCTTGGCTTCCCTCATATCTTCATCATTTAATTTAATTAAACCCCTCTTCTTCAATATAGGTGTTGAGGTTGGTTCAGGTGTAGACCAATCATCATGATTACGGCCTATTCTAGCCAATAATTCTTCAGCGTCGTCTGGAGTTCTTTTCCTGAAAACACAACTAGCACAACTATCCAGGTATGCCCTAGACTCAATGGTTAGTCCACTATAAAATATATCAAGTAAATCATGCTTTTCCAAATCATGTCCAGTGCCGAGCTCGATAAGAGAGCAAAATCTCGCCCAAGCCTCAGGCAATTTCTCTCCATCTTCCTGGTCAAAATTATAAATTCTCTGCAAAGCAATATGTTGAGCACTAGCAGGAAAGTATTTCCGAAAGAAAACATCAAGCAAATCTTTTGGACTCTCAATAGAATCAGGTGGAAAACTATTATACCAAGTTTTAGCATCATCCTTTAATGAGAAAGGGAAAATTTTAGCAACGAAATAAGTACGCTTCTTAACATCATCAGAAAACAAGCTACTCAGAGTAGACAGCTCAATCATGTGTTCAACAGCACTTTCTTTTTCAGTACCACAAAAAGGTGTTTTCTCAACAATAGATATATGAGATAAATCAAGAGAAAAATCATAATCCTTATCCTTAATGTTTATAGGAGATGTGGCAAATTTAGGATCAGGAGACAGTTTATATCTAACAGTATGTTGTGCAAGAAGCTTTTTAATTTTACTTGCATCAGTAGTAGCATTGCACTTATCAATGAAATCATTATCAAGTTCCACATAATCCTCATCAGGATCATCACTAGAGTATTCAACAGACTCAGGTGAATTAACAGGTGTAGCAGCATTTTCATTAGGAGTTTCAGCATTTTCAATTTGTCTAGAACTAGCAATTGTAGCATCTAGAAAAGATCCTAATGAACCATCATTATCAAGTACAGTAGAAGCATCATCAAAATTATAAGAGGAACTTTCGGATCTAGCAGAAGTACCAAGCATGTGAAGCTTGTGGTGGTGAAACAAGTTTATCTATCACGAGATGGTGAATCAAGATCAGCGAGAGGTACTCGAGTTGTACCTTTTCTTGTAGTGGATGGTAATATGGCGACTTTAGTATCGCGAGGTTTACCCATGATGGAGAATTTGCAGCGAACAATATCAATCCAAGTGAACTTCGAAATAAAGCTATGCTCCCCGGCAACGGCGCCGTGAAAATAGTCTTGATGACCCACAAGTATAGGGGATCGCAACGAGTCTTCGAGGGAAGTAAAACCCAATTTATTGATTCGACACAAGGGGAGACAAAGAATACTTGAAAGCCTTAACGAACGGAGTTGTCAATTCAGCTGCACACTGGAAACAGAACTTGCTCGCAAGAGTTTATCGATAGTAACAGTTTTATAGCAAGTAGCGATAGTGAAATAACAAGCAGCAGAGTAACAAAGACAGCGAGTAGTGATTATAGTAAACGAGCAGGATTAAAATACCGTAGGCATAGGGATGGATGACGGGCGTTGCATGGATGAGAGAAACTCATGTAACAATCAAAGCGGGGCATTTGCGAGATAATAATAAAACGGTATCCAAGTACTAATCAATCAATAGGCATGTGTTCCATATATAGTCGTACATGCTCACAATGAGAAACTTGCACAACATCTTTTGTCCTACCAGCTAGGTGGCAGCCGGGCCTCTAGGGAATCTACTCGGAAATTAAGGTGCTCCTTTTAATAGAGCACCGGAGCAAAGCATTAACACTCCGTGAACACATGTGATCCTCATATCACCGCCTTCCCCTTCGGTTGTCCCAATTTTTGTCACTTTGGGGCCTCGGGTTCCGGACAACAATACGTGTATACAACTTGCAGGTAAGATCATAAAGCAATGAATATCATCATGAAACAATAACATGTTCAGATCTGAGATCATGGCACTCGGGCCCTAGTGACAAGCATTAAGCATAACAAGTTGCAACAATATCATAAAAGTACAAATTACGGACACTAGGCACTATGCCCTAACAATCTTATGCTATTACATGACCAATCTCATCCAATCCCTACCATCCCCTTCAGCCTACAGCGGGGGGAATTACTCACACATGGATGGGGGAAACATGGCTGGTCGATGGAGAGGCGTCGGTGGTGATGATGGCGATGATCTCCTCCAATTCCCCGTCCCGCGGAGTGCCGGAACGGAGTTTCGGGTCCGGAGACGGAGTTTCGCGACGGTGGCGGCGTGCTCGGATGGTTTACGGCGACTTCGACTTCTCGTCTCGCGTTTTTAGATCGAAACCCTTAAGTAGTCCAGAGGGGGGCGTCAGAGGCTGGCCGAGGGGGCCACACGCTAGGGCGGCGCGCCCCCCTTACAGGCCGTGTCGGCCTAGTGTCTGGGGGAACTGGGCCTCCCCCAGGCCTGCCCTTCTGGCTCCGTGATTCTTCTTGAAAAATAAGCCCTTTGACATAAATTCCGAGGATTTTTCTGAAAGTTGAATTTCTGCACAAAAATGAGACACCAGAGCAATTCTGCTGAAAACAACGTTAGTCCGTGTTAGTTGTATCCAAAATACACAAATTAGAGGCAAAACAATAGCAAAAGTGTTCGGGAAAGTAGATACGTTTTGGACGTATCAGGCGGCTCTGGAACTTTTCCCGTATCGTGGCTTATTCCTCTAGGGTTTTTGCGACGGAGGCTTTAAGTAGGCGGAAGGGCAGCCTCGGAGGAGTCCTGGAGGGGCCACACCATAGGGGGGCGTGATGTCTACGCACGATTCTATTCCTGTAGACAGTGTTGGGCCTCCAAGAGCAGAGGTTTGTAGAACAGCAGCAAGTTTCCCTTAAGTATATCACCCAAGGTTTATCGAACTCGGGGAGGAAGAGGTCAAAGATATCCCTCTCAAGCAACCCTGCAATCACGATACAAGAAGTCTCTTGTGTCCCCAACACACCGAATACACTTGTCAGATGTATAGGTGCACTAGTTCGACGAAGAGATAGTGAAATACAAGTGGTATAGATGATGGTAATATTGCAGGAAGTAAAGATGCAGTAAAACAATAAACAAGCGGTGCCAGAAAATAGCTTGCTAGCGTGGGAAACAATTCTCTGTGGTGTAACTTATCCGGAAACAAGGCCTAGGGATCATACTTTCACTAGTGGACACTCTCAACATTGCAATCATAATTGAATATAAATAAGCACTTCACTATGCTATTCCGAATTACTCTCTGGCAAGATAACGAACTCTAATTCATCATGTAGGAAAACCTTAAAGATGTATTCCCAAGTACTAATGAACACCCCACGCTGTCACTTTGAGCATTCATACGAGGTACTAACAGACCACAATTTCATAGAGACATCCAACTCAAATCATAACTCAGTGAATAAGTATTCTGTGAAATATAGCCTAAGAGACCCACACGGTGCACACACTCGTCACCTTTACACACGTGGGACAAGGAGTCTCCGGAGATCACATAAGTAAAATCCACTTGAATAGCATAACGACATCTAGATTACAAAACTCATCATATGGATCTCAATCATGTAAGGCAGCTCATGAGATCATTGTATTGAAGTACATGGGAGAGAGATTAACCACATAGCTACCGGTACAGCCCTTAGCCTCGAGGGAGAACTACTCCCTCCTCATGGGAGACAGCAGCGACGATGAAGATGGCGGTGGTGTAGATGGAGATGCCTTCCGGGGGCACTTCCCCGTCCCGGCGGTGTGCCGGAACAGAGACTCCTGTCCCCCAGATCTTGGCTTCGCGATGGCGGCGGCTCTGGAAGGTTTCTCGTACCGTGGCTTTTCCGTCTCGAAGATTTAGGTCAGGGTGCTTTAAATAGGCGAAGAGGCGGAGTCGGAAGGGCTACGGAGCCGCCACACAATAGGGGGGCGCGCCCCCCTGGGCCGCGCCGCCCACACGTGTGGGGCCCTCAGGGCTCCCCTCTGGTCCCCCTTTGACTTTCTGGAAGGTTCCGGGAAAAATAAGATGTTGGGCATTGATTTCGTCCGATTCCGAGAATATTTCCTTTGTAGGATTTCTGAAACCAAAAACATCAGAAAACAGACAACCGGCCCTTCGGCATCTCGTCAATAGGTTAGTTCCGGAAAACGCATCAAAACGATATAAAGTGTGAACAAAACATGTAGGTATTGTCATAAAACAAGCATGGAACATCGTAAATTATAGATACGTTTGAGACGTATCAAGCATCCCCAAGCTTAGTTCCTACTCGCCCTCGAGTAGGTAAACGATAACAATGATAATTTCTTAAGTGACATGCTACCAACATAATCTTGATCAACATTATTGTAAAGCATATGAAGTGAATGAAGTGATAGTAAAGATAATGACTAAACAACTGAATCATATAGCAAAGACTTTTCATGAATAGTACTTTCAAGACAAGCATCAATAAGTCTTGCATAAGAGTTAACTCATAAAGCAATAGATTCAAAGTAAAAGGTTTCGAAGCAACACAAATGATGATTAAGTTTTAGCAATTGCTTTCAACTTGTAACATGTATATCTCATGGATAGTTGTCAACATAAAGCAATATAACAAGTGCAATAGGTAAACATGTAAGAATCAATGCACACGAGTTGACACAAGTGTTTGCTTCTAAGATAGAAAGAAGTAGGTAAACTGACTCAACATAAAGTAGAAGATAGGCCCTTCGCAGAGGGAAGCAGGGATTAAATCATGTGCTAGAGCTTTTTAAGTTTTGAAATCATATAGAGAGCATACAAATAAAGTTTTGAGAGGTGTTTGTTGTTGTCAACGAATGGTAATGGGTACTCTAGCTACCTTATCAACCAGACTTTCAAGAGCGGCTCCCATGAAGGACGTTATCTCTACCAACAAGGTAGATCATCCCTCTTCTCTTTTGTTTACACATGTATTTTAGTTTCATTATTTATAGATGACACTCCTCCCAACCTTTTGCTTACACAAGCCATGGCTAACCGAATCCTCGGGTGCCTTCCAACATTCACATACCATGGAGGAGTGTCTATTTGCAAAATTAAGTTGCTTACCGATAGATCAGGGCAAAGCATGTGAAGAGAATTATTAATGCAAGTTAATTAATTGGGGCTGGGCACCCCATTGCCAGCTCTTTTTGCAAAATTATTGGATAAGCGGATATGCCACTACTCCATTGGTGCAAGTCTGTCCGAAGTAAATGACAAGATCGAAAGATAAACACCACATACTTCCTCATGAGCTATAAAACATTGACACAAATAAGAGATAATAGCTTTTGAATTGTTTAAAGGTAGCACATGAAATATTTGCTTGGAATGGCAGAGAAATACCATGTAGTAGGTAGGTATGGTGGACACAAATGGCATAGTTTTTGGCTCAAGGATTTGGATGCACGAGAAGAATTCCTCTCAATACAAGGCTAGGCTAGCAAGGTTGTTTGAAGCAAACTCAAGTATAAAACGGTGCAGCAAGACTCACATATGAACATATTGTAAGCATTATAAGACTTTACATCGTCTTCCTTGTTGTTCAAACACCTTAACCGGAAAATATCTAGACTTAGAGAGACCAATCATGCAAACCAAATTTTAACAAGCTCTATGTAGTTCTTCATTAATGGGTACAAAGTACATGATGCAAGAGCTTAAACATGATCTATATGAGCACAACAATTGCCAAGTATCAAATTATTCAAGACATTATACCAATTACCACATGCAGCATTTTCTCGTTTCCAACCAAATAGCAATGAACGAAGCGGTTTCAACCTTCGCCATGAACATTAAGAGTAAAGCTAAGAACACATGTGTTCATACGCAACAACGGAGCGTGTCTCTCTCCCACACAAGCATGAATTTATTCGAGAGAATGAAAAATAACAAAACGAAAATAAAAGCACACGAGACGCTCCAAGTAAAGTACATAAGATGTGATCGAATAAAAATATAGTTTCACTAGAGGTGACTCGATAAGTTGTCGATGAAGAAGGGGATGCCTTGGGCATCCCCAAGCTTAGATGCTTGAGTCTTATTGAAATATGCAGGGATGAACCACGGGGCATCCCCAAGCTTAGGCTTTTCACTCTTCTTGATCATATATCATCCTCCTCTCTTGACCCTTGAAAACTTCCTCCACACCAAACTCGAAGCAAACTCATTAGAGGGTTAGTGCATAATCAAAAATTTACATGTTCAGAGGTAACACAATCATTCTTAACACTTCTGGACATTGCCCAAAGCTACTGGAAGTTAATGGAACAAAGAAATCCATCCAACACGACAAAAGAGGCAATGCGAAATAAAAGGCAGAATCTGTCAAAACAGAACAGTCCGTAAAGACGAATTTTTCTGGGGCACTTAACTTGCTCAGATGAAAAAGCTCAAATTGAATGAAAGTTGCGCACATATCTGAAGATCACGCACGTAAATTGGCAGATTTTTCTGAGTTACCTACAGAGATCCCTGCCCGAATTCGTGACAGATAGAAATCTGTTTCTGCGCAGTAATCCAAATCTAGTATCAACCTTGCTATCAAAGACTTTACTTGGCACAACAATGCAATAAAATAAAGATAAGGAGAGGTTGCTACAGTAGTAACAACTTCCAAGACACAACAAAACAGTAGCAAAATAAAGACATGGGTTATCTCCCAAGAAGTTCTTTCTTTATAGCCATTAAGATGGGCTCAACAATTTTAATGATGCTCACATAAGGATGAGAGTTGAAGCAAAAAGAGAGCATCAAAAAGCAAGTATGAAACAAATTTAAGCCTAACCCACTTCCTATGAAAAGGAATCTTGTAAATAAACAAATTCATGAAGCATAATGCAACAAGCATAGAAAGATAAAACCAGTGCAACTTCAAGATTTTCAGCAAAAAGAGAGGTGTTTTAGTAACACGAAAATTTCTACAACCATATTTTCCTCTCTCATAAATATTTTCAGTAGCATCATGAACAAACTCAACAATATAACTATCAAATGAAACATTCTTATCATGAGCTATATGCATAAAATTATTACTCTCCACATAAGCATAATCAATTTTATTAGTTGTAGTGGGAGCAAATTCAACAAAGTAGCTATCATTATTATTCTCATCAAGTGTAGGAGGCATAGTATAATCATAATAAAATTTACTCTCCATAGTAGGCAGCACCAAAAGACCACTATCATTATAATCATCATAAATAGGAGGCAAAGTATCATCAAAGAAAATTTTCTCCTCAATGCTTGGGGGACTAAAAATGTCATGCTCATCAAAACCAGCTTCCCCAAGCTTAGAATTTTCCATATCATTAGCAACAATGGTGTTCAAAGCGTTCATACTAATATCATTGCTACTAGCATGCAAATAAGATTCCATAGGTTTTTTAATTTTCGCAGCAAACACTCCATGTCTTAACTCAGGAAATAGAATAAAAAGCTCACTGTTTATTTCCATTATGCCTAACTAGTGAACAAGAAACAAAAAGATGCAATTGCAGGATCTAAAGGAAATAGCTTCGAGCACTCACAACGGCACCAGAAAATAACTTAGTTACCTGGGATCGGAGTATGAGTGCCTTTTACCTTTCCTCCCCGGCAACGGCGCCAGAAAAGTGCTTGATGTCTACGCACGCTTCTATTCCTGTAGACAGTGTTGGGCCTCCAAGAGCAGAGGTTTGTAGAACAGCAAAGCATGTTTCCCTTAAGTGGATCACCCAAGGTTTATCGAACTCGGGGAGGAAGAGGTCAAAGATATCCCTCTCAAGCAACCCTGCAATCACGATACAAGAAGTCTCTTGTGTCCCCAACACACCTAATACACTTGTCAGATGTATAGGTGCACTAGTTCGGCGAAGAGATAGTGAAATACAAGTGGTATAGATGATGGTAATAATGCAGGATGTAAAGATGCAGTAAAACAGTAAACAAGCGGTGCCCGAAAATAGCTTGCTGGCGTGGGAAGCAATTCTCTGTGGTGTAACTTATTCAGAAACAAGGCCTAGGGATCATACTTTCACTAGTGGACACTCTCAACATTGCAATCATAATTGAATATAAATAAGCACTTCACTATGCTATTCCGAATTACTCTCTGGCAAGATAACGAACTCTAATTCATCATGTAGGCAAACCTTAAAGATGTATTCCCAAGTACTAATGAACACCCCACGCTGTCACTTTGAGCATTCATAGGAGGTACTAACACACCACAATTTCATAGAGACATCCAACTCAAATCATAACTCCGTGAATAAGTATTCTGTGAAATATAGCCTAAGAGACCCACACGGTGCACACACTGTCACCTTTACACACGTGGGACAAGGAGTCTCCGGAGATCACATAAGTAAAATCCACTTGAATAGCATAACGACATCTAGATTACAAAACTCATCATATGGATCTCAATCATGTAAGGCAGCTCATGGGATCATTGTATTGAAGTACATGGGGGAGAGATTAACCACATAGCTACTGGTACAGCCCTTAGCCTCGAGGGAGAACTACTCCCTCCTCATGGGAGACAGCAGCGACGATGAAGATGGCGGTGGTGTCGATGGAGATGCCTTCCGGGGGCACTTTCCCGTCCCGGCGGCGTGCCGGAACAGAGACTCATGTCCCCCAGATCTTGGCTTCGCGATGGCGGTGGCTCTGGAAGGTTTCTCGTACCGTGGCTTTTCCGTCTCGAAGATTTAGGTCAGGGAGCTTTAAATAGGCGAAGAGGCGGAGTCGGAAGGGCTACGGAGCCGCCACACAATAGGGCTCCCCCTGGGCCGCGCCGCCCACACGTGTGGGGCCCCCAGGGCTCCCCTCTGACCCCCCTTTGACTTTCTGGAAGGTTCCGGGAAAAATAAGATGTTGGGCATTGATTTCGTCCGATTCCGAGAATATTTCCTTTGTAGGATTTCTGAAACCAAAAACAGCGAGAAAACAAGAATCGGCCCTTCGGCATCTCGTCAATAGGTTAGTTCTGGAAAATGCATCAAAACGATATAAAGTGTGAACAAAACATGTAGGTATTGTCATAAAACAAGCATGGAACATCAGAAATTATAGATACGTTTGAGACGTATCAGGGCGCCCCCCCCTTTGGCCGCGCCGCCTTGTGGGGTGGGGCCCCCTTGGCTCCCCTCTGGCCCCTCTTCGGTGCTCTGGAAGCTTCCGGGAAAAATAAGATACTGAGCGTTGATTTCGTCCAATTCCGAGAATATTTCCTTTGTAGGATTTCTGAAACCAAAAACAGCACAAAACAGGAACCGGCACTTCGGCATCTCGTTAATAGGTTAGTTCCGGAAAATGCATGAAAACGATATAAAGTGTGAACAAAACATGTAGGTAATGTCATAAAACTAGCATGGAACATAAGAAATTATGGATACGTTGGAGACGTATCATTCTTATGTTCCACTAATTCTGCTGGGTTCATGTTATAGGCTCTCTGGGCTATGGGTCCTGTTCCAGGGATAAACTCAATGATAAACTCAATATCCCGATCTGGGGGCATACCGGGTAGATCATCAGGAAACGCATCGGGGTATCTACAGACGACCCTGATCTGATCCAAAGTTGGCTTGGCTAAACTCTGGTTGCATGTGAACTTTCTGGGCAGCCTTTCAGACACGTGTTCTACTAACACTCTGGTGCTACTAGTCATGGTGATGGCCTTCTTGGCACAATCATACAATCCATGATGTTTCGACATCCAGTCCATACCCAGTACTACTTCCAAACCTTTTGCTCCCAGAACAATCAAATTTGCATAAAAATATATTTCATGAATTCTAATGGGTACATCTTTGCAAATTTTTCTAGCTTTTGTAGTTGAACCAGGTATTTGAACTATCATGACATGCTTCAAACTGATTGGTTGAATCTTTCTAGTGCATGCAAAATCTTCAGTAACAAACGAATGCGATGCTCCAGAATCAAACAATACTCTTGCAGGTACTGAGTTAACAGAAAACATACCCAGCACGACATCTGGCGCTTCCTGGGCTTCTTCAGCACTCATGTGAAAGAGGCGGCCGTTGCGGTTGTTCGGGTTGTTTGGGACAAATTTCCTGCCGGTTGAGACACGGCGTTGCTGCTGAGCAGGTGCAGCTGTTGGAGATATGCCCAAGAGGCAATAATAAAATTGGTTATTATATATCTTTATGTTTATGATAAAAGTTTATATACCATGCTATAATTGTATTAACCGAAACATTGATACATGTGTGTTATGTAAACAACAATGAGTCCCTAGTAAGCCTCTTAACTAGCTTGTTGATTAATAGATGATTAGTTTCATAATCATGAACATTGGATGTTATTAATAACAAGGTTATATCATTATATGAATGATGTAATGGACACACCCAATTAAGCGTAGCATAAGATCACGTCATTAAGTTATTTGCTATAAGCTTTCGATACATAGTTACCTAGTCCTTTCGACCATGAGATCATGTAAATCACTTATACCGGAAAGGTACTTTGATTACATCAAACGCCATTGCGTAAATGGGTGGTTATAAAGGTGGGATTAAGTATCCGGAAAGTATGAGTTGAGGCATATGGATCAACGAGTGGGATTTGTCCATCCCGATGACGGATAGATATACTCGGGCCCTCTCGGTGGAATGTCGTCTAATTAGCTTGCAAGCATATGAATAAGTTCATAAGAGACTACATACCACGGTACGAGTAAAGAGTACTTGTCGGGAGACGAGGTTGAACAAGGTATAGAGAGATACCGATGATCAAACCTCGGACAAGTAAAATATCGCGTGACAAAGGGAATTGGTATCGTATGTGAATGGTTCATTCGATCACTAAGTCATCGTTGAATATGTGGGAGCCATTATGGATCTCCAGATCCCGGTATTGGTTATTGGTCGGAGAGAGTTCTCAACCATGTCTACATAGTTCGCGAACCGTAGGGTGACACACATAAGGTTTGATGTCGTATTAGTAGAACTTGAATATGGAATGGAGTTCGAAGTATTGTTCGAAGTCTCGGATGGGATCCCGGACATCACGAGGAGTTCCGGAATGGTCCGGAGAATAAGATTCATATATAGGAAATCATTTTATAAGTTTGAAAATGATCCGGTGCATTTATGGAAGGTTCTAGAAGGTTCTAGAAAAGTCCGGAAGAAATCACTTTGGAAGGCAGAGTCCCGAAGAGACTCCACCTCCCATGGCCGGCCAACCCTAGAGGGGTGGAGTCCCAGGTGGACTCCATCAAGGGTGGCCGGCCACCCCCCTCATGGAAGGGTGGGAGTCCCACTTGAGGTGGGAATCCCACCTTGCTAGGTTTCCCTACACATGGAAGGTTTTGGGTTGGGGTCTTATTCAAAGACTTGTAGTCCAACACTTGGGGGTTCCACCTATATAAAGAGGGGCCAAGGGGAGGGGGCCGGCCACCACAACACCACCACCTTGGCCGCACCCCAAGGAGGCCGGCCACCCCTTCTCCCCAAACCCTAGCCGCCCCACTCCTCCCCCTCTCCCGCAACGCTTAGAGAAGCTCCGCCGGAGATCTCCATCGCCACCGCCACCACGCCGTCGTGCTGCCGGATTCAAGGAGGAGCTACTACTTCCGCTGCCCGCTGGAACGGGGAGAAGGACGTCGTCTTCATCAACACCGAACGTGTGACCGAGTACGGAGGTGCTGCCCGATTGTGGCACCGTCAAGATCTTCTACGCGCTTTTGAAAGCGGCAAGTGATCGTCTACCGCAGCAACAAGAGCCTCATCTTGTAGGCTTTGGAAATCTTCAAGGGTGAGTCTCGTTCATCCCCTCGTTGCTCTCATCTTGTAGATTGCATCTTGGCTTGGATTGCGTTCTCGCGGTAGGAAATTTTTTGTTTTCTATGCAACGAATCCCTACAGCAGCGGTGTTGGGGGTGGTCTTGGCAAGCTTCTTGGGGCACTCATTGGAGTAGCGACCCACAAATCCGCATTCATAACAAGTCACAGTTGACTTGTCCTTGGGGGTGATGGGGACAGCGTTGCTTCCAGTCCTTGGAGCAGTGTTGGTGTTGCTGTGGTTGCCGGGGGCTCTCATTGGGGCACGGTTGAAGTTGTTGTTGTTGGCATGGTGGTTGTTGTTGTTGTTGTGGCCTCCTGGCCTTTGGTGTCCTCCACTCCGGTTCTGGAAACTCGGACGTGACATCGGTATCTGGGGCTTGTTGTTTCTCGGAGCAAATCCTCCGCTTGAGCTGGGGCGATACCTTGGGGTATTGTTGGGCCCACTCTGGTGCATCATGCGGCGTTTGCGGTTCTCATTAGCTTGATGGAGCTTTCCCTCCATCTGGATGGTTGAGTCCACCAGGGCTTCTAAGTCAGCAAAGGAAATGTTGACCAGCACAGTCTGCATCTCATCATGCAGTCCGTTCAAGAATCTTTCCTTCCTTTTCTCAGTGGTTTCGGTCTCATCCGGGGCGTACCTTAACAGAGTGAGAAACCTGTCGCGGTATTCCACCACAGACATCCTGCCCTGCTTGAGTTCCCTGAACTCGTCCCTCATCTTCTTTATCAGAACCGGGAGCACGTGATACTTGCTGAACTTGAGCTTGAAATCTGCCCAGGTCATTATCTGTCCTGCATTCATGGCACGGGTGCTGGTCCACCAGGCTCTGGCAGGTCTTGCTAAGTAATGAGTGGCGAACAATACTTTTTCCGCGGCTTCTACTCCCGTAACTTCCAGGTTGTTCTCCATTGTCTGGAGCGAGTCATCAGCATCTAGTGGCTCTTCGGTCTTGCTAAACATTGGAGGGTTTGTGTTCTGGAAATTCTTGAGTTTAGATCCAAGATGATCATGGTTTCCATGGCCCTGATTGTTGTTAGCAATCTGTTGAAGTGCTGCAATATTGGCTTGTCTTTCAGCTCTTTCAGCCTCTCTATCTGCCATCATCATTTGCAACATCTGCATCATTGCATCTTGATTCGTGCTATGGGTTGGAGGGGCCATCTGAACATTGAGATAGATCATGAGATAAGAGGGAATTTTCTATGGCTTGTTTTGGGTAAGTTGATAAATTTAAAACTGGGGTACTTGTCATGTTGAAAACAAACAACACTTTCATTCATTTCAAACAGCACACATTACAAACTAACACCCAATGGTTTTAAGAACCATTTTACCCGCGCTACGATACAAGGGATTGGATACAAACTCACACCTACTCAAATGATCAAGTGAAACTACTCATCATCAATCATCGATCTCGATGAAGTCATCTTCTTCGGCCTCCAGAAACTCATAGTCTTCCACATCAGTGTTCTCATCTTCCTCAAAGTCATCATCATCACTCAGGTAGACTGCTCCTCCCTGAATGTCTTCACCTTCTCCAGAGCCCTCAACTGAGTCTCCTGTGCCTGGACAGTCTCCTCCAAGGATGCTATCTTTGCGCGGAGGCGCGCAATGGTGGAGTCCTTGGCACGCTGCAGGCGGAGTGACTTGCGGTCCTTCGCAAGCATCTTGATGGTCTCGGTCTGCTGCGACATGTGGAGGTGAGACGTGTTGGCGTAAACACGAGAGTTGTCCAGCTCCTTCTGGGTCTCGTGCAGCATATAGTCCAGGTGCTCCACATGATGCTTCATCTCGGGGTGTGACGGCAGGTCCATGGGTCCTCCAATGGAGTCATGCCTTGCAAGGTGAGCAAAGCGAGTCCCATGGATCAGAGTCACGTTCTGCCCGCACAGACGGGCAAGTGCTTTCTGCAGAGCACGAGCGAGTCCGTCCAGCCAGTTGCTCTCCCGGATGGAGAAGTGGATCCTCTCGGACATGGGAGGCTCCATCTTGCCTCTCAGATCCGCAACGACAACCCACTATAGTTCCCCTCCGGGCTGGTCGTTGACTTGAGTTCCGAAGAACTCCGGGTGTGGGCGCCCGAGATGCTCAGACAAAGCATCCAAGTCCCTATCGAAAATCAAGCTACCGCCATTGCCCAGCTGGTAAAACTTGGTCTGGTTTAGTGGCTCCATCTGTAAGTGAATTAGATGAGTAAGTTAGAGAAGTGCAAGTGTATCAAAATTTTATGTAAAATTTCAAAGTAAAGCATGAATTTCATATTTTAGAAAAGGTCTCAAGGGTAAGAGTGTGAATAAATTTTTCGCAAATATTCACTTCATTAATTTTTGAAACTAAGTTTTTTAGACGTCCATTCTAACTAGGGACTCCTAAGGTCAAACAATGGCTCTGATACCAACTTGTCAACACCCGGATTTTTAAGTCCAGATGCCTATTATGCCATACATCGCAATCCCAGGAAGATTGTTTTTGCGAGACATAACAGTTTAATATCATAGAGTCATCATTCATTACAAACCATAGTCGTCTTATTACAATAGATCACATGATCCAAACTTACAATAATAGTAGATCTAAGGATCAACACACACACAACACATAGCGGAAGCGAAGTTGTAGTAGTCCATCTAATCCATAGGCAACGCTTGACGTTAGAAGACGATCCTAGTTATCGTAGACGTCCTGCTATCCGTCATCCTGATATTGTTGCTCCTCTTCATAGTCTGGCCATTTGAATAGCCAGGGACACAGCCGTGAGTACTTTAAAGTACTCGCAAACTAATACTAGTGTAAGTACTATCAATTTTAGTAAGGGGGTGCTAAGCTCTAGGTTTATTTGCATAAAGCCAATTTTAGTTCATAAGCATTTAGTAAGAGACTCTTCATTGTCTAACTAACTCAAGTGGGAACATTAGTGTCATTCCCACAACTCTGTTGCGATCAAGTCAAATTCACCTTTCAATTCACCATTCATTTTTAGAAAACATCTCACAACGGAACAGTATGGCCATCCAACCGTCCATAACTGCGGACACGGCTATTCGAATAGGTTTACACTCTGCAGAGGTTGTACACTTGTGCCACAACTTTTGATTACATCCTTCAGGGATAACCCTGAATAATCATACTCAGTATGCGGATCATCAACCATAACCTTTCACTTACATATCCTAGTATAGGCACCTCTCCCCATGAGCTTGGTCTCCCAGTGAAGACAAACCGTCAACCTGGGAACTGCACAGGGCTTGGGCCGGACATTCACCTGATTTCACGTTATTTCACTTTCAACGGAGGTAGCCTCGGCATAACCCCTATGACGCTTGTTTAGAGGGACCCATACTAAAATACATAAACTTCCAGTTAAGCCCTACCCATAGTCAGGTATTGTGGGGGTACTTGTAAAATTGGAATGGTATCGCATCCGAACCCAATCATCAGTTTTTATCAAATTCATCATGTTATTCAAGTCACATTCACCTTGAAAATCTTTCAATAGAATGACTCATCATTCCAATGTTTTCAAAGTTATTTCATTTCACATTATCCCATCTAGAGTAGTCACTTTTAGTTTTTAGCACTAGCAACTAGTAATGAGGGGTGCTAATTAGCTTGTATTGCTCTAGGCTAAATTTGATGCTCTTGTACTACTCTATATCTAGACCAAGTGAATCATAAATCGAAAGTAAACTTTGATAAACCAAAGTCAAAAGCTTGTAAGGTAAAAACTTGGATTGGGATCATTAAGCATAAAGTATTATGTAAGAGTGCCTTGCTCTAGGGGAGCTTTGCACTAAGGTAGCTTGCAAGAGTATAGCTTGCCTTGATGGGTACAGTGGTCAAAGTTCTCTTCTTCTTCTTCAAAGTAGACCTCCTCCTCCTGGTACTCCTCAGTACTAGCATCTATACACGAATACGAGGTATACAATCACCAAACAATTCTTAAGGGCTAGACTAAGCACACCAATGGTTCACTGTTGTCGTCAGAAACCCACCGGCGGGCAGCGACGGGCAACACCGTAGAGCCGGGAACAACCTAGAGCTGCGGCTGGCTGAGGTCCCTCCGAGCGACGGCCCGCAAAGCCTTCTGGTCACACGTCCGATGCTCGATGCAAGGGCGTGCCACCTGACCTATACCTGGTCGGGAAGGTGATGGAGATGCCTCGCTTAGTTTCTCGCATGGCATACACGTAAACATTAAATACGAGCCTCGATCGGCTCTCGGGTTATCCTGTGAATCGGCTCGAGGAGCCGATCCACCCATGATTCGTACGAGGTGCACGAATATATGGTGGTCCTGCTTGATCAAGATAAAGCTAATGAGATCTACGACGATTTAGGGTTTTCACCGCATAATCGGATCATCCTACTCACGGTTGGGCCTCGCGGCCACGCACGGTGATCGTAAGCCGATCCTAAACAAGGCCTAAAAACCAACACAAGGTTGATCCCGGAACATCCTGTTTAGGGCCAGCGAACGACACCCTACGTGCCGCTGGATCCTCCACCCCTTTGTAAGGCCTAACTATTGCGAGATATTAAACTAATCCTTGTAGAACAAGGAGCAATCGTAACGGATCAGATCTACTAAATAATGATCAAGCGGGGTGCCGCCCCCACACCTAAGATAGGTGTGAGGGCGGCTAGACATGCAAGGGTTGCACTACGATAGCATGTTACGCGAAGAACTATGCTAACCCTAACACATCTACGATAACTACGCTGCTCGCCATCAACAAGGCTTCAGTACGAGCAACGCATGAACAACGTGGAGCTTATGCTGCCTAGATCGCAAGATGCGATCTAGGCAGCATGTTGCTTACCGATAGAAACCCTCGAGACGAAGGAGTTGGCGATGCGCCGAGATTGATTTGTTGGTTGAACGTTGGTTGTTGTTTATTCCATAAACCCTAGATACATATTTATAGTCCAGGGGACTTTCTAACTTAGACGTGCACCTAACCGTGCACGAGTAAAATTCCAACTAACCGACACGTATCCTAATATGTTACGGATACAAAGGCGAGACTAGCCCAAACTCAGCATAACGAGCCGATTCACGTAATTCTTCCATGTATATTCTTCAATTTCATCCTGATCGCGGCCCACCTCTGGCTCGGTCAAATTCTGGTGATAACACATGCCCCCCTGGTTTTGGAATTGGTAATTCCAAAATCACTCTGCTTTACCTTCGTCGGGTCATGTCGTGGCAGAACCGTTGCAGTATCCGTTATCATGATGCCTTGCCTTCTCAACTTCTCCGCGTGACCTGGCAGTTTTTTTTTTTTAGGCACCACTTCCTCGGAAACTGCTGTGGCATTGAATTTCCACTATATCCCCTTTTATTTAACCGCTCCGCACAGTTTATTTCCGCATCTTCTTCGCATTAGCACTCCAAAAACCCTCCTGTGCCACCATGTCCTCTTCCTCCTCTGCCTCATCGGATCTTTCCACCCAGTCCTCTTCCTCCCACGAGCCGACGCCGGAACCGAATCCGGCGGAGGTCCACGCAGCCAACATCCGCCACGCCATTGAGGCCGGGGAGGAGTCTAGCCATGACTTCTCCATCTGGTCAGAGGACGACAAGTCCCTGACCGACGGGGAGAGCGACCTCCGCTTCCTCGCCAGCGGGGAAACGGAGGAGGAGAGCGACGACGACCGCTTCTCCTGTGACTTCACCTCTCCCGAGGAGGTGGAGGAGGAAGAAGAGGAGGAGGAGGAGGACGACACCTCCTCCGACGAGCCGCCGGCCAAGCGGTTCTGCCCCTGGCCGGGGAACCTCAGCGACTTTGACAGCGACGACGGCGACGCTGATGAAGAAGACGAGGACAATGAGGGCCCGGTCGGCGGCCACTGGAGCGACGACGAGCCCACTGGGAGCAGCGCCGACATCGGCGACGACGGCGACGACGAGGGCAGCGACGGCCCGTAGATAGGACCTCTAGTATAGGACCAGTAGTAGTAGATGGGGCAATGTATCCCCTAGTACTTCCTTTTGAGAGCAATCAGCTTTTTATGTAAGAAATCTATCAATGAAGAACTTTCCCCAATTTGATCTTGCCGATTTCCTTTGAGTTTAATTTAGCCGATTTCTTCTTATACTGATCTTGCCGATTTGTCCCCTTTGCCAATGCGTAATGAGCCGATAGCAACGCATCGGTCCTTTAAAAATCACCCTTCCATCCTTCAACTGATGATTTTGAAATCTAGTGGATAATGTAGCATCTTCAAGGAAGCCTTTGAATTCTTCCAACCAAACCTAATAGTCTTCTTTAATACTCATCATTTGTGAAGAAGGTGGCGACGAAAGACCAGCCGATGGTACCCCAATCGGCTCTTAAACAGAGTATCCACCGAGCCTGCTTGCCCCCGAGCCTTACTCGAGGCGAGAATGTCAGAGAGGACGTACCAAAACCGATCACCTTTCCTCCTTAGAAAGCCGACAACCCCTTCTGTCAACACGGCTGAACTAGCACCAAAGATTGGAAATCCTCGACAAGAAGGTTCAGGAACCCGGATCGGCTCGAAGCAGCTGAAGAAATTTCCATTGTTTTACTCCTGCGAAGAAGCAGAAGGCACCACAGTTGGCCTGGATTTGGTGGAGATTCGGTAAACCTCGCATAATTCCACTAGAGTCGATGGCCCTTGCATCGGCTGTCTTTTTTTGTTTTTTTTTACTGGCCGATTTTCTCCTATCGGCCTCAATATTTCGCTGCACACATGTCCTCCTGCACCTGTTCCCATGTTCATCGTGTTTAGGTGCCCCCCGAGCCGAATCTGTCAGGGAATGGCAGATATCGGCTCTGCAATTCGCACGTCGGCTCTCGATAGGATCAAGGACGAACACAAGCAGAACATGTGGTGAGGATAATCTTGGCCGATCGCTGGAATCGGCCTCCATATCTATTGAAGTGTTGACTGAAGGTTCTGTAATGCTCCTTCCTAATTTTTGGGGCCGATCACAAGGATCAGCCTCGCCCCGTTTGCTCATTGCTTTGCCTCGGCTACATGGTCGGGCCGGTGGATAAAACCAGCTTAACCCTTCCCTTCGTCACGTCGATGCGCTCGCGATCGTCCAAATTGATACCCGAGAGGGGTTCTTGGCTTGCTGCTTCCCATGCGTTCATGCCGGCCGTTGAAATTTCGGCTGAATCATCGGCTCGGACGACTTCTACCTCATCTCCATCCCATTGTATTATGCATTGGTGCATCGTGGAGGGAATGCGGCGGTTGGCGTGGATCCAATCTCTTCCTAGCGGAACAGACATAAGTGCTCGTGCTATCGACGATGAAGAACGTTGTAGGGATAGTTTTCCTTCCTACAGTCAGATCCACGTTCAGAACACCTTGTGCGTCAGACGCTTGGCCGTTGAAATCGCTCAATGTCACATTGGTCTTGATTAGATCTGAGCTAGAGCGTCCCAGCCGACGTAGCATAGAGTACGGCATGATGTTGACTGCCGCTCCGGTGTCCACCAGCATCTTATTTACCGGCCTCCCATCGATATAACCTCGCAAATACAAGGCCTTCAGATGTCTGTAGCTTCTTTCTTGTGGCTTCTCAAAGATAACCGGCCTCGGGCCGCAGTCAAGTTGTGCAACAGGTGCCTCGTCTAATCTCGGAGCACTCTGAACTCCGAAAGGAGGATGAACACCATGTTTGTGCCGGCCGATGTTTCATCATCGGCTTTCCTTTGTTTGGGGCGCCACTCCATTTTCCGTGGACGACCCTCTTCGTCCGGGGTTCGGCTGAACTTTCGCAGCCGGATCAGGTCGTGCCTTCCTTAACGTATGCAAGTATAACCTTTCGGCTTCCTCCGAGGCCGCGCAATCGGCTGAACCACTGCGCTTTTGTGAACGGCTGAGTCCATCGGGGCACCACCTTGGACGGTGGTACTGTCTTCTTCCTCTTCTTGTCCCTCGTCTTCGAATCCTCGAGATCTGCCCGGCGAGGGACTCGGCGCGTTTGCTTTGTGGCGGGAGAGGCCCTAGGCGCTTGAACACGGACACGTTGGCTGCCTCCTTCTTCTTACGGTTGCATTACGGGCAATTGCCGATTGTGGGCAATCGGCTCATTCCTGAATCCCGGCGGTGTACGAAGAAGGGGCGGTCCCGATGCTGTCGTTGTCATCTTGCTCCCTTGATTTTTCCGTGGCACGGCGCTCGTGCTCCTCCTCATCGCGATCGTGCCGACGATGTCTTCTGGCTCCTCTAGCCAGACGATCTCTCTCATCATCATCGCTGGATCGTCGGCGTTGGTCATACTGACTCACATACTTGTTGAGGAGGTGATCAGAGAGGGGTCTTTGATATCTCATGTTCTTCACTTCTCCCTCTGTGACGTAGCGCTTGCCATCATGACGGGGCCGATCGCGTGGAGCGGCCTCTTCTGTGTCCTTGCTATGAGAGCAGCTGCCCTCGTCTCCATCTTTGCCAGAGTGGTGCCCAGGTCCTACCATGTTGATGCTGAACAAGGATCCTGGCTGGCAACCTTCAGGGTAAGTGCATTCTACCATGTTAACGGCGGGGAAGGGCTGGGTGTCGACCTTCATAGCGTACTGGTTGAAAATTAGACGCCCTTTTTCTATCGCCGCTTGGATGTGCTGACGCCATACCCTGCGGTCGTTGGTGGCATGGGAGAGCGAGTTGTGCCATTTGCAGTATGGCTTTCCGTTCAGCTCTTGCACCGTGGGGAATTTGAGACCTTCGGGAATCGTCAAGCTGCTTCTCCTTGAGCAGGAGGTCGAAGATTTGCTCAGTCTTGGTCACGTCAAAATCAAATCCCCTGGGCGGGCCTGGTGGCTTTACCCATTTGCAGGATACGGGGGTCCCTCCCCGAGTCCATTCAGCCACTGCTACCTCTTGGTCTCCCGCATGAACTTCGTCTTCCTCTGCATCGACCAGGACTACTGCACGCTTGAACTTGTCTTGGTACAGGTCCGGGTGGCGCTGTTCATATGCCGATAGTTTCTGAACCATGTGCGCCAGTGAGGGATAATCTGCTTGGGAGGCCATGTCTTTGAGGCTGTGTTGCAAGGCCTGCTACCGCCAACTCGATTGCTTCTTTTTCGGTTATACGAACCGAATAACATCGGTTCCTAAGATTCTCGAAGCGCTGGATGTATTGCATCACGGTTTCTCCGCGCTTCGACGTAGTTGTGCTAGATCGGCAATGCCGGACTCGGAAGCCTCCGAATGGTACTGCATATGGAACTGCTCTTCCAAGCTGCTTCCAAGTCCGGATGGAGTACGGTGGCAAAGAGGTGTACCATCCGAAAGCCGATCCCGTGAGGGACTGTGAGAAGAGCCTCACGCGTAGTTGATCCGACACTGAAGCCGGTCCTAGTTGCTGCAAATATCGGCCCACGTGCTCGATGGAGCTGGAACCATCTGATCCACTGAATTTGGAGAAGTCAGGGAGCCGATATTTAGGTGGTAGCGGGATCATCTCATAGTCATCGGGGTACGGCTTGGAATAGCCGATGGCCCTTCTTTTCGGCACCATGCCGAACTGGTCTCTCAGTATGGTACCGATCCGATCCGTTGTCTTGGCTGCGGGAGTTGAATTCCGAAGATTCGCCGGGGTGGCGTGCTAGCCGGCCATGTTTGCTTTTCCAGCTACGAGCCAAGCTGCGGGAGCTAAGCTGCGGAGGTTCGTCGGGGTGGCGTACTTAGTTAGCCACGTACGCTTCTCAAGCTACGTCGGCGACGTCCCTCTGTTTTCCCGAAGTCCCCGATGTCGTGGCTTGGTTTGTGAGTGCCCGGTTGCCACAATCTGGCACATACGTGCACGTGTACCCGTGAGGGATCTCCTTAGGCGCCTCGGGCAAGAGCCGGTAGTCACTAGGGTCACCACCGATCTTGTAGACGACGAATGCCGGTGTAGCCGGCACCTACGGTGCTGCCAACGCATATGGCAGCGGTGGACGGGACTGGGTGGCAACTCTCCTTGATGCGTCCCGAGAGCTGGTCTCGACGGCGAGTGCTGGTGCCTCATGATCTCCTGGATCACGCGAAGAGCGACACGCTCCAACGTGTTGACCGGGTTCTCGGAGTGGCGGTGTAGCGAGTGAGCCACCAAGTAGTTGATCTCCTGCCGCGGGGACCTGGTGCGTTCTTCCGACGGGGCCGAGAGGTCTATCCCATCTAGTGCACCATTAGGCGAGAACCCCTTCCACCGATGCCATGTGAACGGGTTACGTGGAAAGAGCCGATGAGGTCGGCTTCGAGGATGACTTTGATCTCGTCATACTTCTTCTTGAGCTCGTCCGTCGGATCCTCGTACGTGACTGGCGTGCCGTCCGCCATCTCAGATGTAGATGGCGATGTGGTTGATGTAGAAGCTTGTCCCACCGGGCGTGCCAGAATGTGTTGTCGTCAGAAACCCACCGGCGGGCAGCGACGGGCAACACCGTAGAGCCGGGAACAACCTAGAGCTGCGGCTGGCTGAGGTCCCTCCGAGCGACGGCCCGCAAAGCCTTCTGGTCACACGTCCGATGCTGATGCAAGGGCGTGCCACCTGACCTATACCTGGTCAGGAAGGTGATGGAGATGCCTCGCTTAGTTTCCTGCATGGCATACACGTAAACATTAAATACGAGCCTCGATCGGCTCTCAGGTTATCCTGTGAATCGGCTCGAGGAGCCGATCCACCCATGATTCGTACGAGGTGCACGAATATATGGTGGTCCTGCTTGATCAAGATAAAGCTAATGAGATCTACGACGATTTAGGGTTTTCACCGCATAATCGGATCATCCTACTCACGGTTGGGCCTCGCGGCCACGCACGGTGATCGTAAGCCGATCCTAAACAAGGCCTAAAAACCAACACAAGGTTGATCCCGGAACATCCTGTTTAGGGCCAGCGAACGAGACCCTACGTGCCGCTGGATCCTCCACCCCTTTGTAAGGCCTAACTATTGCAGATATTAAACTAATCCTTGTAGAACAAGGAGCAATCGTAACGGATCAGATCTACTAAATAATGATCAAGCGGGGTGCCGCCCCACACCTAAGATAGGTGTGAGGGCGGCTAGACATGCAAGGGTTGCACTACGATAGCATGTTACGCGAAGAACTATGCTAACCCTAACACATCTACGATAACTACGCTGCTCGCCATCAACAAGGCTTCAGTACGAGCAACGCATGAACAACGTGGAGCTTATGCTGCCTAGATCGCAAGAGGCAGCATGTTGCTTACCGATAGAAACCCTCGAGACGAAGGAGTTGGCGATGCGCCGAGATTGATTTGTTGGTTGAACGTTGGTTGTTGTTTATTCCATAAACTCTAGATACATATTTATAGTCCAGGGGACTTTCTAACTTAGACGTGCACCTAACCGTGCACGAGTAAAATTCCAACTAACCGACACGTATCCTAATATGTTACAGATACAAAGGCAGACTAGCCCAAACTCAGCATAACGAGCCGATTCACGTAATTCTTCCATGTATATTCTTCAT
>NC_061513.1:24266545-24349931 GCF_022539505.1 Lolium rigidum
GCTGCTGCTTGTTAGATGTTAAAGAACGATTTACACTACAGCAACTTCTCAAGATCCAGAAGAAATACAACAAAAAATATTTAGAGCCACCATGTTTTAACGCCAAATAAGTGGAAGGGATCATGTTTTGGATGTCCATATTTATGACTATCAGAATATTCAATAATATTCATAGAACACTTTCGTCTTTTGTATTGTTCATGTTCTTCAAGATAAAATATAGATGACGTTATCGCCCTCGTTACCACAAATGCCAATGTTCAAAGAGCATCTTCTTAGCCATTATTGATACCATCGAATATCTGAAAGATATTACACCAGAATGAAGCCACACGAAGAATCAACCAATACGGTCAATCCTTCCATAACTTTGAAAATGGTTGTTGTTGATTTATTGTCCAAATAACACTTCATCACACGTTTGGTTGATGAATATTCTTGAAATGCAACACAGTCAAGACTTGCACCAAGATCACATAAAGCATTACAATCAAAATCATTGACCCTCATCTTAATGATGGGCTCCCAACCATCTTCTAACTTCCTAGGAATAGAAGTTTCAAGTTTTAGTTTTCTCTTCTCTAGCTTTTATGAGAGCATTTGTAATATGTTTTGTAAAGGCCAAATTTATAGCACTAGCATTGGGACTTCTAGCAAGTTTTTGTAAGAAATTTATAACTTCAGAGATATGACAATCATCAAAATCTAAACCATTATGATCTACAGCAATGGGATCATTGTCCCCAATATTTTGAAATTTTTTAGCGAGCTTTATCACAAACAAGTTTCAAGTAGCTTCGGTAATTTTGCACGCTTTGCACTAGGAGTAGAAACATTGCCAACACCAATTATTTTACCATTGATAGTAGGAGGTGTAGCAACATGTGAAGCATTTTCATTACTAGTGGTGGTAATAGTCCAAACTTTAGCTACATTATTCTCTTTAGCAAGTTTTTCATTTTCTTCTCTATCCCACCTACCATGCAATTCAGCCATCAATCTTATATTCTCATTAATTCTAACTTGGATGGCATTTGCTGTAGTAACAATCTTATTATCATTATCCTTATTAGGCATAACTTTCAATTTTAAAAGATCAACATCAGAGGCAAGTCTATCAACCTTAGAAGCAAGAATATCAATTTTATCAAGCTTTTCTTCAACAGATTTGTTAAAAGCAGTTTGTGTACTAATAAATTCTTTAAGCATGGCTTCAAGACCAGGGGGTACATTCCTATTATTGTTCTAAGAATTCCCATAAGAATTACCATAACCATTACTATTAGCAGAAGGATATGGCCTATAGTTGTTACCAGAATTATTCCTATAAGCATTGTTGTTGAAATTATTACTTTTAATGAAGTTCACATCAACATGTTCTTCTTGGGCAACCAATGAAGCTAAAGGAACATTATTAGGATCAACATTAGATCTACCATTCACAAGCATAGACATAATCACATCAATCTTATCACTCGAGGAAGAGGTTTCTTCAACGAATTTACCTTCTTACCTTGTGGAGCCCTTTCGGTGTGCCATTCGGAGTAATTTATCATCATATCATCAAGAAGCTTTGTAGCCGCCCCCAAAGTAATGGACATAAAGGTACCTCCAGCAGCTGAATCCAATAGGTTCCGCGAAGAAAAATTCAATCCTGCATAAAAGGTTTGGATGATCATCCAAGTAGTTAGTCCATGGGTTGGGCAATTCTTCACCAAAGATTTCATTCTCTCCCATGCTTGAGCAACATGTTCATTATCCAATTTCTTAAAATTCATTATGCTACTTCTCAAAGATATAATTTTAGCGGGAGGATAATATCTACCAATAAAAGCATCCTTACATTTAGTCCATGAATCAATACTATTCTTAGGCAAAGATAGCAACCAATCTTTAGCTCTTCCTCTTAAAGAGAAAGGAAAAAAAATTAATTTTATAATATCACCATCTACATCCTTATACTTTTGCATTTCACAAAGTTCAACAAAATTATTAAGATCGGCAGCAGCATCATCAGAACTAACACCAGAAAATTGCTCTCTCATGACAAGATTTAGTAAAGCAGGTTTAATTTCAAAGAATTCTGCTGTAGTAGCAGTGTGGAGCAATAGGTGTGCATAGGAAATCATTATTATTTGTGCTAGTGAAGTCACACAACTTAGTGTTTTCAGGAGTATTCATTTTAACAGTAGTAAATAAAGCAAACTAGATAAGGTAAATGCAAGTAACTAATTTTTTTGTGTTTTTAATATGGAGAACGCAAACAAGATAGTAAATAAAGTAAAGCTAGCAACTAATTTTTGTGTGTTTTGTTTTAGTGCAGCAAACAAAGTAGTAAATAAAATAAAGCAAGACAAAAATAAAGTAAAGAGATTGGAAGTGGAAGACTCCCCTTGCAGCGTGTCTTGATCTCCCTGGCAACGGCGCCAGAAATTTACTTGCTGGCGTGTAGTTGACGTGGGAGTTAGAAATCTTTGGGGTGTAACTTTTCTTCGTTCCCCGGCAACGGCGCCAGAAATTTAGCTTGATACGCGTAAAGCACACGTCCGTTGGGAACCCCAAGTGGAATGTATGATGCATATAGAAGCAAGTTTCCCTCAGTAAGAAACCAAGGTTTATCGAACCAGTAGGAGCCAAGAAGCACGTTGAAGGTTGATGGCGGCGAAGTGTAGTGCGGTGCAACACCGGGATTCGGCGCCAACGTGGAACTGCACAACACAATCAAAGTACTTTGCCCCAACGTAACGGTGAGGTTGTCAATCTCCAGGCTTCATCGTAAACAAAGGATTAATTGTATAGTGTGGAAGATGATGTTTGTTTGCGAAGAACAGTAAAGAACAATTGCAGTAGATTGTATTTTAGATGTAAAGAATGGACCGGGGACCACAGTTCACTAGCGGTGTCTCTCCCATAAGATAAATAGCATGTTGGGTGAACAAATTATAGTTGGGCAATTGACAAATAAAGAAGGCATAACAATGCACATACATATATCATGATGAGTACTATGAGATTTAATCAGGGCATTACGACAAAGTACATAGACCGCTATCTAGCATGCATCTATGCCTAAATAGTCCACTTTCAGGTTATCATCCGAACCCCTTCCGGTATTAAGTTGTAAACAACAGACAATTGCATTAAGTATGGTGCGTAATGTAATCAACAGAAATATCCTTAGACAAAGCATCGATGTTTTATCCCTAGTGGCAACAACACATCCACAACCTAGTGACAGAAAGTTCTAAGGTTATGGATGTGCTGTTGCCACTAGGGATAAAACATCGATGCTTTGTCTAAGGATATTTGTGTTGATTACATTACGCACAGTACTTAATTAATTGTCTGTTGTTTGCAACTTAATACTGGAAGGGGTGCGGATGCTAACCCGAAGGTGGACTTTTTAGGCATAGATGCATGTTGGATAGCGGTCTATGTTCTTTGTCGTAATGCGCTAAGTAAATCTCATAGTAGTCATCATGATATGTATGTGCATTGTTATGCCCTCTCTATTTGTCAATTGCCCAACTGTAATTTGTTCACCCAACATGCTATATATCTTATTGGAGAGACACCACTAGTGAACTGTGGACCTCGGTCCATTCTTTTACATCTGAAATACAATCTACTGCAATCTCTGTTCTCTGTTGTTCTTCGCAAACAAACATCATTTTCCACACCATACGTTTAATCCTTTGTTTACAGCAAGCCGGTGAGATTGACAACCTCACTGTTAAGTTGGGGCAAAGTATTGTGATTGTGTTGTGCAGGTTCCACGTTGGCGCCGGAATCCCTGGTGTTGCGCTGCACTACACTCCTTCACCAACAACCTTTACGTGGCCTTCATCTCCTACTGGTTCGATAACCTTGGTTTTTTTCTCAGGGAAAACTTACTGCTGTGCGCATCACACCTTCCTCTTGGGGTTCCCAACGGACGTGTGCATCACGCGCCATCAAGAGCGCACGCTGACGTCCCTGGACGCGCCAGAGCGTCGACGCGCCTCGTCACCCTTGTCCTCCCCTTGACCCCTCCGCGTGCACACGCACTCCACAGTGACCCAGCAACTCCCCAGACACGCTCACCTGCGCCGGAGAGGACGGTGGCCGTCGTCACCATCGACGACTTCCGCCTCGGCACTGAGCACTCCCATCAATCTCCTGCTCGCGTCACTGCCTCATTTTCACCGCCGTCAAGTCCGTTGTGACCGCATTGATGTCGCCACCACGCCTGCGTGATCGCCCAACTCCCTGCGCCCCTGTAACCGCATCGCCATGGTCGACCTCATCCACCGCGCCGCGGACCTCCTCGCCGCTATAAATAGAGGCCTCTCGCGCCTCAATTCATCACACCATCAGCTTCCCCTCTCCTCTCTGACTCTCCTCGATCACATCCCGCTCCACATTAGCCACCGTAGCTTGCCAATTGCACGCCGGAGCACCGTGGAGCCGCCGCGGAAGTAGGACAAGCTAGGAGCCACCTCCGACGATGCCGCTTGTACCTGGAGCCTCGCCGTCATCCACAACGCCGCCGCAGCACCTCGCCGACGATCGCCGGAGCTCCGGTGAGCCGCCAACCCCCTGCCCTCGCCGCGGCCAGTACTCGATCTCGCCGGAGATGACGATGGCCGTGAGCCGTCCGATTTGATTCTAATCCTACGTCCCAGATAGAAACTTACCGTTTCGCGGTTTAAGTCTCACTGATGCGTGGACCCCGCCATCAGGCGGCCTGCTCGCGCTGGACGCAAAGTGGGCCGGCCCAATTCCTTTTCCTCTCACTGGCCCGTTAGTTTTCCCGCGCGAGCCCATCCATTCAAATTCGAATTAATAAATTTGATTTGAATTCAACACTGATGCCATGTTCAAAATTAAATAGAATCAAATCTACTGAGCCAAATTTCATGAATTTTATATATTTGAAAAGCTTAGAAAATTCTCTAAACAACTACACTGGTCTCAACCCTAGATTCATTGTAGAACTTGTGTAGTAAAAATAACAAGGCAGGGCCTTTTCAAACTTCAAACATTTATTAAAAATCAACCATAAAGGATTTTGAGTTGATTCCAAATCTCAAAAATCACATTTCATGTTGTCTATCTGAATATGTAAAAATATGACATGGTTGCTTCATATAATCATGCGCTAGAATAAATAATGGCTATGTGGCTATTTTTAGTCCATTTAAATTATCCCAAAATTATTTATTAAATAGTATGAGAGGTATCCTCTCATTTAAATCTTTGTCTCAAGCAACTCAAAATAAGGTGAGGATCTTGGTTTATATAAACTCATATTGAATTATTTGGTGATATTAAATTATTACTATGTTAGTGTTAAATTGCATGAGGTGTAATACCTCATTTAAATCATTTTTATCAAATGATAATTGTGAAGTGTTGACCTTGGTCAACATGTGTTCATACCTTATAATTTGAGGAAATTAAATCTTAACAAGATTCAATGAGAGGAATTTTTTCTCAAAGATAGTAAATAGCAACCCTAATAATTATTTCAATGAGAGGAAATTATTTTTCTTAAAAAGAAAACAAAGTCAACCAACATGTGAATAATGTTGTGATGCTAGAATAACTTGTGTGAACCATTGGTGTGCTTAGTCTAGCCCTTAAGAATTGTTTGGTGATTGTATACCTCGTATTCGTGTATAGACGCTAGTACTGAGGAGTACCAGGAGGAGGAGGTCTACTTTGAAGAAGAAGAAGAAGAGAACTTTGACCACTGTACCCATCAAGGCAAGCTATACTCTTGCAAGCTACCTTAGTGCAAAGCTCTCCTAGAGCAAGGCACTCTTACATAATATTTTATGCTTAATGATCCCAATCCAAGTTTTTACCTTACAAGCTTTTGACTTTGGTTTATCAAAGTTTACTTTTGATTTATGATTCACTTGGTCTAGATATAGAGTAGTACAAGATCATCAAATTTATCCTAGAGCAATTGATACGTCTCAAACGTATCTATAATTTCTTATGTTCCATGCTACTTTTATGATGATACACACATGTTTTATACACACTTTATGTCATTATTATGCATTTTCCGGAACTAACCTATTGACAAGATGCCAAAGTGCCAATTCCTGTTTTCTGCTGTTTTTGGTTTTAGAAATCCTAGTAAGGAAATATTCTCGGAATTGGACGAAATCAACGCCCAGCATCTTAGAATTCCACGAAGCTTCCAGAACACCCGAGAGCCACCAGAGGAGAGCCACAGGGGGCCCACACATGGGGTCGGCGCGGCCAGGGCTGGGCCCGCGCCGCCCTATTGTGTGGCGGCTCCGTACCCCCTCCAACTCCGCCTCTTCGCCTATTTAAAGGTCCCTGACCTAAATCTTCGATATGAAAAAGCCACGGTACGAGAAACCTTCCAGAGCTGCCGCCATCGCGAAGCCAAGATCTGGGGGACAGGAGTCTCTGTTCCGGCATGCCGCCGGGACGGGGAAGTGCCCCCAAAAGGCTTCTCCATCGACACCACCGCCATCTTCATCACCGCTGCTGTCTCCCATGAGGAGGGAGTAGTTCTACATCGAGGCTAAGGGCTGTACCGGTAGCTATGTGGTTAATCTCTCTCCTATGTACTTCAATACAATGATCTCATGAGCTGCCTTACATGATTGAGATTCATATGAGCTTTGTATCACTATTAGTCTATGTGCTACTCTTGTGATGTTATTAAAGTAGTCTATTCCTCCTTCACGGTGTAATGGTGACAGTGTGTGCATCGTGTAGTACTTGGCGTAGGTTATGATCATAATCTCTAGTAGGTTATGGAGTTAATTATTACTATGATAGTATCGATGTGATTTATTCCCCCTTCATAGTGTAAAAGTGACAGTGTATGCTATGTTAGTACTCGGTTTAAATTGCAAAGATCTATTATGCTCTAAAAGGTTACTTAAATATGAATGCCGAATGTTGTGGAGCTTGTTAACTCCGCATTGAGGTGCTCTTGTAGCCCTACACAACGAATGGTGTTCATTATCAAACAAGAGTATATGTAGCACAAAGGAAGAGAACTTATTTATTTATGTGATCAATGTTGAGAGTGTCCACTAGTGAAAGTATGATCCCTAGGCCTTGTTTCCAAATACTGCAATCATCGCTTGTTTACCGTTTTACTGCAACTTTACTTCCTGCAATATTACTACCATCAACTGCACGCCAGCAAGCACTTTTCTGGCGCCGTTACTACTACTCATATTCATTCATACCACTTGTATTTCACTATATATTCGCCGAACTAGTGCACCTATACATCCGACAAGTGTATTAGGTGTGTTGGGGACACAAGAGACTTCTTGTATCGTGATTGCAGGGTTGCTTGAGAGGGATATCTTTGACCTCTTCCTCCCCGAGTTCGATAAACCTTGGGTGATCCACTTAAGGGAAACTTGTCTGCTGTTCTACAAACCTCTGCTCTTGGAGGCCCAACACTGTCTACAGGAATAGAAGCGTGCGTAGACATCAAGCACTTTTCTGGCGCCGTTGCCGAGGAGGAAAGGTAAAAGGCACTCATACTCCGGTCCTAGGTAACTAAGTACTTTTCTGGCGCCATTGTGTGAGTGTTCGAAGCTATTTCCTTTAGATCCTGCAATTGCATCTTTTTGTTTCTTTTTAAACACTAGTAAGGCATAATGGAAAACATTTGTGAGCTTTTTAAACTATTTCCTGAGTCAAGACATGAATGGTTTAATGCGAAAATTTAAAAACCTATGGAACCTTATTTGCATTCTAGTAGCAATGATATTAGTATGAACGCTTTGAACACCATTGTTGATAATGATATAGAAAATTCTAAGCTTGGGGAGGTCGGTTTTGATGAAAATGATCTCTTTAGCCCTCCGGGTATTGAGGAGAAAGTTTATGTTGATTATGATATGCCTCCCATATATGATGATTATAATGATAGTGGTCTTTTGGTGCCGCCTACTATGGAGAGTAAATTTTATTATGATTATACTATGCCTCCTACACTTGATGAGAATAATAATGATAGCTACTTTGTTGAATTTGCTCCCACTACAACTAATAAAATTGATTATGCTTATGTGGAGAGTAATAATTTTATGCATGAGACTCATGATAAGAATGTTTCATTTGATAGTTATATTGTTGAGTTTGTTCATGATGCTACTGAAAGTTATTATTAGAGAGGAAAATATGGTTGTAGAAGTTTTCATGTTACTAAAACACCTCTCTATATGCTGAAAATCTTGAAGTTGCGCTTGTCTAGTTTCCCTATGCTTGTTGCATTATGCCTACATGACTTGTTTATTTACAGTATTCCTTTTCATAGGAAGTGGGTTAGACTTAAATGTGTTTTGAATTTTCTTTTTGATGCTCTCTTTTGCTTCAACTCTTATTTCTTGGGAGTGCATCATTAAAACTGCTGAGCCCATCTTAATGGCTATAAAGAAAGCACTTCTTGGGAGATAACCCATGTTTTTATGTTGCTACAGTACTTTTGTTTTATATTTGTGTCTTGGAAGTTGTTACTACTGTAGCAACCTCTCCTTATCTTATTTTATTGCATTGTTGTGCCAAGTAAAGTCTTTGATAGTAGGGTTGATACTAGATTTGGATTACTGCGCAGAAACAGATTTCTGTCTGTCACGAATTTGGGCAGGGTTCTCTGTAGGTAACTCAGAAAAATCTGCCAATTTATGTGCGTGATCCTCAGATATGTATGCAACTTTCATTCAATTTGTGCATTTTCATATGAGCAAGTCCAGTGCCTCTAAAAAGTTCGTCTTTACGGACTGTTCTGTTTTGACAGATTCTGCCTTTTATTTCGCATTGCCTCTTTTGCTGTGATGGATGGATTTCTTTGTTCCATTGACTTCCAGTAGCTTTGGGCAATGTCCAGAAGTGTTAAGAATGATTGTATCACCTCTGAACATGTGAATTTTTGATTATGCACTAACCCTCTAATGAGTTTGTTTTAAGTTTGGTGTGGAGGAAGTTTTCAAGGGTCAAGAGAGGAGGATGATACAATATGATCAAGAAGAGTGAAAAGTCTAAGCTTGGGGATGCCCCGGTGGTTCATCCCTGCATATTTCAAGAAGACTCAAGCGTCTAAGCTTGGGGATGCCCAAGGCATCCCCTTCTTCATCAACAATTTATCAGGTTTCTTCTCTTGAAACTATATTTTTATTCGGTCACATCTTATGTGCTTTACTTGGAGCGTTTGTTTGTTTTTGTTTTGTTTGAATAAAATCATGCTTGTGTGGGAGAGAGACACGCTCCGCTTTTGCGTATGAACACATGTGTTCTTAGCTTTACTCTTAATGTTCATGGCGAAGGTTGAAACTGCTTCGTTCATTGTTATATGGTTGGAAACAGAAAATGCCGCATGTGGTAATTGGTATAATGTCTTGAATAATTTGATACTTGGCAATTGTTGTGCTCATATAGATCATGTTTAAGCTCTTGCATCATGTACTTTGTACCCATTAATGAAGAACTACATAGAGCTTGTTAAAATTTGGTTTGCATGATTGGTCTCTAGAATCTAGATATTTTCTGGTTAAGGTGTTTGAACAACAAGGAAGGCGATGTAAAGTCTTATAATGCTTACAATATGTTCATATGTGAGTCTTGCTGCACCGTTTTATACTTGAGTTTGCTTCAAACAACCTTGCTAGCCTAGCCTTGTATTGAGAGGAATTCTTCTCGCGCATCCAAATCCTTGAGCCAAAAACTATGCCATTTGTGTCCACCATACCTACCTACTACATGGTATTTCTCTGCCATTCCAAGCAAATACTTCATGTGCTACCTTTAAACAATTCAAAAGCTATTATCTCTTATTTGTGTCAATGTTTTATAGCTCATGAGGAAGTATGTGGTGTTTATCTTTCGATCTTGTCATTTACTTCGGACGGACTTTCACCAATGGACTAGTGGCATATCCGCTTATCCAATAATTTTGCAAAAAGAGCTGGCAATGGGGTGCCCAGCCCCAATTAATTAACTTGCATTAATAATTCTCTTCACATGCTTTGCCCTGATCTATCAGTAAGCAACCTAATTTTGCAAATAAGACACTCCTCCATGGTATGTGAATGTTGGAAGGCACCCGAGGATTCGGTTAGCCATGGCTTGTGTAAGCAAAAAGGTTGGGAGGAGTGTCATCCATAAATAATGAAACTAAAATACATGTGTAAGCAAAAGAGAAGAGGGATGATCTACCTCGCTGGTAGAGATAACGTCCTTCATGGGAGCCGCTCTTGAAAGTCTGGTTGATAAGGTAGTTAGAGTACCGATTACCATTCGTTGACAACAACAAACACCTCTCAAAACTTTACTTTTATGCTCTCTATATGATTTCAGAACTTAAAAAGCTCTAGCACATGATTTAATCCCTCCTTCCCTCTGCGAAGGGCCATTCTTTTACTTTATGTTGAGTCAGTTTACCCATTTCTTTCTATCTTAGAAGCAAACACTTGTGTAAACTGTGTGCATTGATTCTTACATGTTTACTTATTGCACTTGTTATATTACTTTATGTTGACAATTATCTATGAGATATACATGTTACAAGTTGAAAGCAATTGCTGAAACTTAATCATCCTTTGTGTTGCTTCAATGCCTTCTACTTTGAATCTATTGCTTTATGAGTTAACTCTTATGCAAGACTTATTGATGCTTGTCTTGAAAGTACTATTCATGAAAAGTCTTTGCTATATGGTTCAGTTGTTTACTCATTGTCTTTACCATTGCTTTGAATCGCTGCATTCATCTCATATGCTTTACAATAGTATGATCAAGATTATGATAGCATGTCACTTCGAAATTATCATTGTTATCGTTTACCTACTCGAGGGCGAGTAGGAACTAAGCTTGGGGATGCTTGATACGTCTCAAACGTATCTATAATTTCTTATGTTCCATGCTACTTTTATGATGATACACACATGTTTTATACACACTTTATGTCATTATTATGCATTTTCCGGAACTAACCTATTGACAAGATGCCGAAGTGCCGGTTCTCGTTTTCTCGCTATTTTTGGTTTCGTAAATCCTAGTAAGGAAATATTCTCGGAATTGGACGAAATCAACGCCCAACATCTTAGAATTCCACGAAGCTTCCGGAACACCCGAGAGCCACCGGAGGAGAGCCACGGGGGCCCACACATGGGGTCGGCGCGGCCGGGGCTGGGCCCGCGCCGCCCTATTGTGTGGCGGCTCCGTACCCCCTCCGACTCTGCCTCTTCGCCTATTTAAAGGTCCCTGACCTAAATCTTCGATACAAAAAAGCCACGGTACGAGAAACCATCAAGAGCCACCGCCATCGCGAAGCCAAGATCTGGGGGACAGGAGTCTCTGTTCCGGCACGCCGCCGGGACGGGGAAGTGCCCCCGGAAGGCTTCTCCATCGACACCACCGCCATCTTCATCACCGCTGTTGTCTCCCATGAGGAGGGAGTAGTTCTACATCGAGGCTAAGGGCTGTATCGGTAGCTATGTGGTTAATCTCTCTCCTATGTACTTCAATACAATGATCTCATGAGCTGCCTTACATGATTGAGATTCATATGAGCTTTGTATCACTATTAGTCTATGTGCTACTCTTGTGATGTTATTAAAGTAGTCTATTCCTCCTTCACGGTGTAATGGTGACGAGTGTGTGCATCGTGTAGTACTTGGCGTAGGTTATGATCATAATCTCTAGTAGGTTATGGAGTTAATTATTACTATGATAGTATCGATGTGATTTATTCCCCCTTCATAGTGTAAATGTGACAGTGTGTATGCTATGTTAGTACTCGGTTTAAACTGCAAAGATCTATTATGCTCTAAAGGTTACTTAAATATGAATGCCGAATGTTGTGGAGCTTGTTAACTCCGGCATTGAGGTGCTCTTGTAGCCCTACACAACGAATGGTGTTCATTATCAAACAAGAGTATATGTAGCACAAAGGAAGAGAACTTATTTATTTATGTGATCAATGTTGAGAGTGTCCACTAGTGAAAGTATGATCCCTAGGCCTTGTTTCCAAATACCGCAATCATCGCTTGTTTATTGTTTTACCGCAACTTTACTTCTGCAATATTACTACCATCAATCGCACGCCTGACAAGCACTTTTACGGCGCCGTTACTCACTGCTCATATTCATTCATACCACTTGTATTTCACTATCTCTTCGCCGAACTAGTGCACCTATACATCCGACAAGTGTATTAGGTGTGTTGGGGACACAAGAGACTTCTTGTATCGTGATTGCAGGGTTGCTTGAGAGGGATATCTTTGACCTCTTCCTCCCTGAGTTCGATAAACCTTGGGCGATCCACTTAAGGGAAACTTGCTGCTGTTCTACAAACCTCTACTCTTGGAGGCCCAACACTGTCTACAGGAATAGAAGCGTGCGAGGACATCAGCAATACAAGCTAATTAGCACCCCTCATGACTAGTTGCTAGTGCTAAAAACTAAAAGTGACTACTCTAGATGGGATCATGTGAAATGAAATGACTTTGAAAACATTGGAATGATGAGTCATTCTATTGAAAGATTTTGAAGGTGAATGTGACTTGAATGACATGATGAATTTGATAAAAACTGATGATTGGGTTCGGATGCGATACCATTCCAATTTTACAAGTACCCCCACTATACCTGATTATGGGTAGGACTTAACTGGAAGTTTATGTATTTTAGTATGGGTTCCCTCTAAACAAGCGTCATAGGGGTTATTCCGAGGCTGCCTCCGTTGAAAGTGAAATGACGTGAAATGAGGTGAATATCCGGCCCAAGCCCTGTGCAGTTCCCAGGTTGACGGTTTGTCTTCACTGGGAGGCCAAGCTCATGGGGAGAGGTGCCTATACTAGGATATGTAAGTGAAAGGTTATGGTTGATGATCCGCATACTGAGTATGATTATTCAGGGTTATCCCTGACGGATGTAATCAAAAGTTGTGGCACAAGTGTACAACCTCTACAGAGTGTAAACCTATTCGAATAGCCGTGTCCGCGGTTATGGACGGTTGGATGGCCATACTGTTCCGTTGTTAGATGTTTTATAAAAATGAATGGTGAATTGAAAGGTGAATTTGACTTGATCACAACAGAGTTGTGGGAATGACACTAATGTTCCCACTTGAGTTAGTTAGACAATGAAGAGTCTCTTACTAAATGCTTATGAACTAAAATTGGCTTTATGCAAATAAACCTAGAGCTTAGCACCCCTTACTAAAATTGATAATACTTACACTAGTATTAGTTTGCGAGTACTTTAAAGTACTCACGGCTGTGTCCCTGGCTATTCAAATGGCCAGACTATGAAGAGGAGCAACAATATCAGGATGACGGATAGCAGGACGTCTACGATAACTAGGATCGTCTTCTAACGTCAAGCGTTGCATGTGGATTAGATGGACTACTACAACTTCGCTTCCGCTATGTGTTGTGTGTGTGTTGATCCTGAGATCAACTATTATTGTAAGTGTGGATCATGTGATCTATTGTAATAAGACGACTATGGTTTGTAATGAATGATGACTCTATGATATTAAACGGTTATGTCTCGCAAAAACAATCTTCCTGGGATTGCGATGTATGACATAATAGTCATCTGGACTTAAAAATCCGGGTGTTGACAGAAGTTTTCAAGGGAAGTTTTCATGAAGAGGAACGAGGAGAGAGCTCAAGAGGAGAGTTAGAGCATCTCCACTCGTTGGCGCTTCCCTCAAATCCGGCGCAATTTAGCGTTAGGTATGTAATTTCCAGCCGTGGTGCTCCCCAAGTGGCGCCTGCTAGGATGCCTAGAAGGTGTTCGACCACACCTGGCCTCGGCCATGCCAGCTCCGCCTGCCATCCATGCACGCCACGGCCATCGTGCTGTCCATTCCCGCCTCGAGCCCACGCCATCCATGCCCGCCTCGAGCCCACACCGGATAGAACGTTTGGCCCTTGACGTCAGGCGCGCGACAGAGGATGAGCTGGGCGGCGTTAGAGCTCAAGATGGGCTGAGGCAGAGCTGGGCGGCGTGGCGTTCTCGAGCTGGGAGGAGGCAGAGCTAGGCGGCGACGTTCTTGAGCTGGGCAGGGGCGCAGCTGGGAAGAGCTGGGCGGCGGGGCATGCCGGCTGGCGGCACGAGGGTGAAGGGGACGAGCGAACAAACGGCGGCCATCCGCGTGGCGTGTTCGCAGGCGGTGGGAAGGTGGTCATGGGGTGGGAAGAGGCAAGTAGGTAGGTGGGCCGGATATTTTAATGGACCTTTCCTCCACTAACACGCGGACCAGGAGGCGTGATTTGCCATCTGGACTCCCCAAGCCATCCTCTGGGGACCTGGGGGCTGCTGCGACCGTCGAACACATAGGGAAAATCCGGCTGAAAACGCCCTCTTAGAACTTTTTGTTAATCCAGATCAAAAAATGTCCCAGGAGGGCCTCCTTAGGCCGCTAGTGGAGATGCTCTTAGATCTATCAAATGAGGATGGAGGGTGCGAAGAGGGGCTTGAAGAAGCTCGAGGAAAAGCAACCGTTTGAAAAAAAAAAGATAGTAGACAATGTTAAGAAGGTGAAAGAGTGTGAACTAGAGAGCGAAGCTCGTCTTGCAAGGGAGTAGGAAGCGGAAGGGAAAATACAGGCATTGTACTCAGCAGAAACCTTCTGTTCCCAAAATCATCTATTTCATGAACTTTCGTGCACTGTAATGTTGGCTCAACCCCATCTATTTCACGAACCTTCATGTACTTTTATAACTTTAATAATTTCGTTATATTTTGATTTGCAAATTTCTGTAGTTGCATGTACGTGTGAACTAAGTTTATCATGTCTTTTCTGAACATCATTTACATGTACAGAGTATGGCTGCATTTATGGAATCATGGTGGAGCTGTTTTAAACAACATGATGCCACCCCTGACGGAGCCAAGCTCAATAGCATGCTGCCATCACTCTCCTACAACTAAAATAGTACTCCCTCCATCTATAAAAAAAAATCAGAGATTAGTCCAAATTCAGATCTATCTATACAACTAAAGAGTGACTAAATATATCTCCATGGTTGCCGCTATCGTGATAGTGATCCTAGTATCTTACGATACTAAGATCATACCGGACTATGTATTCCACTCCGGTCATATCGTTGTCAGAGTGTGATACCATGCGTTCAATCGGTAGTATCTCGATACTTCTATGACAAACGATACCACGTATGACCTTAAACTAAGCAAATAATTAGTTAACATGCTGACATTAGTGACCGTATAAGCACATACTCATTTCACTGGTTTTTGTCGTGGGCTAAACATACTATTTGCCACTGTCGGGGGAAGACCCCGGGTAGGGCAATGGACGCGGAGCAGCCGGCTAGAGGTTGGCCGGCTCGCAGCAAAGGCCGGCTGAGGAGCAGCCGGCTGGAGCCGTGGCCGGCTGCCTTGGAAGCCGGCTGGCTCTGAGTCCTAGTCGGCCTGGCTACGGCCATCTGCGCTGTGGCTGGGCCGGCTTCTACAAGCCATATCCGACTGGGGTCTATACCTCAGACCGACTCGAGGCTGGCGAGTCTTGCATGAGAAGGAACCGGGTAGGTGGTCCGGGTTCAAAGGTCCACGCTGACCTCACTTTCCGTAAAGCACGGGGCACTGTAGAGCAACAGTGCCGCGCGGCGGACAGGCCATCATCACCTACGACGGTCCGTACCGGCTACAGGGCATGATGGCGACAGGGACATCTCCTCGCCATGCCGCTGACTCCCTCTGGCGGACGGGACAGGCCACTACGCCTCAACGGCTCCATGACGTCAACACCTCGGGAAGGAGCGGAAGCCGGAGCCGGCCAAGCCGGCCAGTAGACCATAGGGACTTCTATGTAAAGTGCCAGCGCCTATATAAGCTGGGCTACCCCCCTCGTGCGGGGGACGATCGATCATTCTCACCTCACTTCCACCCCTAGCGCTGCCCTGAGAGAGAGACTCTTGTCTTCCTTAGCCTCCCAGGAGCAGCCGGACACAGCTCAAGGAGCAACCTTGTATTGTGTGATCATCATATACACTCTAGCAGGAGTAGAGGTGTTACCTCCATCGGAGGGCCTCGAACCTGGGTACGTCGCCGTGTCGCTCGTCCCCATACCCGCATCCGGATACCGCCGTGAGATCTCCTAGGAACCACCTTCGTTAGCCACCCTATGGCATATGCCGTGACGATACCACGACATTTGGCGACCACCGTGGGGCCTTCAGCATCCTCGGCCGGTGTCTTCATCCGGACGGGCCTCACCATCACCACCGGCGAGCGAGTCGCTTCGGGCTTGATCGGAGATTCGGCTCCCTCGGCTGCGTCGGCCGACAACGCTGGCTGCTTCGCCGACCGGCCCTTCCCAGCCGGCGGCAACATCATCTCCTTCGGCGGCCACGACGTCTACGTCGCCACCGTCGCACCGCCACGCTACCCGCGGCAGGTGCTGCGCTGCGCAAGCCGTCCTCCGCGAGCCGGCAGCAGCGCTCCCGCCAGCCCCGCCGTCGTGCAAGTCATGATGGCTGGCGAGGAGCTCCCCATCAAGAACCCGCGCACCCGCGGCCCCAACCTAGAGCGCAACGTCGACCCCAACGCCTCCGGCTCAGGCCCAAAGGCGCCCCCACCTCCATCCCGGCTGGACGAAGTCCGGACGAAGTTGAGCTCCCCGCTCACCGCAGGCGGCGACGCCGCCACCGTCGAGGCGGACACGGAAGCACATCGCCGGCTCCTCCTCCAACGAGGCCGAAGAGCCGGGCTGCAGCCAAGCGCCAGCCGGGCATCACCCAGCCGTGAGTTCGAGCACGCCCATGGCTTCACGCCAGGCGGCAACAACCCCGGCCGAGTCGGCATGATCCGCAAGCGCGGAGGGCGGCTTAGGCGCTGAGATCGAGCGCAACGGCGCGGAAGCGCCGGCTCCGTCCGCGGAGCTGCCCATCTACAACACCCCCGACAAGAACATCCTCGCAGCCGAAGCGGCTTCGAAGGAGCTAGCCCTCCTCGAAGGAGAAGATCTGCGCCGCCAGACGCAGCGCGTAGCTGACCTGTGTCGGGCCGCAGCTGAGCAGACCAAGGACCCCAGGTATGCTGCTTCGAAAGCTCCTCCCGTCCGCGCTGCTGCAGGCACCAGCAGGGACCCCCACAGAGACACGGCCGAATCCTCCTCGCCCGCACCAAGCCGGCACAAGGACTCCCGCGCAGGTTCAAGCCGGACAAGCCGGCTGGACGGCGGCCACAGCGGCCGCAGCCGCCCACCACCAAACCGGAACGAGGAGCACGACTCCGAGCTGGTGGCGCCAAGGCGCCAGCACAGGCCGGCTCCAGAGCGAACCGGCACCCGGCAGCCGGCACGTTCCCGGTTGGGCCCCCGCATCGAGCCCGTCGACGCCAGAGACCGCCTCGATCGGCTGGTCGAATCCCGCATCGCGGAAGAAGAGGCACCGGCCTGCCCCAAGTGCTTCGGGCCCCGCATCGCCAACGAGCCCGTGCTCGACGGCTTCCAGCTCCCCCGCGACACGCCCAAGTACGACGGCACCGCCAAGCCGGAGGACTGGCTGCGGGACTACTCCACCGCAGCCGGCATCTCTCGAGGCAACAAGCGCCGGGCGGTACGCTACTCCCCCGATGCTGGTCGGCTCCGCCCGCACTCGGCTCAACAACCCGCCAGCCGGCAGCATCAACGGCTGGCTGGATTTCGAAGAGGCCTTCATCAGCAACTTCACCGGCACCTATCGCCGGCCGGGTCGCCCTCAGCAGCTTGAGATGTGCAAGCAGGGCCCGGACGAGACGGACCGCGCATACCTGACGCGCTGGTGCGAGATGCGTAACTCCTGCGAGGGTGTGCATGAGATCCAAGCCATCAGCTTCTTCATGGGAGGCTGCCGGCCCAACACCATGCTGTGGCACAAGCTGCGCCGCAGCGACCCCAAGTCGATGGCCGCCTTGATGGCCATCGCGGACAAGTACGCGCTGGCTGAGGAAGCCGGCAAGGCGCCGGCTGATATTTCACCGGCCCCAGCAAGACGGGACAACAACAAGCCGGCCGAGCACAAGCCGGCCGAGGGCGGCTCGCATGGCAGCCGGCGGGACAACTACCGCGGCAAGCGTCACAGCGACCAGCCGGACCGCCGGTACGGCTCCGCCCACGTAGCCGCCGTGGCAGACAACGCGGCGCAGGCGGCAGCCGCCGCCGAAGCAAGACCGGCGCAGTGGAAGCCGAAGTACACCTTCGAGCAGATGCTCGACTCGCCGTGCAAGTACCACAGCGGCAAGAACCCCTCCAACCACACCACCCGCGACTGCCACTTCATGAAGCGGCTGACAAGCGGCGAACCCCTCCCGCCCCCACCCCCGCCTCCTCCAGCCGGCGGGCCGGGTGGCCAAGCCGGCGCAGAGAACGCCAACCTCGAGAACCACGAGGCTAACCAAGTGCAACATGGCCGCTACTTGGCCGAGGATGCCGCCTACATCATCTTCACCTCCGAGCCTGAGGACAAGACGAGCCAGCAGAGCCGTTCCCTCGAGGTCAACGCAATCATCCCACCGGTCCCCCAGTACCTAAACTGGTCGGAGCAGGCCATCACATTTGATCGCCGCGACACACCGGCTGTCCTGCCAAAGCCGGGCAGCTACGCCATGGTCCTTGACCCCACCATCGGCACGACTCGGCGCAGCGTGCGCTTCTCGCGCGTCCTTATCGACGGGGGCAGCAGCATCAATATCCTCTACCACGACACCGCCCGCAAGCTAGGCATCCAAGAAGCCGAGCTGCGTCCCACCCCCACCGTCTTCCATGGCATCGTGCCAGGCCACTGCTGCCAGCCGATCGGCCGGATCACGCCCGGAGGTGATGTTCGGGAAGCCGGATCACTTCCGCACCGAAAGGATCGAGTTCGAGGTTGTGGACCTCGTGAGTCCCTACCACGCGCTCCTCGGGCAGGCCAGCCCCGACCAAGTTCATGGCGGTGCCCCACTATGGGTACCCGAAGATGAAGCTGCCCGGCCCTAAAGGGGTCATCACCGTAGCCGGCGACTATCGCCGCTCCATGGACCGCGCCACGCGAGCTCCAAGATGGCCCGGACGCCGGTCATCGCCACCGAGAAGCAGCTCATCCACGACGCCGTCGCCCTCGCCAAGGCCGCGCGAGACGGACATGCCGGCTGCAGGCAACCCGGCTGGGACGACTCACTTCCAGCCGGCCGACAACACCAAGAAGATCCTGCTGGACCCGGCGCAGCCGGACAAGTACGTCACCATCGGTGCCGGCTTGAGCAGGAAATAGGAAAGCGAGCTCACCAGCTTCCTCCGTGAGAATCGGGACATCTTCGCATGGACTCCAAAAGACATGCCGGGTGTGCCGAGGGAGTTGGCTGAGCACCACCTCCACGTCCGGCCTGAAGCCAAGCCGGTGAAGCAGCCTCTCAGGCGCTTCGCCGAGGAAAGAAGGAAGGCCATCGGTGAAGAAATCGCCCAGCTGCTCGCAGCCGGCTTCATCATGGAAGTGCTGCACCCGGACTGGTTGGCGAACCCGGTCCTGGTTCTGAAGAAGAACGGCTCCTGGCGCATGTGTATCGACTACACCAGCCTGAACAAGGCGTGCCCGAAGGACCCCTTCCCCTGCCGCGCATAGATCAAGTCATAGACTCGATCGCCGGCCGTGAACTCGTTGTCTTTTCTAGATGCCTATTCAGGCTACCACCGGATTCCTTTGAATCCGAATGATCAAATAAAGACTTCGTTCATTACCCCGTATGGGGCTTATTGCTACACGACTATGCCGTTCGGCTTGAAAAATGCAGGCGCCACCTACCAAAGGTGCATGCAAAAATGCTTGCAGGATCAAATCGGCGAAACGTTCACGCATATGTGGATGATGTCGTTGTAAAGACCAAGGAGACGACTAACCTCCTTGATGACCCGAGAGAAACCTTCACCAATCCGAGAAGATTTCGGATGAAGCTCAACCCGGCCAAGTGCACATTCGGCGTGCCGTCCGGCCAGCTCCTTGGCTACCTCGTCTCTCGCCGAGGAATCGAAGCCAACCCGGAGAAGATCGGTGCCACTGGAGAAGATGGAACTGCCGCAGTGCCTCAAGGACGTCCGTAAGTTCGTTGGCTGCCCGGCTTCCTTGAGCCGCTTCGTCGGCCCGGCTGGGGAGAAGGCACCGCCCTTGTATCAATTGATGAAGAAGGCGAGACAAGTTCGTCTCGGTCACCGCAGGCGGATGAAGCCTTCCGTGACTTGAAGCGCGTGCTCTCAACCGCGCCAATCCTTGCATCGCCGGCTTCAATGGAGCCGATGCTCGTTGTACATCGCAGCCACCAATCGAGTGGTTAGCGTTGTCCCGGTGGTGGAGCGCAAAGAAGCCGAGCGAGGGAGCGAGCTGGTCCGGCGCCCGGCCTACTACCTCAGCGAAGTGCTCTCCCAGTCGAAGCAAAACTACCCCCACTACCAGAAGGTCACCTACGGCGTATACATGGCGGCCAAGAAGCTCAAGCATTACTTCCAAGAGCACCCCATCAAGGTGGTTGCCACAGCGCCCTTGGCGGAAATCATTGGCAGCAAAGACGCCAACGGCCGGGTTGCCAAGTGGGCTCCGGAGCTAGCCGCCCACACCATCCTCTACGAGCCGCGCACAGCCATCAAGTCGCGCATCCTCGCGGACTTCTTCGTCGACCGGGCCGAGATGCGTACACTCGCCGCCTGTGCCGGATTCCACACATTGGAAGATGCACTTTGACGGCTCGAAGATGCGCAACGGCTTGGGAGCCGGCATCGTCATCACCTCTCCCAAGGGAGATCGGCTGGACTACGTCCTGCAGATCCACTTCGCCGCATCTAACAATGTGGCGGAGTATGAAGCGCTCATTCATGGGCTGAAGCTGGCCAAGGAGATTGGCGTGCGCCACATACTCTGCTTCGGCGACTCCGACTTGGTTGTACAGCAAGCATCGGGCGACTGGGACGCGAAGGACGCCAACATGGCCTCGTACCGCTTCCACGTCCAGCAGCTATCCGGCTTCTTCGACGGCTGTGAATTCCACCATGTGCCACGAGCAAACAACGAAGCGGCTGACGCCTTATCCAAGATTGGCTCAACTCGGCAAGCCATTCCGCCGGGTGTCGCCTTGACGGTTCTCAAGAAGCCGTCCATCATACCATCACCGGACTCGGATTCAATATTCGTGCCGGCTGACCTGGGGGCTGCTCAGCCAAACCCGGGGGCTTCATCGCCCAAGTCGGGGGCTAACAATCCGAACCCGCCGGCTAGCAAGCCGAACCCGGCGACCAATGCGGGCTCACCGAACTCCGCGAACCGCTCGCCACGCCGACCCGGAGGCCAGCTCGAGTGGTGGTCGCCGTATTCGAGATAAGATGCGTACCTTCATGGGCACAAGAATTCCTCTCCTACCTCACCGACGGTGTGTTGCCTGATGACAGAGTCCAAGCCAGGCAGATTGAGAGAAGGGCCAAGGCCTATACAATCATCAACCACGAGCTGTACAAACGCAGCGTAAGTGGGGTGCTCCAGCGGTGCGTCGAGCCGGCTGAAGGGATTGAACTCCTACGGGAAATCCACCAAGGAGAGTGCGGCCATCACGCCTCATCCGGAGCCATAGTGGCCAAAGCTTTCCGGCACGGTTTTTACCGGCCGACCGCGCTCGCAGACGAAGAACTGGTGAAGAAGTGCAATGGCTGCCAACGCTTTGCCAAGCAAAAGCACACGCCGGCTTCCGCCTTGAAGACCATCCCCATCACATGGCCGTTTGCCGTATGGGGCTTGGATATGGTGGGCCCATTCAAAACAGCCCGAGGCGGCATGACTCATCTCTTGGTGATGATTGACAAATTCACTAAGTGGATCGAAGCCAAGCCAATAAAGAAGCTGGACGGCTCCACAGCCGTCACATTCCTCAAGGAAATAATCGTGAGATACGGCTACCCCCATAGCATCATCACCGACAACGGCAAGCAACTTCGCCGAAGGCATTTTCAAACGCTACTGTGGGGAGATGGGGATCCGAATGGACCTATCGTCCGTGGCGCACCCGGAGTCAAACGGCCAAGTGGAGAAAGCAAACGGCTTGATCCTAGCCGGCATCCGGCCCCGGCTGGTGGAGCCGCTTGAGCGCTCAGCCGGTTGCTCGGATTGAAGAGCTGCCCGACGTACTATGGAGCTCGCGCACGACGCCAAACCGCTCAGTCGGCTTCACACCCTTCTTCCTCGTATATGGGGCCGAAGCCGTCCTACCAACTGACATCGAGCACGACGCGCCAAGGATCAAGCTATACACAGAAGCTGAAGCCAAAGAAGCTCGTGAAGATGGAGTCGACCTGGTTGAAGAGGTCCGGCTGATGGCCAAGTCCAGGTCCGCCGTATACCAGCAAAGCCTCCGACGCTATCACAGCCGGAAGGTCCAGTCCTTAGCATTCCGAGAAGGAGACCTAGTGCTCCGGCTGATCCAACGGACAGCCGGACAGCATAAACTGTCATCCCCATGGGAGGGTCCCTTCATCGTGAGCAAGGCAAGAGGCAATGATTCCTACTATCTCATAGATGCCCAAGAGGCTAAGAAAAAGAAGGCAAACAAAACCGACGAGGAGACTAAACGTCCCCGGAATGTCAGAGTTGCTTCGACCATTTTATACTTGAGAGCAGGAATGTATGTATCCCTTGTACCCCTTTTGTAAGCTATGAAAAAGTAAGCGCCAAGAGCGCCGATTTCGACAAGTTTTTCGCGTACTCTATTGTTTTCGCCAATTGGCTAACACCCTCTCACGCGGCCGGCTTAGTAACGTGATCCGGTTTCCGACAGCCGGCTTCCGACCAGCTACAAACCGCAACCCGACTGTCCGGTCGGCGGGAGTAAGTGCCTAGGGAGCCGGCACGCGAAAGATGGCTAAGGGAAAGAGTGAAAGCGAATTGTTTCTTGCACAACTTTTCATAAAAGTGCCGGATTGCCGAACTCGACTCGTTCGACCGAAATACTATCGGCCTCACCCAGCCGGCACGCTCTTGATCCGGCGACGGACCGCAAGTCGGACGTACGATCGGCAAGGGCACAGCCCAAAGAGTGGGGCGGATGGGAAAAAGCGAACAAGTCGGAAGAAAGCAAGCCGGCACACAAATGATTAAACAAACACATTAAAGTGTGCCCTAATAAAAGGATAATAATATTGTCTTACATATGCACCCGGCATCCCGGGGATTTAACAAATTGTCTTGCAAAAGCATAAAGATAACAGGTGAAAGCTAAGCACCAGCTGGATCAGGACCAGCCGGAGGAGCATCAGCGGAGCCGGCAGCAGGGTCCTCCTCAGGCACATCTTCCGCCTCCTCATCCTCAGCCTCCTCCTCCTCGTCGTCAGACAGCGGATTCAGATCCGCAATGAAGATGCCCTTGTCGACGAAGTCGGCAATGGCGCAGGCACGGGCGAGCCGGGCGGTTTTGTTCTCCGCGGGAAGCTTGTCCTCCACGTCGGCGCGCCGGTACTCCAGCTGGTCGAGGCTAACCTCGTTATACCAGGAGAGCACGAACGACAGCGCCATATCAGCTCCGGCACGCGCGGCCGACTCCTTCCATTCGAGGAAGCGGTCGGGAGCCCTCTCTAGCCAGGCGATGAGGTTGGAGAGGTCTTGCGGCAGCATCTCCGTCGGCCACAGCAGCCGGATCAGCTCCTCCGCCGCCTTCCGGAGCTCCCAGCCAAGCTTTGTGATAGGCCCGACGCGGGCGGCCATGCTCGCCGCATAGTCGTCCATGGAGAAGTAGGCCCCGCTCTGGCTCACCAGCAGCCTGGCGGCGCTGCTTCCCGCGCCTCGCCGACTGCCCTCACCGCCGCCTCCTGCGCCTCGGGAAGGCCGCCGCAAAGAAGAAACACGTCGAAACCCGTTGAAGCCGGAAATAGCGAAAAATACAAATTTTCGAAGCTCCTAAAGTAAGCCCGGCGGCAGCCGGCAAGAACCGACCGCCCTCAGCCCGAAGATGGAGATTTCGAAGTCAAAAGGAAAGCCCGGCGGCAGCCGGCAAGAACCGATCGCCCCCACCGAAGATGGAGATTTCGAAGTAAAAGGAAAGCCGCGGCAGCCGGCAAGAACCGACCGCCTCACCGAAGATGGAGATTCCGAAGCAAAAAAGCCGCGCGCCGGCAAGAACCGATCGCCCGCCCGAAGATGGAGATATCGGAAAAATCAAGTTTCGCCGCCGGCTGCCAACCTAAGCCGGCAGCCGACGGCCGAAAGCCGCAAAGGGAAAGGCATAAGACAAAAAATATGACTCACCCGCCAAGCCGCGGTCGAGCGCGGCTAATCTCATCCACCCACCGCTTGGCGGTGGCCGACAGCCTCCTTGGACCTGGAGGTCACCTCTTCACGAAGCGCAAGCCGCTGCTGTTCCATCTCTTCCAGCCGCTTGCTCAGGGCTTCCACCTTCTCCTCCTCAGCTTTTTTGAGGGCGGCAAGTTCCTTGAGGTGGTTAGCCTCAAGCTGGCGCAGTCGCTTCAGCTCCCCGTCAGCCACCTTCAGCTTGGCGGCAGCAGCCTGGTTTGCCTCCTCGCTTGCGGCGCATTGGGCACGGGCGACTCGGAGATCCAACTCCAGCTGCGGGACCCGGGCGGCCTCAGCTGCAAGTCGGCAAAAACAAGCCGTCAGCAAAAAAGGAAATCTAACAGAAAAAGAGAAAGTCAAAAGAAAGAAAGGCTTACCCTTGGCAGCCTCCAGCTCGCGAGCCAAGCCGGCCCGCTCAATCTTGGCCTTGTGGTAGCTAGTCACCACTTTATTGTACAAAACGGTGCGTCGCTCCGCACCACCGAAAGAAACAATCGACATCTAGCGAAGCCCGACCGCTCCAAGCACGCCCATGCCTCGGAGGGCTACCAGGATAACAACAGAATTGCCAAAAATGAGAAGACACATACCTTGTCAGCATCCTCCAGCGTTGCCAGCTGGGCAAGGGTCTCGGCGGCCTTGGCCATGAGGCTGCCACGGAAGCCGGAGAAGAACATCTTCATGGGCGCCACGCCTGGCTCCCCCCCCCCGACTGGTCACCTCGCAGGCATCCGCCTGGTGCCAAGCTGCTTCCATGGTGCCAGCCGAGCCCAGGCTGGAGTCGGAGGCGGATGCCACGTTCAGCAGCCTGGCACCCTTGGCCACATGGAGGCCCGTAGTCGGCTCGGACGGCCCCTCCATCCTTACCAGTGCCCGGGAGCCGGCGTCCTCGGCACGTGCCGGCTCGTCCCTGGCCGGCTCCTCCCTCGTCGGCTCCGAAGATGGAGGCGGCGCGGTCGAAGCAGTCGGTCCGGTGGGAGCCGTCGCCTCCGGCGCCTGAGGCGCTCCCTCCGGGCTGCTCTCCAGCACCACAACGTTGGGCACGGGCCCGCCGACTCCGGTCGCAGGCGGCGCAGCCCCGCCAGCTCCAGCTCCGGTCGCAGGCGGCGCAGCCCCGCCAGCTCCAGCTCCGGTCACAGGCGGCATACCCCTGCCAGCTCCGGACGCCTGCTCCACAAATGGGGCGCGGCGCGGAAACATGTCGTCTATGGTGGGCCAGCGCACCGGCTCACCCGGCGCGCCGCCGCCAGGTGCCGCAGAAGGCGCAGCTGAAGAAGATGCCCCCGCGGAAGGCGGCGTAGCCGTAGGCGGCACGATGACAGTAGGCGGCGTGCGCGCGCGCGTCGAGGGCTGCGGAGTTGGCTCCCACCTCTGCCGCTGAAGCGGCGACGTGATGGGAGGAGCCTGCCGAGAGCCGCCGCCCTGGACAAACTTTATCGGAGCCCTAGTTGAACAAGCAAGAAAAGATAAATACAAAAAGGAAGGAAAGAAAAGGAATCAAACAACAGAGAAAAAAGAACTTACCCGGCTTGCTCCGGAACCTTCTTGGGCGCCAGTCGGCGCTGCTTCTTGGCCTTCGCCTCCACCGCAGCCGTGGACCCGCCGATGGCCCGCTTCTTCCCCTTAGGCGCGGAAGTCGCCGTGCCCGCAGGCGGCCTCGTGCGCAGAGGCACCGCAGGGATTGGCCCCGTGCCGGACTCCGCCGGCTCCGCTCGCGCCCGCTCCTCGCTCCTCGCTCATGTTCCGGCGAGGGCGGCGGATTGTGCTCCCCCTGGCCGCCTTGGTCCGGCACCTCCGGCAGATCGTCGTCGCCGGCTTGGTCGCCGGCTGGGTCAGCCGGATCGACATGATCCGGCGTCCAGGTCTTCGTCGCCAGGTCGCCATCCTCAATGCCTTGGCGGACGAAAAGCTGAAAGCAAAACAAGATAAGTATCAAGTCGGCCACGCAGCCACAAGCCAGAAGTTGGCCAAAACATCAAACTTACCAATTCAGGCGGCTGCTCCCGGTCGTAAGGCGGCAGCCCCCAATCCCAATTCGCCGGCATGTTGGCCTTGGTGATGTTGTTCACCCGGTGAGCAACCTGGGCCTTGGAGAGCTCCACCTTCGATGTCCGGGTTGGGTCCAGCCGGCCGGACATATGACCGATCTTGTGGACGCGCCTCTGGAGCGGCAGCACCCGGCGCATCACGTAAGTACAGAGGAGATCCTCGGCGCTCAGCCGGCCTCCCGCGACGCACTCCCCCAAGAAATCCCACAGAAGGTTCACCTCCGCGTCCGGATCCGCTGACTTGGGGTTGTGGCCCCAGTTGAGCCGGCCGACTGGCGAAGCCGGGTTGAATTCCGGCAGGTTGAGCCGGTCGAAGGCTGGGCTGTCGTTCCGCACATAAAAGAAGGACATCTGCCAGTTCTTCACAGAATCCACAGTCGGGATCCGTGGAAAAGACGTACCCGTGCGAGGATAAATGGAGGCGGCGCCGCAGGTCCTCGAGACGGCCTTCGCCGTCGTCGCGCCTTGATGTAGAAGAGCCGGCTCCAGAACTCCACATCCGGCCACAAGCCGGCGTAGCCTTCCATGAAAGCCACGTAGCAGCTCGAGGAGGATGAAGGCGTTGGCCGGAAGGCAGGTGCGGCTGCAGGCCGAAGAAGTCGAGGAACCGGCGGAAGAAGTTTGAAGCCGGCGAGGCCCAACCCACGGTCGAGGTGCGCTCCGAAGACCACACGCTCGCCGGGTTCCGGCCTGGGCTCCATCTCGGCGCCAGGCGCCCTCGTAGTCACCCCCGCCGGAATGCGGCGGAGGCGCACGAGCCGCTCGATGTCGTCCTCCCGCATGTAGGAGCCCCTCCAAGAGCCGCTCGGCTGAGCCATCGAGGAGGAAGAGGAAGAAGAAGACCACGAGAGGCGAAACGGCGAAGAAGAGCCGCTCCTCGCCGGAGGAGATCGCGGTGGAGAAGAGCGCGCCGTCGACACGCGCGGCCCCGTGGCGCCGGATTGGCGGAGTTGCGGCGGTAGCTCGGCGGAGGAACGTCGGGGCGACCGCTCGCCGAAGTTCGCCAGGGAAACGGCGGAGTAGCCGCGCCGGATCGGTGGAAAGCTTAAACGGGAGAAAGGGCGAAGTGGGAGCGCGAGGAAGAAGAAGACGCCTCGATACCGCTCCGGTGGCATTTATAGCCGCCTGACGCGCCAGTTGCGTGGCCACGTGGCGATCGTGGGCCACGATGGGGATTTACTGCGGCCATAACTACCCCCACGACGGCTGCGGTTACCGAAAACTGCCGCACCACTTCCCCACGACCGCACCGGATCCGGAGGAGACATTGATGTGACCAGATGAAACGGCAACAGGAGCCAACCGTCAGACCCGTCAAGTCGGGCGCAAGGCCCAAGGCGGCGGAGACTCCTGCGCTCCCAGTCGGAGTCGGACATTAGAATTCAAACCAGCTCCAAACTCTCCTAACAAGGCGGAGACATCATCAACACTTGTAAAAAAGCAAAAGCTGCAGACGCGAAAGTAATGTCCGGCTAGAAGCAGCCGGACGGGGCAAGCCGGATGAGGGCGCAGTCGGCTGAATGGAAGTTCTCAGTCGACCCCTCCAAGGGCCGCCCAACGCATTCAGAAGATCTAAGGGCCAGGGAAACCTGCCTAGGTCCCTCTTAACGCAGGACATTGCCAGCTTCGGGGGCTAATGTCGGGGGGAAGACCCCGGGTAGGGCAATGGACGCGGAGCAGCCGGCTAGAGGTTGGCCGGCTCGCGGCAAAGGCCGGCCGAGGAGCAGCCGGCCGGGAGCCGTGGCCGGCTGCCTCGGAAGCCGGCCGGCTCTAAGTCCTAGTCGGCCCGGCTACGGCCATCCGCGCCGTGGCCGGGCCGGCTTCTACAAGCCATATCCGACCGGGGTCTATACCTCGGACCGACTCGAGGCCGGCGAGTCTTGCATGAGAAGGAACCGGGTAGGTGGTCCGGGTTCAAAGGTCCACGCTGACCTCACTTTCCGTAAAGCACGGGGCACCGTAGAGCAACGAGGCCGCGCGGCGGACAGAGCCATCATCACCTACGACGGTCCGTACCGGCTACGGGGCATGATGGCGACAGGGACATCTCCTCGCCATGCCGCCGACTCCTCTCGGCGGACGGGACAGGCCACTACGCCTCAACGGCTCCATGACGTCAACACCTCGGGAAGGAGCGGAAGCCGGAGCCGGCCAAGCCGGCCAGTAGACCATAGGGACTTCTATGTAAAGTGCCAGCGCCTATATAAGCTGGGCTACCCCCCTCGTGCGGGGGACGATCGATCATTCTCACCTCACTTCCACCCCTAGCGCTGCCCTGAGAGAGAGACTCTTGTCTTCCTTAGCCTCCCAGGAGCAGCCGGACAAAGCTCAAGGAGCAACCTTGTATTGTGTGATCATCATATACACTCTAGCAGGAGTAGAGGTGTTACCTCCATCGGAGGGCCTCGAACCTGGGTACGTCGCCGTGTCGCTCGTCCCCATACCCGCATCCGGATACCGCCGTGAGATCTCCTAGGAACCACCTTCGTTAGCCACCCTATGGCATATGCCGTGACGATACCACGACAGCCACATCTTCATCACTCTTGTAGTGTTGGGCTGAATGCTTCAAGCCTAGAATAGTATATACCACTCCCTTATGAGAACAATATGACAAGCCACTATGTTTTTTAAGAAAATTATGCAGAGGTAACTATGTTATGTAATACATAAATCAATTATACGTATTTCAAAAAAGTAGAAATCTCAAAACAATGTGATAGTACGATAGAATATTATTGACGAAAAAACGATACCACCAAATATCTCGATACTGAAAATCTTAGAGCATCCACAGTGTATATCAAATACTAGTTTCAAATATTGAATTTAACTTTTGGCATTAGTTCCCTCTATTGTGAAGGGCACTGCTATAGCTAAAACTTATGACATGGGAGCAATTAGATGCTTCCACTGCCAAATTATATTTCTCTCTTCCCTCTCTGTAGTGTCCCTCTTTGCTGTGGGCTATAGTAGTATAAAGATAAGGAGAGAGAATGTAGATTTTTTTTGGCAATCTACACGCTGTAGAAAGCTGAAACGGATGGAGTAGATTGTCTATGCGGAGTTGGGCACACATACCGTGCTATATTTTCTTTGTTTGGTTGGGCTCATGTGGCATGTGTACAGGCAGAGCAGTGAGCAGACGAGCGGCAGTGGTGGGCCTTGTGAAAGGCTTTGGGCGTAGCAGCGAGCAGGGAGAGGCAGACGTGCAGCGCAGGAAGAGGAGACCTGGCGAGGCGAGGCGAGTGGATGGTTTGGTTCATTCGGCGCTGCTATTGGTTTCCGAGAAGGAAAATCCATGCGTGGCCTCGAGCCCCGCCCTGGCAGCCCGCAGAGGGGACCGGCCGCCCAGCCGGCCACCGGCCTGCCGTATCTTTTGTCTGCTTCTTAAATGGCCGCGGCTGACAATGACCACAATAACTAAACCCTGCTGCTGTGCTGGGTCGGTGCCAGTGGACGCAACACAGCCGGGTTCTTTGATCGGCCATGACGAGATTTAAACGGGAGAGTTGGTTAAAGCCTGCACTGGGCCGCTCCACAGCAACAGTTTCAGGCCTTTCACAGTGCATTGATTATTAGCACATTATCTTAGTCAAGGTATAGCACATCACTGCTTTTTTAAAGTATAGTATCTATATTTAATGATTTTTTGTACTCATGTGGTTGGGCTATAATTTTATTTTGCATATGGTTTGTATAAGTGTGTTGCGGTCAGAAACCCACCGGCGAGCAGCGACGGGCAACACAGTAGAGCCGGGAGGCTGCCAAGACTGCGGCTGGTCCTGGTCCCTCGAGCGACGGCCCGCAAAGACTCGGCACGCACGTCCGATGCTGGTGCAAGGGCGTGCCACCTGACCTATACCTGGTCAGGAAGGTGATGGATCTGCCTCGCTTAGTTTCCTGCATGGCATACACGTAAACATTAAATACGAGCCTCGATCGGCTCTCAGGTTATCCTGTGAATCGGCTCAAGGAGCCGATCCACCTATGATTCGTACGAGGTGTACGATCACATGGTGGTCCTGCTTGATCGAAATAAGGCTAAAACGACCTACTACGATTTAGGGTTTTCACCACATAATCGGAACATCCTACGCGTGATTGAGCCCGGCGGCCACGCACGGTGATCATAAACCGACCCTAGACAAGGCCTAAAAACCAACATGAAGTTGATCCCCGGAACATCCTGTCTAGGGCTAGCAAACTACACCCTACGTGCCACTGGATCCTTCAACCCGTTTGTAAGGCCTAACTATGCAGATATTAAACTAATCCTTGAAGAACAAGGAGCAATCATAACGGATCGGATCTACTAAATAACGATCAAGCGGGGTGCCGCTCTTACACCTAAGATAGGCGTAAGGGCGGCTAGACGTCTAAGGGTCGCATGGACGAAAGCATGTAACACGACAGAATAATGCTAACCCTAACACATCTATGATAACTACGTTGCTCGCCATCAACAAGGTTTCAGCACGAGCAACGTATGAACAACGAATAAACGTTACTGCCTAGATCGCAAGATGCGATCTAGGCAGCATGATGCTTACCCGGACGAAACCCTCGAAACAAGGGAGTTGGCGATGCGCCTAGATTGGTTTGTGATGAACGTGATTGTTGTTTATTCCATAAACCCTAGATACATATTTATAGTCCGTAAACTTTCCGACGTGGGAATAATCCCAACCGTGCACGAGCCAAATTCTATCTAACCGACACGTATCCTACTATATTTACAGATACACGGGCAAACTAGCCCAAACTTTGTATACAAGGCCGATTCATGTATTTCTTCCAAGTATATTCTTCAAGCCCATCTTTAATCGCGGCCCACCTCCGATCCGGTCAAATTCGGTGATAACACATGCCCCCTGGTTTTGGAAGTGTCAATTCCAAAATCACTCTGTTTTTCTTCGTCGGGTCATGTCGTGGCAGAGCAGAACCGTCGCAGTATCCTTCATCATGATGCCTCGCCTTCCCAACTTCTTCGTGTGACCTGGCAAAATTTTTTCTTTGGGCACCACTTCCTCGGAAACTGCTGCGGCATTGAATCTCCACTATATCCCTCTATTTTAACCGCATCCTGCAGTTTCACCTCTTCATCCCCTTCGCACTAGCACTCCAAAAGCCCTCCTCTGCCACCATGTCTTCTTCCTCCTCCGTCTCATCGGGTCTTTCTTCCCTGTCCTCCCCCTCCCGCGAGCCGACGCCGGAGTGGGACCCGGAGGAGGCCCACGAGGCCAACATTCGCCGCGCCATAGAAGACGGGGACGAGTCCAGTCACGACTTCTCCGTCTGGTCAGAGGACGACAAGTCCTCGACCGACGGGGAAAGTGACCTCCGCTTCCTCGCCGACGGGGAAACGGAGGAGGAGAGCGATGACGATCGCTTCTCCTGGGACGACTTCACCTCCTCCGAGGAGGAAGAGGAGGAGGAGGAGGAGGACGACACCTCCTCCGACGAGCCGCCGGCCAAGCGCTTCTGCCCCTGGCCGGGGAACCTCAGCGACTTCGACAGCGACGACGACGCTGACGAGGAGGACGAGGACAACGAGGGCCCTGCCGGCGGCCGCAGCAGCAGCGATGACGAGCCAGCCGGGAGTAGCGCCGACGACGGCGACGACGGCGACGACGAGGGCAGCGACGGCCCGTAGATAGGACCCTTAGCATAGGATCAGTAGTAGTAGATGGGGCAATGTATCCCCTGGTACTTCCTTTTGAGAGCAATCAGCTCTTTATGTAAGAAATCCGGCTATCAATGAAAAATCCCCTTTGATTTGATTTTGCCGATTCCCTTATGCTAATTTAGCCGATCGTCAACTTGGGCAATGCTCAATGAGCCGATGGCAACGCATCGGTCTTTCACAATCTATCCTTCATCTCTTCAATTGATGACTTTGAGATCTGGTGGACAATGTGGAAAATCCATGCCTTCAGGAGAGCCTTAAGACCGTTGCTGAAACAACTTGACGCCGAAGCTGATACTTCAGCCGAACAGGTACCACTTGCTCGTAAATTTCCTTGCGATAGTTTCCAGTGATGACTTATAATCCCGCTCTGTTTCTTTGCAGCAACAAAATGGTCCAGAGCCTGTCAATGATGATGGATCCCCGTTCAAATTCCTCCCACCAGCTCCAGTGGTTCTCTTCCGTAGGAACTTACCACCCTTTAAAAAGATTGCGGTGCAGAGCCAGCCGATTTCAATAAAATCGGCTGCCAAGAGTAAAGACTCTTCAGGGTCAGCTGCCCCCCGAGCCTCAGTCAGGGCGAGAACCGCAGTGAGAAAAGTAGCTGCCAGGAAAACTTTTATGGCATGTCAGTGTCCCTTCATCCTACTCTTGCAGACCTTTACTGAAGACAATACCAGCGAGGAGACGCAGTTCAGCCGACGAGGCTCAAGCTCGGGCACCTCTGAGGACACCACCACGCAAAAACAGCCAGATGTGCCACCATCGGCTCCCAAAAAAAGGCCAGCCCCTGAACCTGCTGCCCTTCAAGCTCCAATCAAAACAGGGCAAGGAAGCTAACGCACCAAGAGTCAATGCACCAAGAGGGCTCAGAAGGATCAGCGAACCCCTTCCTCGAACCAAGAAGCTTTAAATGTAACAGCTCTCCAACTCTTCCTGGCTCAGGTCTTGCGCTTTGCTGCCCAGATCGGCTCCCCGTCCCTTTTTTTGCAGACTGATGAAACTTCCAGTGGGGATGTCGAGGAAGTTCTGATGCCCTCCGCAACTCTGGAGGTAACAACCTCTACAGGTGACATCGATCAAGTTGCCACCTTTGCCGAACCCCAGGCAGAGACGCCACAGCCGATTGCTTCGTCATCGGCTGTTCCCATGGTCATAGGAGAGGTATGCTCCCTTTGTTGGGCTTGCCCTTACCCTGATCTGCAGACTTATGCTGCTTTTGTTGCTTGTCAGGGCTGTGTTGTCGTCAGAAACCCACCGGCGGGCAGCGACGGGCAACACCGTAGAGCCGGGAACAACCTAGAGCTGCGGCTGGCTGAGGTCCCTCCGAGCGACGGCCGGCAAAGCCTTCTGGTCACACGTCCGATGCTGATGCAAGGGCGTGCCACCTGACCTATACCCGGTCGGGAAGGTGATGGAGATGCCTCGCTTAGTTTCCTGCATGGCATACACGTAAACATTAAATACGAGCCTCGATCGGCTCTCAGGTTGTCCTGTGAATCGGCTCAAGGAGCCGATCCACCCATGATTCGTACGGGGTGCACGAATATATGGCGGTCCTGCTTGATCAAGATAAAGCTAATGAGATCTACGACGATTTAGGGTTTTCACCGCATAATCGGATCATCCTACTCCAGGTTGGGCCTCGCGGCCACGCACGGTGATCGTAAGCCGATCCTAAACAAGGCCTAAAAACCAACACGAAGTTGATCCCCGGAACATCCTCGTTTAGGACTAGCGAACGACACCCTACGTGCCGCTGGATCCTCCCCCTTGTAAGGCCTAACTATTGCGGATATTAAACTAATCCTTGTAGAACAAGGAGCAACCGTAACGGATCAGATCTACTAAATAATGATCAAGCGGGTGCCGCCCCACACCTAAGATAGGTGTGAGGGCGGCTAGACATGCAAGGGTTGCACTACGATAGAATGTTACGCGAAGAACTATGCTAACCCTAACATATCTATGATAACTACGTTGCTCGCCATCAACAAGGCTTCAGTACGAGCAACGCATGAACAACGTGGAGCTTGTGCTGCCTAGATCGCAAGATGCGATCTAGGCAGCATGTCGCTTAACGGTAGAAACCCTCGAGACGAAGGAGTTGGCGATGCGCCGAGATTGATTTGTTTGGTTGAACGTTTGTTGTTGTTTATTTCATAAACCCTAGATACATATTTATAGTCCAGGGGACTTTCTAATTTAGGCGTGCACCTAACCGTGCACAGGTTAAACTCTATCTTTTAATCTAAGATGCGATCTACTATATTACAGATACACGGGCAATCTAGCCCAAACTTTGCATAACAGGCCGATTCACGTATTTCTTCCATGTATATTCTTCAAGTCCATCTTGATCGCGGCCCACCTCTGACTCGGTCAAATTCTGGTGATAACACATGCCCCCTGGTTTTGGAATTGATAATTCCAAAATCACTCTGCTTTTTCTTCGTCGGGTCATGTCGTGGCAGAACCGTCGCAGTATCCTTCATCATGATGCCTTGCCTTCTCAACTTCTCTGCGCGATTTGACACTGTAGTACCTTTTTCGTGGTAGGCGGCTTCATTGTGCGCACTGCCTCCTGACTTTTTTAGGCCGAGCTCAATTCCGCGTTCATGAACCAAGAAGCCCAAGAATTAACCGGCCGTCACTCCAAATGCACACTTCTTTGGATTCATCCTTAGTCCTAATTTCCTAGTTTGGTCCCGGATGCGTCGTAAATCCTCCAAGTGTCCCTCTACGGAGACAGACTTGACCACCACGTCGTCAATGTAGATCTCAACCAGTTTGCCGATCAAATCATGAAATATGTAGTTCATGGCTCTTTGGCACGTTGCACCGGCGTTCTTCAGTCCAAATGTCATGACTACATATTCAAACAAGCCACTGAACCTGGTACTCTGAATGTAGTCTTGTGTATATCTTCTGGATATTGTCAACATAAAGTAATATAACAAGTGCAATATGCAAGTATGTAGGAATCAATGCACGGTTAACACAAGTGTTTGCTTTTTTAGATAGAAGGAAATGGGTAAACCGACTCAACAATAAAAGTAGAAGAAAGGCCCTTCGCAGAGGAAGCATGGATTGCTATATTTGTGCTAGAGCTTTTATTTTGAAAATAAGAAACAACTTTGTCAACGGTAGTAATAAAGCATATGAGTTATGTAAATTATATCCTACAAGTTACAAGCCTCATGCATAGTATACCAATAGTGCCCGCACCTTGTCCTAATTAGCTTGGATTTACATGGATTATCATAGCATAGCATACGTTTTAACCAAGTGTCACAAAGGGGTACCTCTATGCCGCTCGTACAAAGGTCTAAGGAGAAAGCTCGCATTGGATTTCTCGCTTTTGATTATTCTCAACTTAGACATCCATACCGGGACAACATAGACAACAGATAGTGGACTCCTCTTTAATGCATGAGCATTCAACAACAGATAAAATTCTCATAAGAGATTGAGGTTTGTTGTCCAAACTGAAACTTCCACCATGGATCATGGCTTTAGTTAGCGGCCCAATGTTCTTCTCTAACAACATGCATACTCAAACCATTTGATCATGATAAATCACCCTTACTTCAGACAAGACGAACATGCATAGCAACTCACATGATATTCAACAAATAAATAGTTGATGGCGTCCCCAGGAACATGGTTATCGCCCATCAAGCAACTTAATAAGAAATAATATGCATAAGTACATATTCAATACCACAATAGGTTTTAAGCTATTTGTCCCATGAGCTATATATTGCAAAGATAAAGAATAGAAATTTTAAAGGTAGCACTCAAGCAATTTACTTTGGAATGGCGGAGAAATACTATGTAGTAGGTAGGTATGGTGGACACAAGTGGTATAGTGTTTGGCTCAAGGATTTTGGATGCATGAGAAGTATTCCCTCTCGATACAAGGTTTAGGCTAGCAAGGTTGTTTAAAGCAAACACAAGTATGAACCGGTACAGACAAAACTCACATAAAAGACATATTGAAAGCATTATAAGACTCTATACCGTCTTCATTATTGTACCTTTTATCATCATATCGAAGCCGATCGCTTGAACCGGCCTCCTCTTTGTCCTTGCCACCAGAGTGACTGCTCTTTTCTTTGTCTTTACCATGGCGGTATACAGAAGCTGCACTGAAGACCAACTTGGTGAAAATCCGCGTCTTGAACACGCAGCGGGTAGATCCTGTGCAATTATACTAGAGTCGATGGCTGTGCATCGGCTTTGTTTCTTAGCTCTAAAGTCGATGTCCGTGCATCGGCTGTACACCATGAGAATTTTCTTTTACTGGCCAATTTTTCTATCGGCCCCCAATATTTCACTGCACATGTATCGCACATGTTCATAGCATCTGTCTATCTGATTATGTGCCCCAGAGCCAAATCTGTCAGGTTACTGCAGATATCGGCTCTGCAGACCTGACCAATGCCGATTTCCTCGAGCTCTCAAGCCGATGTGGTCCCACCGGGCGTGCCAGAATGTGTTGTCGTCAGAAACCCACCGGCGGGCAGCGACGGGCAACACCGTAGAGCCGGGAACAACCTAGAGCTGCGGCTGGCCGAGGTCCCTCCGAGCGACGGCCCGCAAAGCCTTACGGTCACACGTCCGATGCCGATGCAAGGGCGTGCCACCGACCTATACCTGGTCGGGAAGGTGATGGAGATGCCTCGCTTAGTTTCCCGCATGGCATACACGTAAACATTAAATACGAGCCTCGATCGGCTCTCGGGTTGTCCTGTGAATCGGCTCAAGGAGCCGATCCACCCATGATTCGTACGGGGTGCACGAATATATGGCGGTCCTGCTGATCAAGATAAAGCTAATGAGATCTACGACGATTTAGGGTTTTCACCGCATAATCGGATCATCCTACTCCAGGTTGGGCCTCGCGGCCACGCACGGTGATCGTAAGCCGATCCTAAACAAGGCCTAAAAACCAACACGAAGTTGATCCCCGGAACATCCTGTTTAGGACTAGCGAACGACACCCTACGTGCCGCTGGATCCTCCCCCTTTGTAAGGCCTAACTATTGCAGATATTAAACTAATCCTTGTAGAACAAGGAGCAACCGTAACGGATCAGATCTACTAAATAATGATCAAGCGGGGTGCCGCCCCCACACCTAAGATAGGTGTGAGGGCGGCTAGACATGCAAGGGTTGCACTACGATAGCATGTTACGCGAAGAACTATGCTAACCCTAACATATCTATGATAACTACGTTGCTCGCCATCAACAAGGCTTCGAGTACGAGCAACGCATGAACAACGTGGAGCTTGTGCTTGCCTAGATCGCAAGATGCGATCTAGGCAGCATGTCGTTACCGGTAGAAACCCTCGAGACGAAGGAGTTGGCGATGCGCCGAGATTGATTTGTTTGGTTGAACGTTTGTTGTTGTTTATTTCATAAACCCTAGATACATATTTATAGTCCAGGGGACTTTCTAATTTAGGCGTGCACCTAACCGTGCACAGGTTAAACTCTATCTTTTAATCTAAGATGCGATCTACTATATTACAGATACACGGGCAAACTAGCCCAAACTTTGCATAACAAGCCGATTCACGTATTTCTTCCATGTATATTCTTCAAGTCCATCTTGATCGCGGCCCACCTCTGACTCGGTCAAATTCTGGTGATAACAGGCTGTGATTTCTCAGGCTTGCTGTCGTTCGATCCTGAACCTATCGAGCCGGACCACTCCATAGCACGTGATGAACCGAGCCCCGGCGTCATCGCTGACCAACTCCGATGCCTCAAAGTTCTTCTTTCTTCACCCATTGCGATACTAGTCGAAAACCCTGCGGAGGTGAAGAACACTCTTGAAGAAATCCAGCCTCACGTCCCAGTTGACGCCGGCAGCTTGAAGCTCGCCGCTTGGCAAGGATGATGATGACAAGGTCGAGATCGCAGAGGTGGATCACGTCCGTGCTGATGTACTCCACGCCTTAGAAACTTTCCTTCAGTAGGGCCCGCGCATGTGGCAGTTTGTGCTTGTAATTCTAAAGTCAATGGCTGTGCATCGGCTTTTATACTCTGAAGTCGATGCCCGTGCATCGGCTGTGACTTGCATACTGTTGTCTTCGATGTTTGTGCATCGGCTGTGATGATTTTTTTTTACTGGCCGATTTTTCTATCGGCCCCCGATATTTTACTGCACATGTGCCGCACATGTTCATCTGATTAGGTGCCCCCCGAGCCGAATCTGTCAGGTAACTGCAGATATCGGCTCTATAGTTAGCCAAGGTACTGTACTTGAACGTCGGCATCGCCATGACTGATGTTGACTTCTTCCAGCTCGTCGGCCCGACGTAAACCCGTATCCCCGCTTTCTGCCGCCCGTTAGATCGACGTTGAACACGGGCAGAACGTATAGTGAGGATAATTTTGGCCGATTTCTGGAATCGGCCTCCATGTTGATTGACTCGCTCGATGAAGGTTTTGCGACGTTTGTCCATAGATCTTTGGGGCCGATCACAAGGATCGGCCTTGCCACGTTTGTTCATAGTTTTTGCTCTTGTTACACGGTCAGGCCGGTGGATAAGACCAGCCTCACCCCGTTTCTCGTCACGTCGATGCGCTCGCAGTCGTCCAAAGTGATGCCTGAGAGTGGCTCTTGGTCTGCCGTCTCCCAAACGTTCATACCAGCCGTTGAAATCTCGGCTGAGTCATCTGCGTGGACGACCTCTATTTCATCTCCATCCCACTGTATTAAGCATTGGTGTATCGTGGATGGAATGCAACAATTGGCGTGGATCCAATCTCTCCCTAGCAGGACAGCATAGGTGCTCTTGCTGTCGACAATAAAGAACGTCGTAGGGATGGTCTTTCTTCCTACGGTCAGATCCACGTTCGTAACACCTTGCGCTTCGATGCTTGGCCGTTGAAATCGCTCGGTGTAACGTTGGTCTTGATCGATCCGAGCTAGAGCGTCCCAACCGACGTAGCATGGAGTATGGCATAATGTTGATCGCCGCTCCGGTGTCTACCAAGCATCTTGTTGACAGGCCGCCCATTGATATAACCTCGTAGGTACGGGGCCTTCGGTGTCCGTAGCTTCTTTCTCGTGGCTTCTCAAAGATAATCGGCCGTGGGCCGCAATCAAGTTGTGCCACAGAAGCTTCGCCCAATCCTAGAGCACAAAACTCCGCCGGAAGGATGAACACCATGTTTGTGCCGCCGATGTCTCATCATCGGCTTTCCTTTGTTTGGGACGCCACTCTTTCTTTTGTGGTCGTCCTTCTTCGTCCCGTAGTTCGCTGAATTTTCGCGGCCGATCAGGCCGCGCCTTCCTTAACGTGTGCAGGTATAACCTTTCAGCTTCCTCCAAACCACGTAGCCGCTGAACCCTACGCTTTTGGGAACGGCTGAGTCCATTAGGGCACCACCTTGGCCGGTGGTACTTATCTTCTTCTTCTTCATCGTCGTCTTCTAATTCCTCAAGATCTTCCACCCGAGAGGACTCAGTGTACTTGTTCTGAGATGGGAGCGGCCCTAGACGTTTGAATACTGACACGTCCCCTGCACCCTTCTTCTTCTCTTTACATTCTGGCGCTTGCCGATTGTAGGCAATCGGCTCATTCCTGAATCCTAGCAGTGTCTGAAGAAAGGACAGTCCCAGTGCCTATCCACGTCGTCTTGTTCCCTTGACTTCTCCTTGGCATGGCGCCCATATCTCTCCTCGTCGCGATCATGCCGGCGGTCTCTCCTGGCGCTTCTGCTAGCCAGACGATCTCTTTCGTCGTCGTCATCATATCGCCGGCGTTGGTCGTATTGACTCACGTATTTGTTGAGGAGATGATCAGAGAGAGGTCGCTGATATCGCACATTCTTCACTTCTCCCTCTGTGACGTAGCGCTTGCCATCGTGCCGGAGCCGATCGAGTGGAGCGGCTTCCTCTTTGTCCTTGTTATGAGAGCAGCTACCCTCGTCTCTGTCCTTACCAGAGTGGTGCCCACGTCCTACCATGTTGATGCTGAACGAGAAACCTGACTGGCACCTCCTAGGGTAAGTGCACTCCACCATGTTAACGGCGGGGAAGGGGTGCGTGTCGACTTTCATGGCGTACTGGCTAAAAATTAACCGCCCTTGTTCTATCGCCATTTGGATCTGCCGACGCCACACCCCGCAGTCGTTGGTGGTATGGGTGAACGTGTTATGCCACTTGCGCATGGCTTTCCGTTTAGCTCCCGTGCCGTGGGGATTTTGTGGCCTTCGGGTAACTTTAGCCGCTTCTCCTTAAGTAAGAGGTCGAAAATTTGCTCAGCCTTTAGTCACGTCGAATTCAAACCCTCTTGGAGGACCTTGTGGCTTAACCCACTTGCAGGACACGGGGCTTGCCCCCGAGTCCATTCAGCCACCGCTACCTCTTGATCTCCCGCGAGCCTTCATCTTCATCCGCCTCAACCAGGACCACCGCACGCTTGAATTTATCCCGGTATACCTCCGGGTGGCGATGTTCATATAATGACAGCCTTCGCACCATATGCGCCGATGAAGGGTACTCGCTTGGGAGGCCACATCCTTCATCGGTGATGCAAGACCCACCACCGCCAACTCGATCGCTTCTTTCGGCCACACGAGCCGAATAGCATCGGTTCTTAACGACCCCGAAGCGCCGGATGTATTCTCGATACCGTTTCTCCGTGCTTCCGTCGCACTTGTGCTAGATCGGCAATGCCGTGCTCGAAAGACTCCGAGTGATACCGTAGGTGGAACTGTTCTTCCAACCGCTTCCAAGTCCGGATTGAGTCCGGTGGCAGCGATGTGTACCACCCAAAAGCCGATCCCGTGAGGGATAGTGCGAAGAACCTCACACGTAGTTCATCCGATGCCGAGATCGTGCCCAGCCTGCGCCAAATATCGGCTCACATGCTCGATTGAGCCGGAGCCATCCGACCCACAAAACTTGGAGAATTCGGGGAGCCGATATTTGGGTGGTAGTGGGATCAAATCGTACTCGTTGTGGTACGGCTTGGAATAGCCGATTGCCCTCCTTTCGGCACCATGCCGAACCGGTCTCTTAAGATTGTACCGATCCGATCCGCGGTGATGGCCGCAGGAGTCGAACTCGAAGATTCGCCGGAGTGGTATACTTAGCCAGCCCACGCTTGCTTCTCAAGCTCGAGCCAACCGCAGGAGTTGAGCTCGGAGGTTCGTCGGAGTGGCATACTTAGCTAGCCACGTCTCGCTTCTCAAGATCCGTTCCAAGTTCCTCCCCGCCGCTCTAGAAATCCCTCGCCGTTGCAGCCTGGTTTGAGAGAACCCAACTGCCGCGTACCGGGCACGTATGTGCACGTGTATCCGTGAGAGATCTCCTTAGGCGCCTCATACAAGAACCGGTAATCACTAGGGTCACCACCGATCTTGTAGACGACGTATGCCGATGAACTCGGCACCTCCGGTGCCGCCAACGCGAACGGCAGCGGTGGTCGGGACCGGAGTGGTATCTCTCCTTGGTGAGTCCCCGCAGCTGGTCCGCGACGGAGAATACCGATGGCTCATGATTTCCGGATCACCCGAAGGGCGACACGCTCCAACGTGTTCACCAGGCTCTCGTAATGGCGGTGCAGCGAATGAGCTACCATGAAATTAATCTCCCGACGCAGAGATCCGGTGCGTTCTTCTCGAAGGGGTAGACGAGTCCACTCCATCGAGCGCGCCTCGAGCGAGAACCCCTTCCACCCGATGCCGTGTGAGCGGGTTCTCCGGAAAGAGCCGATGAGGTCGGCTTCGAGGATAGCTTTGACCTCGTCATACTTCTTCTTGAGCTCCTCGGCCGATCCTCGTACGTGACCGGAGTACCTTCCGCCATCTCGGATGTAGACGGCGATGCAGCTTGATGTCGAAGACTCGTCCCACCGGACGTGCCGTAATGTGTTGCGGTCGAAATCCACCGGCGAGCAGCGACGGGCAACACAAGAGAGCCGGGAGGCTGCCAAGACTCGCGGCCGGCCCCGGTCCCTCGAGCGACGACCCGCAAAGACTCGGCACGCACGTCCGATGCCGGTGCAAGGGCGTGCCACCCGACCTATACCCGGTCGGAAGGTGATGGATTTGCCTCGCTTAGTTTCTCGCATGGCATACACGTAAACATTAAATACGAGCCTCGATCGGCTCTCGAGTTATCCCGTGAATCGGCTCAAGGAGCCGATCCACCCATGATTCGTACGAGGTGTACGATCACATGGTGGTCCTGCTTGATCGAAATAAGGCTAAAACGACCTACTACGATTTAGGGTTTTCACCACATAATCGGAACATCCTACGCGTGATTGAGCTTGGCGGCCACGCACGGTGATCATAAACCGACCCTAGACAAGGCCTAAAACCAACATGAAGTTGATCCCCGGAACATCCTGTCTAGGGCTAGCAAACTACACCCTACGTGCCACTGGATCCTTCAACCCGTTTGTAAGGCCTAACTATGCAGATATTAAACTAATCCTTGAAGAACAAGGAGCAATCATAACGGATCGGATCTACTAAATAACGATCAAGCGGGGTGCCGCCCTTACACCTAAGATAGGCGTAAGGGTGGCTAGACGTCTAAGGGTCGCATGGACGAAAGCATGTAACACGACAGAACAATGCTAACCCTAACACATCTATGATAACTACGTTGCTCTCCATCAACAAGGCTTCAAAGACGAGCAACGTATGAACAACGAATAAACGTTACTGCCTAGATCGCAAGATACGATCTAGGCAGCATGATGCTTACCCGGACGAAACCCTCGAAACAAGGGAGTTGGCGATGCGCCTAGATTGGTTTGTGATGAACGTGATTGTTGTTTATTCCATAAACCCTAGATACATATTTATAGTCCGTAGACTTTCCGACGTGGGAATAATCCCAACCGTGCACGAGCCAAATTCTATCTAACCGACACGTATCCTACTATATTTACAGATACACGGGCAAACTAGCCCAAACTTTGTATACAAGGCCGATTCATGTATTTCTTCCAAGTATATTCTTCAAGCCCATCTTTAATCGTGGCCCACCTCTGATCTGGTCAAATTCTGGTGATAACAAAGTGTTATTTCTTAGATAAGATGTAATAACACTATTTCTTCATTAATTATAGTGTCACATAATAATTTTATCTATGACCGAAAATTCAATTCGGCTCTCGGGTGCGTATGCTCTCTCTACCAAAAATTCATATTGCGAAGTACTGAAATTTTTTGACAAAAATTTCTACATGTACATCTTCATAGTATATGTGCGTTCGTCAAGTTTCACAAAAAATTAATATTTTTATGGACTATGTAAAAAAAGAAAATTTATTTTGTGGAAAGCACTATTTTTGCACTGAATTTTATCTTTTTTACACACGTTAAATGAAAGTTAATTTTTTTTAATGAAACGACTTTGTAAGCGCGTAGCACACGTGAAGATGTACGTGCGAATGTTTTATTTTATCTTTTTAAAATTAAAATATGTGTAAGATGTATTTTAAAATAGAGAAAACATATACTCACATGTTTCAAAACACCGTTTCCATCTATGATCTCATGCTAAGAGACGTACCCATTATGAAAGGCCTGATCCATCCGTCGCCTCCCTCAACACCGACACTATCTGCCACCGATCAAGTTTCTCACATCACTCGTGGTAAAAGTAAAACGCGCAAACAAGAACAAACCGCCACGTTTAACGTCAAGCGTAGCTCATCCGGCCCTTTCTTTTTGGAACAAGTAGCGCAGCTGATCGGAAGCACGTACGTACCCACGCCGTGCGAGCGTCGGCGTGCCGCACGCGTGACAATGAGATATGATGCCGCTCCAAGATTTCCTAGGAGCAAGATACAAGCGAGAGAGGCCCTGCGGCATGAGCAGGCCTGGTTGACACCTGTGTCTGTGCTGAAGAATGGGCCTGAATCTTCCGACTTTTCGTCTGTTCCTCTTGCCTGCCTGCCCGCGTGCTAGGGTGTAGGGTGGGTCTCCCTTTTCTCTTCCCTCCATCGCCTCCTCTGCCATCCTCTGCTTTACTTTTTTTTTAAACGGAGGCAAACGCTTTGTCTCATTCATTAATTAAGTAGAAGGTGCTCGGTTTTTAGGAGAAAATCGGGCGAAAACCTACAAAGACAGGGACAAGCCCAAACCCACCCATAAAACCCCGCGAAGGGCACACCGAGCCACCCTGGCTACCCACAGAAGCTACACAAATGCGAAGCTCAAGTTGGCCTATGCCAAACAGATGGCTCCCAAAGAAAAGGCCGATAGCTTCGATTCTGACGACGAGCCCCGGAGAGGAGATGCAGAAAACCTGCGCCGAAAAGGACCTTCACCGCCGGACCGCCCCTCAAAGGTCATCGTACACCACCTAAAGGCAGCTTCGACTTCATAGCAAGAGGAGGCCAACCTGAAGACATTCGGATACGCCGGGACGGAGCCAACTAACACGGTCTTGTAGTAACCAAACCATACTCAACACCATTGTCGTTGCCGCCCAAGCCCATCGTCGAGAGACACCTTATCGCCCACGCGACCCAAGGTCAAGCACCCTCGAAGATGACAAACATTCGGAGCCGCCGCTCCGACATACCGCTGCTCCATCGCACCCTGCACGTCCACCAAGACCACCACCTTCCGGGGCCGCCGCCCCGATGTACCACCGCTCGCTCTGGAGCTGCAACGCCGCACGAACTATCCACCCGCAACCCAAGTTGCACAGGCCAAACGGCCGCAGACCACGGGAATCACACCAACTCATCCGGGGCCGCCGCCCCGACATAACGCCCGACCGTCCCCTCCAGGACACGTCCGACCGAGCCGACTGCCCTGCCGCCCACACGGCTAGGGTCGCCACCCAAGCCGTGACAAGCCGCATCCCCACACCATAGAGATGTTGCCGCACCGCCTTCCGGGGCCGCCGCCCCGGCTCACAGCCACCAATCCGAGGCCGCCGCCTCGGCATCCTCCAACGCAGATGGTAAGGCAACGCAGCCCGGCAAACAAACCACCCTCACCGAAAGAAGGTCATGCCCTCCAAAGACGACGCCTCCAAGAAGGGAAGCGACGAGACCACTGTCGTCGCCCGCTCCGGCCGAGGCAAGAGCTTGGGTTTTCACCCGGAAGGCACGAGACCTCGAAGGCAGTAAGGTAGGAGCTCCACGACGATGCCTCGGCCCGCTGTATCGGTGAGCAAGACGCTCAGACCGTGATGTACAACGGAGTAGTAACGACCATCAGGCCACATACAATGGTGCTTATTTATAATTGACAAAAGACTAATTAGACACATTTCATATAAACACACAAGGCCATCTCCAACGGCCACCCGTATAACAGACTGCTTTTCATTTAGCTTGGGTTCAGATGGCACTAGTGGAAAATGAGCTATCTGTGGCGCACCAAATTCGAATTCTGTGGCGCATATTCAGGTCGCCACAGTTGCCACGTGACTAGTATTTGAATTCTGTGGCGCATATGCACATGCGCCACAGAATTTTTCAAAACTTCTGTGGCGCACTAGGTCAATATGCGCCACAGAATTGTCTTGAAAATTTCTGTGGCGCACCATGCTAATATGCGCCACAAATTTTTTTTTTCGAATTTTTAAAAAAAGTGGCGGCCCTGGGGCCGCCGGAATTTCGCCGGTTTTTTTGGAATATCGCCGGAAGGTAGGGTGGTGGTGGTGGTGGTGGTGGTGGTGGCCGGAGGAGGAGGAGGTGGTGGTGGTGGTGTTGGCCGAAGGAGGTGGTGGTGGTGGTGTTGGTGATGGTGGTGGCTGGCCGGAGGAGGAGGAGGAGGAGGTGGTGGTGGTGGTGGTGGTGGTGGTGGTGGTGTTGGTGATGGTGGTGGCCGGCCGGCTGGAGGAGGAGGTGGTGATGGTGGTGGTGGTGGTTGATACGTCTCCAACGTATCTATAATTTCTTATGTTCCATGCTAGTTTTATGACAATACACATATGTTTTATACACACTTTACATCGTTCTTATGCGTTTTCCGGAACTAACCTATTAACGAGATGCCGAAGTGCCAGTTCCTGTTTTCTGCTGTTTTTGGTTTCAGAAATCCTAGTAAGGAAATATTCTCGGAATTGGACGAAATCAAGGTCCACGATCTTATATTCCCACGAAGCTTCCAGAACACCGGAGAGCCACCAGAGGGGAGGCCCAGGGCCTCCACACAAGGTGGCGGCGCGGCCAGAGGGGGGGCGCCCCCCTACTGTGTGGGCCCCCCCAGAACCCTTCCGATTCCGTTTCTTCGCCTATATAAGTCGTCGTGACCTAAAACCTCGACACGAATAAGCCACGATACGAGAAAAGTTCCAGAGCCGCCGCCATCGCGAAGCCAAGATTCGGGGGACAGAAGTCTCTGTTCCGGCACGCTGCCGGGACCGGGAATTGCCCCCGGAAGGCATCTCCATCGACACCACCGCCATCTTCATCGCCGCTTCTGTCTCCCATGATGAGGAGGGAGTAGTTCTCCCTCGAGGCTGAGGGCTCTACCGGTAGCTATGTGGTTCATCTCTCTCTCCCATGTGATCTTTATGTGATCATGAGCTTTGTATCACTATTAATCTATGTGCTACTCTAGTGATGTTATTAAAGTAGTCTATTCCTCCTTCATGTGGACAGTGTGTGCATCATGTAGTACTTGGCGTAGGTTATGATCATGATCTCTTGAAGATTGTGAAGTTAACTATTACTATGCACTCTAGAGTTACTTTATATGAACTCCGGAATTACTCTCTATGGTGTGACGATGGACGGTGTTTGCATCTTGTGTGATTCCTTTATGACATTGTGGAGCTTGTTTACTCCGGCTTGAGGGTGCTCTCGTAGCCCTACACAATGAATGGTGTTTGTTATCCAACAATAGAGTCTTTGAAAGTAGCATAAGAGAAGAGAAGTTATTTATTTATGTGATCATTGTTGAGAGTGTCCACTAGTGAAAGTATGATCCCTAGGCCTTGTTTCCAAACATTGAAACACCGTTTCCAACAAGTTCTGTTACATGTTTGCTTGCTGCCATCTTTATTTCAGATTGCTATTACCACTCATATTCATCCATATTACTTGTATTTCACTATCTCTTCGCCGAACTAGTGCACCTATACATCTGACAAGTGTATTAGGTGTGTTGGGGACACAAGAGACTTCTTGTATCGTAATTGCGGGGTTGCTTGAGAGGGATATCTTTGTCCTCTACCTCCCCGAGTTCGATAAACCTTGGGTGATTCACTTGAGGGAAACTTGCTGCTGTTCTACAAACCTCTCGCTCTTGGAGGCCCAACACCGTCTACGGGAATAGAAGCGTGCGTAGACATCAAGCTATTTTACGGCGCCGTTGCCGGGGAGGTAAGGTAAAAGGTATTCACATCCTCCGAGCTACTAAGATATTTCCTAGCACCGTTGCTTAGGTGTGTGAGTGCTCGAAGATATTTCCTTTAGATCCTGCAATTATATCTTTTTGTTTCTTGTTTTCACTAGTTAGGCTTAATGGAAAACAACAACAAAATGAGAGATCTTTATGAACTTTATCTTGAATTAGGACATGATGTGTTTGAAGAGAGAATTAAAAAACCCATGGAACTTTATATGCATGCTAATGGGAATGTTATTAGTATGAATGCTTTGAACACCATTGTTGCTAATGCTATGGAAAATTCTAAGCTTGGGGAAGCTGGTTTTGATGAGCATGATATTTTTAGTCCCCCAAGTTTTGAGGAGAAAATTTACTTTGATGATACTTTACCTCCTATTTATGATGATTATAATGATAGTGGTATTTTGGTGCCACCTACTATGGAGGATAAAGTTTATTATGATTATACCATGCCTGCAATTTATGATGATTACAATGATGGTTATGATAGTTTTACTCCCACTATTACTAATAAAATTGATTATGCTTATGTGGAGAGTAATGATACTTTTATGCATGTAGCTCATGATAAGAATGTTTCATGTGATAGTTATATTGTTGAGTTTGTTCATGATGCTACTGAAAGTTATTATGAGAGAGGGAAACATGGTTATATGCATCTTAATAATATTAAGTTTCCCCTCTTTATGTTGAGAATTTTGAAGTTACTCGTGTTTTATCTTCCTATGCTTGTCACTTTGTTCTTCATGAATTTATTTTTGTACAAGATTCCTTTTCATAGGAAGTGGGTTAGGCTTAAATTTGTTTACGGACTGTTCTGTTTTGACAGATTTTGCCTTTTATTTCGCATTGCTTCTTTTGCTATGTTGAATGGATTTCTTTGTTCCATTAACTTTCAGTAACCATGGGTAATGTCCAGAAGTGTTAAGAATGATTATGTCACCTCTGAACATGTGAATTTTTGATTATGCACTAACCCTCTAATGAGTTTGTTTTGAGTTTGGTGTGGAGGAAGTTTTCAAGGGTCAAGAGAGGAGGATGATATACTATGATCAAGAAGAGTGAAAAGTCTAAGCTTGGGGATGCCCCCGTGGTTCATCCCTGCATATTTCAAGAAGACTCAAGCATCTAAGCTTGGGGATGCCCAAGGCATCCCCTTCTTCATGGACAACTTATCAGGTCACCTCTAGTGAAACTATATTTTTATTCAGTCACATCTTGTGTGCTTTACTTGGAGCGTCTGTTTGTTTTTATTTTTGTTTATGTTTGAATAAAATCGGATCCTAGCATTCTTTGTGTGGGAGAAAGACACGCTCCGCTGTTTCATATGAACACTGGTGTTCTTAGCTTTACTTTTAATATTCATGGCGAAGGTTGAAACTGCTTCGTTCATTGTTATTTGGTTGGAAACAGAAAATGCTTCATGTGGTAATTGGTATATTGTCTTGAATAATTTGATACTTGGCAATTGTTGTGCTCAAATAGATCATGTTTAAGCTCTTGCATCATGTACTTTGCACCTATTAATGAAGAACTACCATAGAGCTTGTTGAAATTTGGTTTGCATGATTGATCTCTCTAAAGTCTAGATATTTTCTGGTGAAGTGTTTGAACAACAAGGAAGACAGTGTAGAGTCTTATAATGCTTGCAATATGTTCTTATGTAAATTTTGCTGTACCGGTTCATACTTGTGTTTGCTTCAAACAACCTTGCTAGCCAAAGCCTTGTACTCGAGAGGAAATACTTCTCGTGCATCCAAATCCTTGAGCCAAAACCTATGCCATTTGTGTCCACCATACCTACCTACTATGTGGTATTTCTCTGCCATTCCAAAGTAAATTACTTGAGTGCTACCTTTAAAATTTCATTCTTTGTCTTTGCAATACATAGCTCATGGGAAAATAGCCTTAAAAACTATTGTGGTAAAGAATATGTAGCTTATGTATCTTATTTCTTATAAGTTGTTTGTTGAGCGGTAACCATGTTTCTGGGGACGCCATCAACTGTTACACCTTTGTTGAATATCATGTGAGTTGCTATGCATATTCGTCTTGTCTGAAGTAAGGGTGATTTATCATGATCAAATGGTTTGAGTATGCATATTGTTAGAGAAGAACATTGGGCCGCTAACCGAAGCCATGTATCATGGTGGAAGTTTCAGTTTGGACATTAATCCTCAATCTCTTATGAGAATATTATCTCGTTGTTGAATGCTTAAAGCATAAAAGAGGAGTCCATTATCCGTTTTCTATGTTGTCCCGTATGGATGTCCTCAAGTTGAGATCTATCAAAAACGAGAAATCAAATGCGATCTATCTCCTTGGACCTTTGTACAGGCGGCATAGAGGTACCCCTTTGTGACACTTGGTTGAAACATATGTTATGCAATGATAATCCATGTAAATCCAAGCTAATTAGGACAAGGTGCGAGCACTATTGGTATTCTATGCATGAGGCTTGCAACTTATAGGATGTCTTATGCATAACACATATGAATTATTACTACCGTTGACAAAATTGTTTCTATGTTTTCAAAATAAAAGCTCTAGCACAAAAATAGTAATCCATGCTTCCCTCTGCGAAGGGCCTTTCTTTTACTTTATGTTGAGTCAGTTTACCTACTTCTTTCCATCTTAGAAGCAAACACTTGTGTCAACTGTGTGCATTGATTCTTACATGTTTACTTATTGTACTTGTTATATTGCTTTATGTTGACAACTATCCATGAGATATACATATTACAAGTTGAAAGCAATTGCTGAAACTTAATCATCATTTGTGTTGCTTCAAAACCTTCTATTAAGAATCTATTGCTTTATGAGTTAACTCTTATGCAAGTCTTATTGATGCTTGTCTTGAAAGTACCATTCATGAAAAATCTTTGCTATATGATTCAGTTGTTTAGTCATTGTCTTTACCATTGCTTCGAATCACTTCATTCATCTCATATGCTTTACAATAGTATTGATCAAGATTATGTTGGTAGCATGTCACTTCAGAAATTATTCTTTTTATCGTTTACCTACTCGAGGGCGAGTAGGAACTAAGCTTGGAGATGCTTGATACGTCTGCAACGTATCTATAATTTCTGATGTTTCATGCTAGTTTTATGACAATACCTACATGTTTTGCTCACACTTTATAATGATTTTATGCATTTTCCGGAACTAACCTATTAACAAGATACCGAAGTGCCAGTTCCTGTTTTCTGCTGTTTTTGGTTTCAGAAATCTTACAGAGGAAATATTCTCGGAATTGGACGAAACAAAAGCCCACGATCTTATATTTCACGGAAGGTTCCAGAGCACCGAAGAGGGGCCAGAGGGGAGCCAAGGGGGCCCCACCCCACATGGCGGCGCGGCCAAGGGGGGCGCCCCCTATGGTGTGGGTCCCTCGGGACCCCTCCGAGGCTGCCCTTCCGCCTATAAAGTATCTCCGTCGCGAAAACCCTAAAAAAATAAGCCACGAGACGAGAAAAGTTATGCAGCCGCCGCCATCGCGAAGCCAAGTTCGGGGGACAGAAGTCTCTGTTCCGGCACGCCGACGGGACAGGGAATTGCCCCCGGAATCCATCTCCATCGACACCACCGCCATCTTCATCGCCGCTGCTGTCTCCCATGATGAGGAGGGAGTAGTTCTCCCCCGAGGCTGTAATATCCCAGGTAATGGGGTTACAAAAATAGAGGAAACAGAAGTGTGCATTGCATTCATGCATAGAAAATCTGGGGAATTTTCGCGCTTTAAAGTAAAACAGTCACAGTAACTGAAGTTTCACTTGATCTTAGTGGAATTGAAGTAGCTCATCAAGTCAGCGCTATAAACCTCAACGTGACTTTGATAAAACCTTGTTTTGGGTAGAGATGATTTGATCTAAGGGGTTAGATCAAATGGAATTAAATCTAACACAACAATACTTCAATCAATGATCCATTGCTTGATCTTATAACAGATCATAATATGGTAATCATTACCATAACACAAGAACATCTAATCAATTACAAATCAAGTAACAATAAATGAAGAAACTATTCTTACCCTATCTTGTCCATGTCTTAAACTAATCCATGATCCTACCATGAGTCTCATGGTATTCATTCTATTTCAATCTTGGAAACAAGACAAGGAGATCAACTTTAGAAGTGTATATTCCTCTCTATTACAAATAGCTTTACATGAAACCTAAAGAGGTGAGAGTCCTATTTTATTTAGGGAAGCAATGACTCACATATAAATGGTGCAGCAAGACTCACATATAGTCATATTGTAAGCATTATAAGACTTTACATCGTCTCCTTGTTGTTCAAACACCTTAACCAGAAAATATCTAGACTTAGAGAGAACAATCATGCAAACCAAATTTTAACATGCTCTATGTAGTTATTCATTAATGGGTACAAGGTACATGATGCAAGAGCTTAAACAAGATCAATATGAGCACAACAATTGCCAAGTATCACATTATTCAAGACATTATACCATTTACCACATGCGGCATTTTCCGTTTCCAACCATATATCAATGAATGAGGTAGTTCAACTTTCGCAATGAATATTAAAGATAAAACTAAGAACACATGTGTTCATACGAAACAGCGGAGCGTAATATCTCCAATATAAAGAATGCTAGGATCCGACTTTATTCAAACAAAACAAAAACTAAAGCAAACAGACGCTCCAAGCAAAGCACATAAGATGTGACTCGAATAAAAATATAGTTTCATTAGAGGAACTCGATAATGTTGTCGATGAAGAAGGGGATGCCTTGGGCATCCCCAAGCTTAGATGCTTGAGTCTTCTTGAAATATGCAGGGATGAACCATGGGGGCATCCCCAAGCTTAGACTTTTCACTCTTCTTGATCATATTGTATCATCCTTCTCTCTTGATCCTTGAAAACTTTCTCCACACCAAACTCGAAACAAACTCATTAGAGGGTCAGTGCATAATTCATATATTCAGAGGTGACATAATCATTCTTAATACTTCTGAACATTGCACAAAGCTACTGAAAGTTAATGGAACAAAGAAATCCATCAAACATAGCAAAACAGGCAATGTGAAATAAAAGACAGAATCTGTCAAAACAGAACAGTCCGTAAAGACGAATTTTAAAGTGGCACCAGACTTGCTCAGATGAAAATGCCCAAATTGAATGAAAGTTGCGTACATATCTGAGGATCACGCACGTAAATTGGCAGATTTTTCTGAGTTACCTACAGAGAATTCTGCCCAGATTCGTGACAGCAAGAAATCTGTTTCTGCGCAGTAATCCAAATCTAGTATTGGCTTTACTATCAAAGACTTTACTTGGCACAATGATGTCTACGGGTGCTTCTATTCTTGTAGACGAGTGTTGGGCCTCCAAGAGCGAGAGGTTTGTAGAACAGCAGCAAGTTTCCCTTAAGTGGATCACCCAAGGTTTATCGAACTCAGGGAGGAAGAGGTCAAAGATATCCCTCTCATGCAACCCTGCAACCACAAAGCAAGAAGTCTCTTGTGTCCCCAACACACCTAATAGGTGCACTAGTTCGGTGAAGAGATAGTGAAATACAAGTGGTATGAATGAATATGAGCAGTAGTACGGCGCCAGAAAAGTGCTTGCTGGCGTGCAGTTGATGGTAGTAATATTGCGAGCGAGTAAACATGTAACAGAACGAGTAAACAAGCAGCGATAGCAGATATTTAGGAACAAGGCCTAGGGATCATACTTTCACTAGTGGACACTCTCAACATTGATCACATAACAGAATAAATAGATAGATGCTAGACTCTACACCCTCTTGTTGGATGATGAACACCACTAACCGTGTAGGATTACACGAACCCTCAATGCCGGAGTTAACAAGCTCCACAATATTCAATGTTCATATTTAAATAACCTTAGAGTGCATGACAGATCAACATAACCAAACCAAGTACTAACATAGCATGCACACTCGTCACCTTCACACTACGAAAGGAGGCATAGATCACATCAATACTATCATAGCAATAGTTAACTTCATAATCTACAAGAGATTACAATCATAGCCTACGCCAAGTACTACACGATGCACACACTCGTCACCATTACACCGTGCGGGAGGAATAAACTACTTTAATAACATCACTAGAGTAGCACACGGATAAATTGTGATACAAAACACATTGCAATCATAAAGAGATATAAATAAGCACTTCACTATGCCATTCATTACGGCGAATAAGTATTCCGTGAAATATAGCCTAAGAGACCCACACGGTGCACACACTCGTCACCTTTACACACGTGGGACAAGGAGTCTCCGGAGATCACATAAGTAAAACCCACTTGACTAGCATAATGACATCTAGATTACAAGCATCATCATATGAATCTCAATCATGTAAGGCAGCTCATGAGATTATTGTATTGAAGCACATAGGAGAGAGATGAACCACATAGCTACCGGTATAGCCCCGAGCCTCGATGGAGAACTACTCCCTCCTCATGGGAGACAAGCAGCGTTGATGAAGATGGCGGTGATGTCGATGGAGAAGCCTTCCGGGGCACTTCCCCGTCCCGGCGGTGTGTCGGAACGAGACTCCTGTCCCCCGGATCTTGGCTTCGCGATGGCGGCGGCTCTGGAAGGTTTTCTCTGGTTTCGTCGAACGTGGTAGGATTTTCGCGACGGAGACTTTAAGTAGGCGGAAGGGCAAGGTCGGTGGAGTCCTGGTGGGGCCACACACTAGGCCGGCACGGCCAGGGCTTGGGCCGCGCCGCCCTACTGTGTCCCCACCTCGTGGCCCCACTTCGTTTCCCCTTCGGACTTCTGGAAGCTTCGTGGAAAAATAGGACCCTGGGCGTTGATTTCGTCCGATTCCGAGAATATTTCCTTACTAGGATTTCTGAAACAAAAAACAGCGAGAACAAAGACATCGGCCCTTCGGCATCTCGTCAATAGGTTAGTTCCGGAAAACGCATAATAATGACATAAAGTATGCATAAAACATGTAGATATCATCAATAATGTGGCATGGAACATAAGAAATTATCGATACGTCGGAGACGTATCACACAACAATGCAATAAAATAAAGATAAGGAGAGGTTGCTACAGTAGTAACAACTTCCAAGACTCAAATATAAAACAAAGTACTGTAGTAAAAACATGGGTTGTCTCCCATAAGCGCTTTTATTTAACGCCTTTCAGCTAGGCGCAGAAAGTGTGAATCAAGTGTTATCAAGAGATGAAGCATTGACATCATAATTTGTTCTAATAATAGAATCATAAGGTAACTTCATTCTCTTTCTAGGGAAGTGTTCCATACCTTTCTTGAGAGGAAATTGATATTTAATATTACCTTCCTTCATATCAATGGTAGCACCAACAATTCGAAGAAAAGGTCTTCCCAATATAATGGGACAAGATGCATTGCATTCAATATTCAAGACAACAAAATCAACGGGGACAAGGTTATTGTTAACCATAATACGAACATTATCAATCCTCCCCAAAGGTTTCTTCGTAGCATTATCAGCAAGATTAACATCCAAATAACAATTTTTCAATGGTGGCAAGTCAAGCATATCATAGAGTTTCTTAGGCATAACGGAAATACTTGCACCAAGATCACATAAAGCATCACAATCAAAATCATTGACCCTCATCTTAATGATGGGCTCCCAACCATCTTCTAACTTCCTAGGAATAGAAGTTTCAAGTTTTAGTTTATCTTCTCTAGCTTTTATGAGAGCATTTGTAATATGTTTTGTAAAGGCCAAATTTATAGCACTAGCATTAGGACTTCAAGCAAGTTTTTGTAAGAACTTTATAACTTCAGAGATGTTACAATCATCAAAATCTAAACCATTATGAGCTACAGCAATGGGATCATTGTCCCCAATGTTGGAAAAAAATTCAGCAGTTTTATCACAAGCGGTTTCAGCAGCTTTAGCAATTTCAGGTAATTTTGCACGCTTTGCACTAGGAGTAGAAACATTGCCAACACCAATTATTTCACCATTGATAGTAGGAGGTGTAGCAACATGTGAATCATTATCATTACTAGTTGTGGCAATAGTCCAAACTTTAGCTACATTACTCTCTTTAGCTAGTTTTTCATTTTCTTCTCTATCCCATCTAGCACGCAATTCAGCCATCAATCTTATATTCTCATTAATTCTAACTTGGATGGCATTTGCTGTAGTAGCAATCTTATTATCAATGTCCTCAGGTTTAGCAGCCATTTTATTAATTAAAGAGGATTGCGACATAGACATGTATGAGATTCGGATTTCAGCATTTGAAATTTTAGTTTGCAAACCCGAAATTTCCATATTCAAGTTTTCAAGCTGATTCCCTATATTTTTCAACAAGGTAGATTGTTCATTCATAGTTTTAATAAACAATTGATTTTGCTCATATTGTGATTGCATAAAGCTCTTAGTGGATCTTTCAATTTCTAGCATCTTTTCCTCATATCTACCATAAGAATTACCATAATCATTACCACTAGCAGGATATGGCCTATAGTTGTTACCAGAATTATTCCTATAAGCATTGTTGTTGAAATTATTATTTTTAATGAAATTCACATCAACATTCTCTGCTTGAGCAACCAATGAAGCTAAAGGAACATTATTTGGATCCACATTAGATCTACCATTCACAAGCATAGACATAATCACATCAATCTTATCACTCAAGGAGGGGGTCACCCGACTCCACGAAAGGTGGTGAAGGAGCAAACTAAGTTTGGTAAATCGTTGAGCCGATTAGAATATGTTTTAGGGGATTTGCGGTTAAGTTTTACACCATTTAATATGCATCATGACTTGTGCTAGTCATGAGTTGCAATTAAAATTTGATGATATCATCTGACTGAAAGCGAAGTAAATTCTCAGTCGGCTGAGAAATAGTTACACCCATATTTTTAATTCAATGTATTTACATATAATAAGTATAATAATTTGCCCTTTTTTTTCTCTATCCCCTCTTACTCCTATCTCTTTTATTTCCTCCCGGTGCGATCCCCGTGGCCTAGAGCGAATCATTCATGTAGCAATACATTACAGAAAATTTACAAGATCAAGCTACAGAATATTTATGTGATCCAGCAAACAAACGGAACAGGGTGTGTTCCTCATGACAAAATGCATATGGATTGATCTATCATGCAGATGCATCTGAGCATCTCCTATTACAATTTGGATTTTCTTTCACCCCAAGAAGCTAGCTAGTTCAATTCCAACAAAATGCACATGTGCATATGGAGGGCGTTATCTGCAGTCTGGGCGAGGAAGCGACGAATAAATGAATAATTAGACACGGGCCCACTGCCAAGCGCAGCAATAAATGAATAATTTTGAGCAACCAATGAAATTCACATTATTAGGATGTTTCTTCAACAGAATTTACCTTCTTACCTCGTGGAGCTCTTTCCGTGTGCCATTCAGAGTAATTTATCATCATATCATCAAGAAGCTTTGTCGCCGCCCCCCAAAGTAATGGACATAAAGGTACCTCCAGCAGCTGAATCCAATAGGTTCCGCGAAGAAAAATTCAGTCCTGCATAGAAAGTTTGGATGATCATCCAAGTAGTCAGTCCATGGGTTGGGCAATTCTTTACCAAAGATTTCATTCTTTCCCATGCTTGAGCAACATGTTCATTATCCAATTGCTTGAAATTCATTATGCTACTTCTCAAAGATATAATTTTAGCAGGAGGATAATATCTACCAGTAAAAGCATCTTTACATTTAGTCCATGAATCAATACTATTCTTAGGCAAAGATAGCAACCGATCTTTAGCTCTTCCTCTTAATGAGAAAGGAAACAATTTAAGTTTTATAATATCACCATCTACATCCTTATACTTTTGCATTTCACATAGTTCAACAAAATTATTAAGATGGGCAACGAGCATCATCAGAACTAACACCAGAAAATTGCTCTCTCATGACAAGATTCAGTAAAACAGGTTTAATTTCAAAGAATTCTGCTGTAGTAGCAGGTGGAGCAATAGGTGTGCATAGGAAATCATTATTATTAGTGTTTGTGAAGTCACACAACTTAGTGTTTTCAGGGGTATTCATTTTTTAGCAGTAGTAAATAAAGCAAACTAAACAAAGTAAATGCAAGTAACTAATTTTTTTGTGTTTTTGATATCGAGAGCAAGATAGTAAATAAAGTAAAGCTAGCAACTAATTTTTCTGTGTTTTGTTTAAGTGCAGCAAACAAAGTAGTAAATAAAATATAGCAAGACAAAAACAAAGTAAAGAGATTGGAAGTGGAGACTCCCCTTGCAGCGTGTCTTGATCTCCCCGGCAACGGTGCCAGAAATTTGCTTGATGCGTGTAGTTGAGACGTCCGTTGGGAACCCCAAGAGAAAGGTGTGATGCACACAGTAGCAAGTTTCCCTCAGTAAGAAACCAAGGTTTAATCGAACCAGTAGGAGTCAAGAAGCACGTTGAAGGTTGATGGTGGTGGAATGTAGTGCGGCGCAACACCAGGGTTCCGGCGCCAACGTGGAACCTGCACAACACAACCAAAGAACTTTACCCCAACGTAACAGCGAGGTTGTCAATCTCACCGGCTTGCTGTAAACAAAGGATTAACCGTATTGTGTGGAAGATGATTGTTTGCGAAGAACAGTAAAGAACAAGTATTGCGATAGATTGTATTTCGGATGTAAAGAATAGACCGGGGTCCACAGTTCACTAGCGGTGTCTCTCCCATAAGATAAATAGCATGTTGGGTGAACGAATTACAGTTGGGAAATTGACAAATAAAGAAGGCATAACAATGCACATACATATATCATGATGAGTACTATGAGATTTAATCAGGGCATTATGAGAAAGTACATAGACCGCCAAACAGCATGCATCTATGCCTAAAAAGTCCACTTTCAGGTTATCATCCGAACCCCTTCCGGTATTAAGTTGCAAGCAACAGACAATTGCATTAAGTATGGTGCGTAATGTAACCAACACAAATATCCTTAGACAAAGCATCGATGTTTTATACCTAGTGGCAACAGCACATCCACAACCTTAGAACTTTCTGTCACTTGTCCCGCATTTAATGGAGGCATGAACCCACTATCGAGCATAAATACTCCCTCTTGGAGTCACAAGTATCAACTTGGTCGAGCCTCTACTAGCAACGGAGAGCATGCAAGAACATAAACAACTCATATATGATAGATTGATAATCAACTTGACATAGTATTCAATATCCATCGGATCCCAACAAACACAACATGTAGGATTACAAAGAAACGATCTTGATCATGATAGGCAGCTCACAAGATCGAGCATGATAGCACAATTAGGAGAAGACGACCATCTAGCTACTCGCTATGGACCCATGGTCCAGGGGTGAACTACTCACACATCAATCCGGAGGCGATCATGGCGATGAAGAGTCCTCCGGGAGATGATTCCCCTCTCCGACGAGGTGCCGGAGGCGATCTCCTGAATCCCCCGAGATGGGATTGGCGGCGGCTGCGTCTCTGGAAGGTTTTCCGTATCGTGGCTCTCGGTACTGGGGGTTTCGCGATGGAGGCTTTAAGTAGGCGGAAGGGCAGGTTAGGGGGCCACACGAGAGCCCCACACAACAGGCCGGCGCGGCCAAGGCCCAGGCCGCGCCGCCCTAGCGTGTGGCCGCCTCGTGGCCCCACTTCTTATCCTCTTCGGTCTTCTGGAAGCTTCGTGTGAAAATAGGACCACGGGCGTTGATTTCGTCCAATTCCGAGAATATTTCCTTACTAGGATTTCCGAAACTCTAAAAACGACAGAAAACAACAAGCGGCTCTTCGGCATCTCGTCAATAGGTTAGTGCCGGAAAATGCGTAATAACGACATATAATGTATATAAAACATGTGAGTATCATCATAAAAGTAGCATGGAACATAAGAAATTATAGATACGTTTGGGACGTATCAGTGTTCTGTCCGGGTAACCTTAGTATTTAGTTTCATTTTAATACAATTTCATTATTCCAGAAACTTTGAAAGAATTTAGAAAATTCATATTAACTCAGAAAAATTCAAATGAGATATTAAAATGTTCATAAAAATAAAATCTATTCAATAAAAATATAATATAAAATTTTTATTTTAAATAAAAAATTTAATTATTTAACCCTAATAATTTAATCCTTTATTATTAATTCTAAATTCAATTAAAATTCAATAATTAAGAAAATTTCCCAAATTAAAAAAAAAATCAGTAAATAAATAAAGAAAATATTAAGACTAATTTCCTTTATTTATTATTTTATTAAATCCTTATTAAAAGGATTTAACCCTGATTAATAATTACCCTAATTATTAATTGATTAAAAATAATAAAATGCCAAATTCAATATTATTTTTATTTCCAAGTTACTAATAACTTCAACTTTACCATGAAGTTATTAATCATAGAACCATAGGGTAAATAGCAAACCATGATTCCTTATGAAATGATGTCACAACCTTATCATTTCATGTGTTTCCTAAAATCCTAATTCAATTAGGAACCCTAGCTCCAATATTACATGTGAACCCTAAATTGCTTCTAACCCTAACCCTAGGTTAGAATGTATGATCATGATACTTTCTTTTCATTCATAGAACTACAATTGCAACTAAATACTTGTCAGGTCTTCATAAAATAATAGAGACCTGCCACTAATAAAATGGTATCCCATATGTTCATCTTCATTAGACCTAGATGATCAAATAGAGTTAACCAAGTGCAAACCATAGATCCTATCCTTAGAGATATTAACCCACTACAAGAGATCTGATATACTGTGACGAGCTCAAAACGTCATGCAATAGCAATAAACGTCACGAAAGACCCCTCTGTGACGTAGTTTGAGCGTCACAAGCATCATCACGGAATCCCCGTCACAGATTACTCTCCAGTGACGCGGCGCGCGAGAAAACGTCACAGAGCATGGATGATGTCATATATGATGTCAGCCTAGGAGACCATCACATGGCTAGAAAACGTCACGTATTAATGTCACGGATGTGAATGATGTCATATATGATGCCATTTATTTAATTTAGAAAAATCCTAATATTTTTTTTTGAATTTTGAATTTTCGAATTTTGAATTTTCTATCTTTCTCTAAAAATAAATATATTTATTTCATTTATAATTTTCTCAATTATTTTAGCAAGAAATAATTTTTTTTGCTTTTTGCAGATATTATTTTCTAGAATTATTTTTGTTTGTAATATTAATTAATATTTATTTAGTTGCTTAATTATTGCTTTGTAATAATTTTAAAATTTAATATAGACGAGATTGTCATAAAAATAAATTTTTAATTCATAGAAAAACATATACTCAATTGCCATCAACATAATATATATCTAACTCATAACGGGATATCATCGTACATAACCAAATAAGTTACACGATAGAATTAACATAACTTAAGACAAGCAAACTAAGCTAATGCTAGAATAGCATGAAAACTTCAAAGGGAGGCAAAGCTACACGTAGCCCTTTATTTGGAAACACTTAGAACATCTAGCCCTCCTTCTTCTGTTGTTTAACTTTTTCTCCTCTCTTGGGCGTGGATGATTTCCTTGAACTACAGATCCTTATTGGTACCCTAGAAAGGAAGGCGCCATGGTAGAAAGGAAGGCGCTTGAGGAGTTGTACTGCTTTAGAACTTCACCCAAAGTTTGTGTTCTAGATACGGGTGCTCATCTGGTCTGTAGAAAAAAAAGCATCCATGGTCAACTTAGATAAAGGTGATACACTTCAATTAAACTGACAAAAACATAGTACGAGCCATAAATATGCATAAAATACATATCTGCCTTTCATGGAGTAAATAACCAATAACAACAAGTAGTCATCAAGTAGCTCCACTAGCACAAACAACCAGCCACATTGCAAGCAGCCAGCAGCATAGAAACAACAAGCGACACGGCAAGCAGCTAGCAGCATAGCAAGCAGCCAACAACATATCAAGCAACGATAAATACAGTCAGCAACAACATTTATTCAAGTAACCAGAGTTAGAGAGAAATCTTACACAAGATTCAAGGGCAGCAGCGCGTTATGTGTCTCTTTGGAAAACTCAATGGGACTAGGGTCCTCATTGTTGTACTTGCCTTTTTCTACAAGATGTAGGAATTCATATAATTAGTACTTCTGCCAAACATTGCTATACTATAACCAGCATTTCTTGATGAAATTGGCGATTGTATAACCCCATTCCCCCAAAGGAAAACAGTAATAAATAATAAAACGAGTTGAGGGATCGTGTGAGTAATTATATTGTTTAGACTAGCACTAATGAGAGTCCAGTTAAGTACCTAAAAGACAACCATGTTTATCCGTTCGTTATCAACGCCACTTTTTCCTATTGGGACAGAACACTTGATCCAGCACAAGAAATGAGTTGCGTTAGACATGGAACTACAATGAGCTTGGTAGAATACTTACAAGTTGGTAGAAATACGTAGGACTGGACACGCTTTCTTCTTTGTGGCTTTGTAGAAGCTTTGCCTGATTCGAACAAGTTGGGGAAAAACTATGCGGTGAATCAACATTGACTCGTACATGATCTTAATAAGTTGAAATATGCATCTACTAAAGACATAAAAATAGCAAGCATGGTTGTAGTTGTATAATAAATCACATGTATTGAAAATTCAAATGACAAGCATGCTAGCAATACATTTGTAGGAGTGAAACTTAAATCTTTTTGACTATTACGTACAGATCTGTAACTCTACTAAAATTTAACTCCTCAACTATCTGGTGTCTATTAACACCATGACTCTACTTAACTCCTTATTTAGACAAGTACGGAAGAAGGTGATCATAGACCAAGCACTGCTACATTAGTTCTAACTTTCAGATTGGGCTGTAATTTTCAGATATAGCATGGTTCGCTTCAATTCTATACTCTGGATTTCTTTTAGACAATCGTGCACATGAAACACTCATTAACATAGTCATACTCAATAACATAGTTTTCTGATAAATCGTAGTAGTTTCAGCACATTGGTTTATATGATAGCATGAGTTTCTCCGTGTACATTTAAAAAAATGTTGAACCAAACAACTTAAGTTGTATTCTTGTTGTACTGCTGCATAATTCCTGTAACTGATGGAATCTCTGTAATAGGGTTTGTCTTGTGATTCAGAATAACTAAGGATATATCACCATGGATGTATTTATTCATTATAAAATATATTTCTCGGGCGTAGCCTGTTGTAATCATCTTGTTCTGTAAAGTGCATCAGATGGAATCAAAGAATAAGATTTGCTGGTACGCGCTAATCACTAAGTTAACAACCTGCTGGCACTGCAAACAAAAGAAAATAAGAAGCAGACCTATTGTATCCCACAATACCAGGTTGACTGACGGTGCTCGCGCCAATGACATTGTTGGCGCTGAAGTTATCGAAGACAGTCGGCACGTAATCCTGTACGTCCCAAACAGCATATACTAAGCTGCGAGTCGAAAATGCAAAACTATATGCTAGACATGGTTATTGAATTATATTGACGTATTGAGATATGCAGACAGCTGCCGCTGGATAAAATTCAAAGTGAAATACAGTAGAGAACTAAGTTGTTTTGTTTGACTGGGAACAATAATCTATCTAGGGGTCAGCTGACGGAGGGGAAGAAAGTAGATACTTGTGAGATTACACGATTTTTGCGTTTGGGCAATCACGTGAAGGCGCTTACATATGGATTGCAAATATATAAAAATAACACCGGCGATACTAAATAGTAAGACATGTATCTACATTGGCTGTCCTATACGCAGAGAAAATCAGGCAGATAATGATCTCCATCCACATATATTGACATATACTTCATAAAAACAGCTGCCTAATTTAGTCGATATATTTTAAAAGATAGACCAACCTAGCTAAATATGCAGCACCCAAGTGTGATGTGTTATTACTATTAAACAAGTTTGGAAGCAATGTACTCTGAATGAAATATGCAAACTAAATTATAAAGTGAAGTCATAGATTGCATAACTGCACTTGGTATTCGCTGAGCAAACACATGAATATGCCAATTTGGAACTGTATGGTCGCACTTAAGTTTGTAAAAAAATCTACGTGACACATTTGATCAGACAAAAACATGAAAGATGTAGCCGTATTCTAAAAAAATTCAGTGATAGATCTAATTAGATATCTACGAGCTATGAGATCTAATTAGATATCTAGGAGCTATGCACAATCACCATTAATTCACAGATACCAGCGGATGTAGTTGTACCACACCTCAATCCCTTTGTTGAAATTGCTGAAAACTCTTCATTTTGTTTTACCCTGTTCCTACAGGCTGAAGTACTATATACACAATAACGATGTGTTTTCTACACTATTAGGTATTTGTGGACTTCATGCACTAAAATCAGTTCTTGTTAAAAGGAGAAACTATTAGCCCTCGCTTTATGTTGGGAGGCAGAGCCTGCCCAGGGCGAGCACAGAAGAAGTGTTTGTGAAAGTTAAGGAAACTAAGACAGAGCTGCCTTTTGATGTTGCTATTATAAAAAAAAAAAAACACCCGTCCTAGTAAGTTTGTGGGAAAATATTATTGGTTGATGCATATCAGTTTCTCAATTGAATTTGTATCCTTCGATCAGATTGATAGGAAAAAGTATCTCTACATCTGTCATTAACATTTTCCCTGGTTACGTATATAAACAGAACTTTGGCATGGAGTTTCCTGCTGGGCATCATAGTGTACGAATGTTGGATGAGGAGGTTATTACCTTGAGGAGGGCGGCGGCGTTCACGCGGGTGCGGGCAGCGGCATTCTCGCGGTTGCAGGCGAAGGCATTCTCATGGATGCGGACGGTGCAACACCCGTGGGAGGAAACCAGGGAAGAGGGCGCACAAGACGTCGTGGGTGAGGCCGGCGTCTCTGATCCCGCCAGTGAGGAGGGCGGCGATGTTCAAGCGGGCTGGGGCACGGAGGAGAAGATCACGGGCGAGGCCGCAGCTCCGAACCCGCAGATGAGGAGGGCGGCGCCGTTCGACCTAGCTGGGGGCGGGTGGATCGTAGGGAGCCTCAGATCGATCTAGTTCGTGGCGATAATGGGGGAGAGATGAGGAGAAATAGGGGAAATAGGGGAAGTGGCGAGAATGGCTCTGATCATGAGAAGTAGAGGTTGGAAATTTTTTGACCGACAGGTGGGACAAATATGTAGTCGGCGGAAAAAATGAGTAATGAAGGGAAAATAGAATTTCTGGTGAAAAATTCTTCAACCGATCGTCAGGCCCTTTTCTCAACTGCACCTACACCGCAATCGATCGGACCGAACCAGTAGTACATGATTGCGTTCTTTTTTTTCCTTGATTGATTAAGCTAAGATGAAGCTACTAGCAAGGATGGAATCGATCCACCTACTTACATTTTTCCCATGTAGGTGCACTTCCCCGGGTGTACAGATTGCCAATCGTTCATAACCAAAAATTGTATTTTCATAGCTGGTCAAGATATATGTACTAAATATTGATATTCATTTATTTCTTTCCCAATACCTAGATCCCATCTCAACGGTCCCTAGATCGCAATTATATGACGCAATACGATTGTTATTGATTATAATTTTTCTGTGACCCATCCCGGCTCGTCACAGATGCTATGGAGTCGTCACGGAATGTGTTATTGTGTGACGATGATTGTGCTACCGTCACGGATCTTTGATAATGCATAACACCATAGGAAAAATGTCACACATTACGATATTTCGTGACGTTGCGGACCAACGTCATGAGGGTTTTCGTCACAGTATATCAGATCTCTTGTAGTGACCTTAATGGACCATGCTTAGCATCACACCATTGTGATGAACCCTAATAGCAACCATGCCAATATTGTGTAGCATATTACATACACACTAAACCCTACTAGTGTGTGATACTTAAGAATTATCCTATTTAGGAACCAATTATTCCTTACTGAATAAATCCAATAGTGAAACCTAGACCACCTCAACCCTAATTGCAATACTTCTTATTACTTAATAAGTATGTTCTTCAAAAGTTATTCTTTTGAAGTAATCTAAGAATCATCACCAACCCTGCTTATAAGGATCCATAAACCCTAGCTAGCCATCACCAACAAGGTATACCAACCTAGATAGCAGCCTTGTATAATAAATTTCTCAAGATGCCTAGGCTTAACTCAACCTTACAAGCCCTTGGTGTTGATGAATCCAACTAGGTTGTGATCCATCTAACACTTACTCCAGAAACTAGATGAAACCATAATAAACCATAGAACTCCACAACTCTAATTGTCATACTTATTCTTTATTAAAGAACATGTTCTTCAAAAGTTATTCTTTTGAAGAATAAAATAAGTAATCATTAACCATGCCATATAGCACTAAAACTGACAACTGTTCTTTACATATTAACATCATGCCAATTATCATTCCTTGTGTGCTCAATTGATTACTATGCTTTATTATATAACTTGTACATGATACCAAGTAATCACACCTTAATAAAAACCTTGTTTGTGAATCACTCTAAAAGTGCAACACACATTGAACTAATCATTACAACTCACTAATCCTAAATCATCGGGGTTAGGTCACGCTTAGAGCGATTGCATCTCATACTTACGCATTATTGCATCCTTGCCAATCTTTTAAACATCGTACTTACCGGACGATGATGCTATTTCAGAATTTGGAGTTATTGCGTATCGAAGACCTTGTCTGCATAATCTTGTAGTCAAGAAAGGCAAGTTCATCGCTTGCTCATGTCATTTGAGTATTTTTATTAAATTACTTGCAAAGTACTATACTTATCACTCTTGCATGAAAATCAAAAGAACTATTTTCATAACTATGAATATGACTATGTGGTGGGCAATGGAACCATGGTATGTGTTGATATGGTGGAGGTTCCATTGCAAGGGTTTATATCCATCTAGGATTAAACAAAAAATGTCGTCCAGTGATTCTTGTGCCGTAAAACTCGTGTTAACCATAAGATCTGGAGTGGGACGGAGTAGCCAATTGTATTTCCACCTCTTGTACATCAACGGACGCGCTTTACCGTAGACACTTGTAATCCAAGGGTGCATTTGGTGGCTGGGGAAGCCTAAAGTCCCCACGGCATAGTCCGTAGACACTTGTAGCCCGAGGAGCATTTGGTGGCTGGGGAAGCCTAAAGTCCCCACGGTATTGCGGTCTATGAGGGGTTGCATCTACCGGCGAAGGAGTTCATGGTAAGAGCCCAGAACTGTTGTCGTGGTCGGGGTCCACCCGTGAGTGGGAATAATGGGACCGACGAGGACCCAGGGTCGATGCATGCAACAAAGGGTGGGTGTGCGAGGTAGCGGAGGAATATGATTGGCTATGACTTTATACCGGGCCTCACACCAAGGGAAGTGTGGACGGGTTGCGCGCCCGGTTGGCACCAAGGTTAAGATCTCTTATGGGTAAAGCAACACACCTCTGCAGAGTGTAATGAATCGTGACCAGTCACTCCCTGTTCCGGGTTTTGGAACTGCGAACGCTGCCGGAAAGGAACTCCATGAAGTTCTAGTCAACCGGTGAAGGCTGACGGACATAGCTCTTCTGAATAAAAGCAACCTTTTGAAGAAATGTTTACAAAAACTTGCATTGCCTATGTCTTTCTTGTCTATGGCTGTAGCTAGTGCATTAAACACCTCTTTCCTAAAATGAACTTGTTGAGTACGCTCGTACTCATACCACTCTTAAATCCCCTACTTAGATATGGAGGCATCGAATGAGGATCTACAGTGCAACTCGAAGGCCGAGGAGTCAACAACTACTTCAAGAGATAGTACCCTGTCAGAGGAGTCAAACACTACCTCCAACACGGAGAAAACCTAGATTAGTAATAAAAGGGAACTAGCTTCCTAAACTTAGCTCCTATTTAGCTAGAATGTATTCATAACCTCTGTAGCTAGTTAAATACTCTACAAGTAGAGTTCGTGATAGGATTAGGCTACGAGTCGTTCTTCTGGAGTTTATTTGCAGTTTTACCTCATTGTAAAGTAGGAGGCTATGTTGATCTTCTGTAACAGAGTCTGTGTGTAATTCTATAGACATGCCTTGGACCCACATATGTTTCTGTTGTACCACTCTGAGCGATGTAATACTAGTGGAACGGTGTTTCATTGGTGTTATGTCAGACTTGCATACTACACCATGCAGTGGTATGCCGGGTCACCATAGAGGCTGAGGGCTCTACCGGTAGCTATGTGATTTATCTCTCTCTCCCATGGTGTGATCTATATGAATATGTAGATGTTACTCTTGTCTATTATGCACTCTAGAGGTTACTTTAATATGAACTCCGGATGTTGTGGAGCTTGTTTACCCCGGCTTGAGGTGTGCTCTTGTAGCCCTATACAATGAATGGTGTTTGTTATCCAACAAGAGAGTGTTTGAGAGTAGTACTTATTTGTTCATCTATGTGATCATAGGCTTTGCAATCTAGATGTCATATGCTATTCAAGTGTTTTATTATGTGAACTTTGGAGTTACCGTGACCTCGGTGTAATGGTGACAGTGTGTGCGTCGTGTGTAACTCCCTTATGAATTGTGGTGTGTTAGTACCTCCTATGAATGCTCACGGTGACGGTGTGGGGTGTTTATTAGTACTTGGGAATACGCCTTTGAGGTGTGCTTTTGCACACTTGCCCAATAAATTTGAGTTCTTTATTCAACAGGAGAGTAGTATGATGAAGTGCTTATTTATATTCAATTATGATTGCAATGTTGAGAGTGTCCACTAGTGAAAGTATGATCCCTAGGCCTTGTTTCTAAGCATTGAAACACCGTTTCCAACAAGTTCTGCTACATGTTTACTTGCTGCCATATTTATTTCAGATTGTTATTACCACTCATATTCATCTATATCACTTGTATTTGTTATCACCAGAATTTAGCCAAGAGTAAGACATGGGCCGTAATTGAGATGGGCTTGGAGGATATACACGTGGAGCGTATCTGAAGTGGCCTTGTACGAGAATTTGGGCTAAATTGCCCGTGTATCTGTATATTATGATAGTTTAGAATTAAAAGATAGAGTTTAGCCCGTACACGGTTAGGCGTATTTCCAAAGATAGAAAGTCTACGGACTATAAATATGTATCTAGGGTTATTGAGAAAGGAGGACAATCACGTTCACAACAAACACAATCTAGGCGCATTGCCACCCCTTGTTTCGAGGGTTTCTTCCGGGTAAGCATCATGCTGCCTAGATCGCATCTTGCGATCTAGGCAGTATAGGTTTATTCGTTATCTTGTGTTGCTCGTACTGAAGCCTTGTTGATGGCGAGTAACACTACTTATCGTAGGTGTTTTGGGGCTTGCATGGATGCTTTTCTTATACATATTTGCTTAGCTATGCCGTCCCTCGATATCTAGCTGTCCTTGCACCTATCTTAGGTGTAAGGGCAGCACCTTGCTTGTTCTTTACTTAGTAGATCCAATCTGTTATAGTTGCTCCTTGTTTTTCAAGGATTAGTTTGATATCCGTATGGTTAGGCCTTACGCTGGGGTTGGATGATCCGGTAGTGCGTAAGGTGTGGTTTGCCGTTCCTAGAAGGGATGTTCCGGGAATTGACATAACGTTGGTTTTTAGGCCTCTTTTAGGAGTAGTTTTCCATCATCTTTCGTATCTGTTAGGCTCAACTACGCGTAGGATGTTCCGGTTATGCGGTGAAAACCCTAAACTGTCGTAGATTGGTTTAGCTTTGTTTTGATCAAGCAGGATCCCCATGTCATCGTAAATCCAACGTGAACCATGGGGCAATCGGCTCTTCGAGCCGATCCACAGGGCAACCTGAGAGCCGATCGGGCTCGTATTTAATGTTTACGTGTCTATCATGCAGGAAGCTAGTCGAAGCAATCCAACACCTCCCCGACCGGGTATAGGTCGGGTGGCACGCCCTTACGACCGTCGGGACGTGTGCCGAGCATTTGCGGGACGACGTCGAGGGACCCGGGGCCCACCGAGCAGTCTTGGCGAGCCTCCCGGCTCTTCGTGTTGCTCGCCGGCTGCTCGTCGGTGGGTTTTGGCGAGCACATGATATTTCACTATCTCTTCGCCGAACTAGTGCACCTATACATCCGACAAGTGTATTAGGTGTGTTGGGGACACAAGAGACTTCTTGTATCTTAATTGCGGGATTGCTTGAGAGGAATATCTTTGACCTCTACCTCCACGAGTTCGATAAACCTTGGGTGATTCACTTAAAGGAAACTTGCTGCTGTTCTACAAACCTCTGCTCTTGGAGGCCCAACACTGTCTACAGGAATAGAAGCGTGCGTAGACATCAGCGTCACAAAATTTTGACTTTCTGTGGCGCACTAGGCATATGCGCCACAAAATTCTCTTCCCCCATGTGCAGTGCTAGACCCCGCGGGGCCCCATGGAAATTTTGTGTCACATCCGTCCACATGCGCCACAGAAAGTCGAAATTCTGTGGCGCACCAGCCCTACATGCGCCACAGTTTCTGTGGTGCATGTTTTTGGTGCGTCACAGAAATAATTTTTGTGGAGCATATTTTTTAGGTGCGCCACAGATGTCATTTCTACCTATAATGGTTTTCCTACTAGTGAGATCCGTAGGTAAAAAAATAGGCTACGATTTTTTTGCGGATGGCAGCGGCTCAACTGTTAAGAGCATAACTACCTGAACACTTCTGATCCGTTGCTACTCCTCCGAAAATTTGTTGGGCGCATCAAACATGATAATGGTGGAGATTTTTCAATACATGTTCGTAAGCGGTGGCACGATCATAATTTCAGTGTAGGTCCAGTGTCCGTACAGCTATGTGTAGGTCCGTATGGTCCGCGTTGTGTTGTACCTCGTTTTTGTACGTATCTACGCTCACATGCGTGTGCCGAAATAGAAATGTCCTACAAAGATCTTGCTCACGTGACTTTTTTTTCTTACGCGACATACACACACCGTATCAATACAGACGAGTATACATGAGCTGAATATAAGTTTCAGCGATCCAACGTGACGAGAATAGCTTTTTCAGTTCAGGACGTCGTCTGTTCAAGGGCGCGATGCTAGCTCGGCTGCTGCTTTTTTTTTTTTCCCTCTGAACGAACACCGGCCAGTCTATTCATTCCATGCAGCTCCGTGTGGTGAACCGCTCATGCTCCACGTCACTGCCTAGTTTACGATGAGGAGGAGGAAGCATCCTGCCTGCGGCAAGGGAAAAAGCCAATCGAGGTTCCCCGTGCAATCGCTCTCGTCACAGAACGATTAGCTAAACTAGACGAAGCATTCCGTCCTTTTCTACCCTCCCGTTGCATTAAACTACTCCGTAGAACAGAGTTTGCGGTGTTGGACGAATGATCGGCATGCCGCACAGCTCCGGAAGCTCAGAGCATGGATCCGAACCTAAAATATTCCCCTGCCATGCATGGCCGGGATTATAAACAACACAACTACATTTATCAGGGATCTATACCCTAGAAATATCTAGCAAATTCTTGTCAAATCCATACGACTCTAGAACACTCTACCATTTCTTTTTTGGCAGATACTTAAGGATATTGAGGACAAGTATACTTGTATAAATGTACTTTAATATAGCAAGGGCATATATTTATGCTCTACTAACATGATACTTTGGGTCTTCTTGCATCTATAGTAAAATCCATTGTCTGTGCGGACGTGTCCTTGAACATTCTAACCAATACTTTTCAGAAATAAGTTATTTTGGAGCAAAATGTTTTAAGTTTAGCATAAAAGAACATATTGCGATGACAATACTATAACAATATGAAAAATATGGATGCACAAACATGGTTAAATTGTTTTTAATTATGTCCGTCATACTGCAACAAAATATTTGCAACATGATATGTATTGATATATATCGGCACGTTGCATACATTTAATGACAAAGATCAATGTAAATAAGTAACAAAAATTAGTATAATTATGCAAAAGCAGTCAAATTTAACTTAGTTAGACCAGAGTCAGGCCGGCAATCGGGTCAGGTTTGACCGGGTCGACCTATCCCAAATCCATGCCCGATTACCAAATGGGCAAAGATTTCTACCCAAGACACTGCCCATGGGTCTAACACGCAGTTGCTATCCCTATTTTATAAGCTGCGACGCCCCTCTCATGCGCATGGCTGGGCGAGGTGGTACTAAAGAACTCTGTCTTGTTTCTGTCGCTGAGAGCCTGGGATGCTGCCAAGCTACACGAGTTTCAATCTTTACATGCCCAGCAGGCCTACATGACTCACCTAGTGCCTAGTTTCCTTACACCTACTACTTAGAGCTGTATATGGGCCAGTCTATTATCCAATAGTTAGCTGCATTATTTCCTACTAAATCTGCAGTTAGCGTAACAAATATGTTATTACTTCTTAGTCCATATTTCACTAGAGTGTAGATGTTAGCCTGAAATAATATTATATTTTATAATAATTAATTATACTAATCGGGCGACATATGGGTAACCCGTGGGCACAAACTCATGCATATACCCTACCCATTAATAATCGGGTCGCCCTTGGGTTTAACCCATGGACGAAAACGGCGACCCATACCCTACCCATTCGGGTCGGGTGCCCATGGAGGACGAACCCATGGGTCAAATTGCCGGGCTTAGACCAGAGATCAACAATTGATATACCTCTGAGTTGTAAGATTTCTTAATGCGGTACTCGTCCATTGTGACATCTCAAAGTATTTACAATGTATTATATTATTAAGATATGGGTCTAGTTGTTGGAAGCAAAAGACATGATTATTTTAGAAACTTCAGATCTAGGCCAAGCTCTGTCCATTGATGCATAAGCTCGGTTGTATTTCCTTTGTAGAAAATCATTCGTATACAAATAATAAGTATGTTTATTTGAATTTACGTAAGTGTTTGTGAGTAACATTTGCAGTATGATGAATTTTGTGAGAATCATGTAATACTTGTGTAATAACACAAAAATGAACCCATCCTGGGTATTTAGTACTAAAGGTTTTGTGGGAATTAACAAGAACATTTTTGCGGGGATTGGGTGAAACTTCTACCTTCACTCAATCTCCGCAAATCCCCATAAAATCCCAGTTTTGCTAAATCATATCAATTCCTAATAAAATCCAATCATCAAACCACTTGATATGTATAAGAATAAAGTATTGGAAATTAGGAAAACAAGCTAAAATTTAGGCAAAAGTTGAGATATGGGAGATTAAATTAGCTCGGTACCTAGACATGCCTTTATAGTGTACGTCCGGCGTTAGTATGTTGGGAGTATCTGTTTCGATCCCGCGCACGAAAGTGCAGTACACACGAGGGTTTTGCCGACGCTATGCTTGGCCCCTGGCCCGCGGTCGTGCACATTCGTCGCCTACTACCAACCAATCCACCGGGCGAAAATTGCAAGCACGTCGCAAAGAGACGATTCCATTTATCGGACGTGAAAGTCCGGCCGGCGCACAGTGCGGCGAGGTAGCGCGCCAACACGAGACCAGAGGAAGAAATTATTGGCGAGCCGGTGGAGCTGTTCACTCGCTCTGGAGTCTGGACAGGGATCTCTTCGTCTTTTTTGGAGGCTAGCACGTACATACACGGCGTGCAATAAACTGCCCGGCCGCCGAACCGACGGCGGCACGTCGCGTACGTCCCTCCTCCGGTCCGGAGAGGAAGACAAGTATGACCCGGGGCACACCGAAAAAACGACGCTCTACAGCCCACGTACTGCGACGGTTAGATAGGGCACACGGTGTGGTAAAGTCTGATCTTGTAGAAGTTGGGTGAAATGAATGTTGAACTTTAAACACTTTCTTTGTCTAAAAACATGTGTCTCGTTTTTGTCTATATGTCGAATGTATCAAGATGCATTTAAGTTAAAGATACATCTGTATCTAGATAAATCTGAGACACCTATTTTTAGATGGAGCGAGCATTATTTATTTTTCATATTTTGAATGTCGGTCTAAAATAATCAAAATTCTTAATTCCAACAATTGTTGGCTGCATTGACCCATACTCCCTCCATACTTAAATAAGTGGACATCTAGTCTCAAACTTTGTCCATAAAAGAGTGTACTTCTACTCCCAATGCACATTAAATTAGCAAAAATTGTGTCTCTCTAATCGCACAGAAATCAAATCCAATAATATTTAGCACATGTTATCTTAATTTTATACATGCACTTAGCCTATTGGGGGTGAAATAATTTAAGAAGAGAGAGATGTTAGTTGCATCTTCCCAATGTAAATTTTCACTCATTTTACTAATCTACCTTAAAAATCCCACACGTCCACTTATTTATGGACGGAGGGAGTAATGCCATATTTATCTTCTTCCCTGTTCCATATTGGCTCCTTTCCATCGCCGGTAGAGGATGGCAAGCTTGTTGGCGGCACCGACGTAGCAGCGTACCGGGGATGGAGAGGCCCCGTGCGATGAACAACGTGTTGGCGTGGTCGGGGACGAGGATGGGGAGATCCAGGAGCGCCTGTATGCGGCGGAGTTGACAACGCTGCTGATTTTCGCGCCACAGGGCGCGCTCTAGGGCGCAAGCTCCAACGCCGCCGCGACGCAGGATCTCTCGGTGAATCCTCCATCGTTGGCAACATCGTGGAGGCGTACCGGTTTCTCTCAAAAAACTGCAGCCTCGCCTCGTACTGGTTTTAAATACTGTCGAGTACCTCGGGTATACGGCCATCAACATGTTGGAGGTAGTCTTCAGCTGTCGTGTTTGAGCATCGACAGGAGGTCGTGTTCGCTTGCTCTTTCCAACCTTGCGGCTGTGATGGAAATATCTCCTCGAGTTTGAGGTCGAATGATGAATGGGTGAGGGATTGGGAAATGAAATGAATCTAGCATGTGGGCCCTACTATTAAGGTCGGTATTGTTAAGTTCCCATTGCACCAAACATCTCTAAGGTTGGTCACAGTGCACAATAACTTTAACTAGTATCATGCATATAACAGAAGTTTTTTGAAAAGGAGGCAAAAGCTTTGCCTCATCCATTAATTAAGAAGAAAGTGCCCAATTTTTAGGAGAAAATTGGGCGAAAACCAACAACACACACTGGACACCCCGGCCAACCTGGCTACCCACACGGAGCACACACGCCAGCAGAAGAAAAGCCATCGATGAGGATGTCATCGAGCGTCATCGTCGTCACTCCTCCACGAGCCGGCGATTCCGACTTCACCTTAAACGACCGCCACCGAGACCCTCGCCGCGAACGACACTCGGAGCCAATGTAAGCCTATGCCAAACAGTCGACCCCCAAGCACGTCGAGGAGGAGGCAGCTCCGACTTCAACCGTGATCTTCAAAGGAGAAAGTTGCACGCCTTGCACCGACGCAAGCACCAATCAAGTGGCATCGTTGCCACAAGTCGCCTCGCAGCTCCGACTTCACCATCACGGCAGGGGTGACGAAGGACATGCCGCAACTCCGATCCGCTCACCATTGTCATCGTTGCCACGCAGCCCACGACGCCAACACCAACCATCTTCCACGGGTCCCTCCGACCAAAGCAGCTCCAAATCGATGCCCCCAAGAGGGAAGACGACACAAAAGCGCCGCCACCGACCGATCACGGCGGATCTAGGGATTACCCCAGAGCTTTTCCGGACAGGATGACAAAACATCACCTCGGCGATGCCTTCAAGAAGGAAGCGGCGCCCGAAGCCGTCGCCATCGCCGGCCTCGGCCAGCTGCCGGCCGGCCAACCACCGAGGGCAAGGCATTAGCCCGGAGCTTATCATGTCATCCTGCTTCAAGCTTCTGGCCAGACCACCTCCCTTCCCTCAACCACCATCACCACCACGGCCGCCACACCCGGCCCCGGACTCGCACCGCCGGCCGACCTCCGGCGCCGGCGAAACACCACCGTGCCCCCATGGCCACCCGCATCTCTTCCCGCAGCACTCCAACACGCCCCGGAAGGGCTGCCACGCGGCATCCTCGCCCGCCTCCGAGCATACCAACCGAAGGAGGCAAGCCCCCCAAGCGGCCGACCACCACCCCCGCATCTCCTCCCCGCGCACGCCCGGCCGGGCCCCGTCATCCTCAGGTCCGGCCACCAAGCGACACGGCGAGCCGCCCGAGCAACCGCATCCGCCCGAGCCCGCCCGGCCCAAGCCGAGCCCAGATCGGGCCCGCATCGCCGCCGCCGGCCGCGGCGCCGGGCCGCCGCGCGCGAGGCTCCTCCTCCGCGCCCACCGGCTCAACCACCCCGGCGCCACCACCGCTCCGGCCGCCATGGACGCCCGCGGCCGAATCTCGCCGGCACGGGCTCCCCAATCCCGTGAGCAGCCCCTCCCGGCCGGAGGAGAAACGGGTCCTGCCGCCGCCGGCTCCGCGCGGGCTTTGCCCGACGGAGCACACCGGCGACGGCAGAGGAGGAGGTGGGTGGGGTTGCGGTGGTGGCTGGCCGGGATTTGCTCCGCCGCCCGTGTCGCCCAGGGGAGGGAGCGACGCGGGGGCCTTTCCTCCCATATAACAGAAGTTACTTACCCTATAAGCAGTCTAAGCAGTCTAAGGGTTGATTTAGACCAAAATTCGTAAGTTTGAGATACACCGGCAGGGATACAGAGTCCACGATCTATTCACCAAACCTCCACGAGTTTATGGTTAAAAAATAGACGTTTTCCGCACACGATGCGTGCAAACGTGACAGGGACGTACCGGTATCGTGCCATTTATGTGGGCAGGCGAGGCATATGATCGCCCGATGATGATCCGCACGATACCGAGAGGAGAAAGCCGGCAATTGCCTGGCTGGCTTGGCTGCGCTGCCGGGCGCCGGGCGCAAGGACAGAGCATCGGAGAGACGGCCGGAACAGTTGATCGTTGGCGATTGCAGGTCGTACTCGTACGTGGAGCAATAGATGTGGCCTGGTTTCTTGCTACAGGCCCAGCAGTGGATCACAACAGTAATATGCCATTGCTCTCCGCTAGCAACAAGACAGCGCCGCAGCGACAGGGCAGGTACCGTCGAGTACCACACAACTTGCCACGAAGGTCCCGATCCTAGCTGCATATAGCGCGTACCGTCTCTTGGTTATGGCATTCATCGCCTGACCTGTCCGGTGTCTGCAGACAAAGTTCAGCAACGGCATATTCTCGCGTCTAATTAGACCGTCTATTACTAAGTTGATCTACTTTCAGTTTGCAATCTAAATATATTTCCGGTGGCCGGGTGCATTTTGAACATAATTTGTATATAGGTTTTGGTTCATTTACGTCGGACCATGGACACATTTTTTTTTTTTACTTGTCTGTTTGCGTTCACCACTCAAGCCGGCAATTCGGCCCATGGGTACGTCTGCCCATGAGCACCCGACCCGAATGGGTAGGGTATGGGTCCCGATGTTCGTCCATGGAGACGACCCATGGGCAACCCGATTAGTAGTGGGTCAGGTATGGGTATCAATCTATGCCCACGAGTTGCCCGATGGGTCACCCGATTAATATTACTAATTAAAACAATTGCATTATTTTTTATGCTACGTGGGCTATGATACACATTCATTATACATGTAGACATTATACATCGTTTACACACATAGCTTTTGTATCCAGGCACCAAACATGTGCAGATTAGTACTACTTGTAGTCCCAAAGCCATGAACGGGAACACCACTCTTTATCCTGGCAGCCCAACAATGTGCTGATGTGTTCTAAAGAATAAAGGCCGCGTAGTGTAGCCAGCGGCCCATAGAAAAATAGCATGGATGCTCATCACACACCAGTCGCTGGCGCATGAACACGGAAACTTTAGTACCACCTCAACCATGTAAAGAGATGGATACATTCACAAGTCTATAAAATACAGGAGATGGCCTTCACTTAGTTAGTACGAAGCTCTTGCTACCTCACGAGGATACTAGACGCCGTAAGTTGTCTTAAATTATTATATGGACAATGCGTAAGCTAGCGTAATAAATTAATTATACTACTACGCTTAAATATCTAGTTGTGTCAAACTCTCCATTTTTTCTACCCGATGGGTTGCCCGATAGGGTCGGGTTGCCCGATGGGTTTGGGCATGGGTCTCATTCCTTACCCATGGGTAGGGTCATGGGTCACAGGTGTGCCCGATAAGGGTGATGGGCAGGGCATGGGTCTAGTTTAGGTCGACCCGACCAAACCCGATCCATTGCCAGCCTTATTCACCACTGCCCGAGCAGTACTACTCTTTTATGACTGCATCTGACATGTACAAGGGTAGCGTATATGTTAGAGGTATATTTGGTATATGTGTATTTGGTACTATATGATTTGTAATCATCTCCTGTCTTATCTTTAGGATATCCTTCTTGGCTCCCAAGACTTGTACCCTTATATATACTCGCTCGAGAGGTTCAATACAACATCTATCATATTCCACATATCCCTCTATCCTTCTACATGGTATCAGAGCGGCACGCTCCTTGATCTAGCCGCCGCAAAGTTTCCGCGCCGCGCCGCCCCCGGGGAGGTCGATCTCCATTACTCCGGGGGCCGCGCAACCCGTATGAGGGTTCGTTCGCCGATCGGTTGATCGCCTGCCCTCGTGTCTTTTTTTCCGATCTTTAGATCGGTTTTCTTTTTTGCCCGCCGGTCGCTCGACCGTCGTTTTCTTTTTGGTTTACCGATCATAGATCGGCTTGAGTCGTCCATCGCCGTCGTCCACTTGCGCCTCTACTCCGACAACGGCATCGACCTGCACCGGCCATCAACCGCACGGCACAGCCGGACGTGCCGCACACGGGGCGCCCCTACGTGCGACGCAGCAGGCTGTTTCGCCTGCACGGTCTCCATCGCCGGTTCGTCTTCGTCGTCATCGCTGATACGTCTCCGACGTATCGATAATTTCTTATGTTCCATGCCACATTATTGATGATATCTACATGTTTTATGCACACTTTATGTCATATTCGTGCATTTTCTGGAACTAACCTATTAACAAGATGCCGAAGTGCCAGTTCCTGTTTTCTGCTGTTTTTGGTTTCAGAAATCCTAGTAAAGAAATATTCTCGGAATCGTACGAAATCAACGCCCAGGTTCCTATTTTGCCCGGAAGCATCCAGAACACACGAGAGCCGCCAGAGAGGGGGCATAGGCCCACCAAACCCTAGGCCGGCGCGGCCAAGGGGGGCCCGCGCCCCCCTATAGTGTCGGCGCCCCTTCGACCTCCTGACGCCGCCTCTTCGCCTATATAAAGCCCCTCGACCTAAAACCTCGATACGGAAAAACCACGGTACGAGAAACCATCCAGAGCCGCCGCCATCGCGAAGCCAAGATCTGGGGGACAGGAGTCTCTGTTCCGGCACGGCGCCGGGACGGGGAAGTGCCCCGAAGGCTCCTCCATCGACACCACCGCCATCTCCATCAACGCTGCTGTCTCCCATGAGGAGGGAGTATTTCTCCATCGAGGCTCGGGGCTGTACCGGTAGCTATGTGGTTCATCTCTCTCCTATGTACTTCAATACAATAATCTCATGAGCTGCCTTACATGATTGAGATTCATATGATGATGCTTGTAATCTAGATGTCGTTATGCTAGTCAAGTGAATTTTACTTATGTGATCTCCGGAGACTCCTTGTCCCACGTGTGTAAAGGTGACGAGTGTGTGCACCGTGTGGGTCTCTTAGGCTATATTTCACGAGAATACTTATTCGCCGTTATGAATGGCATAGTGAAGTGCTTATTTATATCTCTTTATGATTGCAATGTGTTTTGTATCACAATTTATCCGTGTGCTACTCTAGTGATGTTATTAAAGTAGTTTTATTCCTCCCGCACGGTGTAATGGTGACAAGTGTGTGCATCCGTGTTAGTACTTGGCGTAGGCTATGATTATGATCTCTTGTAGATTATGAAGTTAACTATTGCTATGATGGTATTGATGTGATCTATTCCTCCTACATAGTGTGAAGGTGACAGTGTGCATGCTATGTTAGTACTTGGTTTAGTCGTATTGATCTTTCATGCACTCTAAGGTTATTTAAATATGAACATTGAATTGTGGAGCTTGTTAACTCCGGCATTGAGGGTTCGTGTAATCCTACGCAATGGTGTTCATCATCCAACAAGAGTGTAGAGTATGCATTTATCTATTCTCGTTATGTGATCAATGTTGAGAGTGTCCACTAGTGAAAGTCTGATCCCTAGGCCTTGTTCCTAAATATCGCTATCGCCGCTTGTTTACTCGTTTCTACTGCGTTACTACTGTTGCGTTACTATCGCTTGTTTACTGTTCCGGGCAAAGCACTTTTCTCGGTGCCGTTGCCACTTGCTCATATATATTCATACCACCTGTATTTCACTATCTCTTCGCCGAACTAGTGCACCTATTAGGTGTGTTGGGGACACAAGAGACTTCTTGCTTTGTGGTTGCAGGGTTGCATGAGAGGGATATCTTTGACCTCTTCCTCCCCGAGTTCGATAAACCTTGGGTGATCCACTTAAGGGAAAACTTGCTGCCGTTCTACAAACCTCTCGCTCTTGGAGGCCCAACACCGTCTACGAGAAAAGGAGGGGCGTAGACATCAAGCTATTTTCTGGCGCCGTTGCCGGGGAGGAAAGGTAAAAGGTACTCACACTCCGGATCTCGGCTACTAAGCTATTTTCGCCGTTGTAAGTACTCGAAGCTATTTCCTTTAGATCCTGCAATTGCATCTTTTTGTCTCTTGTTTTACACTAGTAAGGCTTAATGGAAGACAACAACAAAATGAGAGATCTTTATGAACTTTATCTTGAATTAGGACATGATGTGTTTGAAGAGAGAATTAAAAAACCCATGGAACTTTATATGCATGCTAATGGGAATGTTATTACTATGAATGCTTTGAACACTATTGTTGCTAATGCTATGGAAAATTCTAAGCTTGGGGAAGCTGGCTTTGATGAGCATGATCTTTTTAGTCCCCCAGACAATGAGGAGGAAATTTACTTTGATGATAATTTGCCTCCTATTTATGATGATTATAATGATAGTAGTCTTTGGTTACCGCCTGTTATGGAAGATAAATTTGATTATGATTACAATATGCCTCCTACACTTGATGAGAATAATAATGATAGCTACTTTGTTGAATTTCCTCCCACTACAACTAATAAAATTGATTATCCTTATGTTGGGAGTAGTAATAATTTTATGCATGAGACTCATGATAAGAATGCTTTATGTAATAGTTATATTGTTGAGTTTGCTCATGATACTACTGAAAGTTATTATGAGAGAGGAAAATATGGTTGTAGAAATTTTCATGTTACTAAAACACCTCTCTATATGCTGAAATTTTTCAAGCTACACTTGTTTTATCTTCCTATGCTTGCTACTTTGCTCTTCATGAACTTGTTTATTTACAAGATTCCCTTTCATAGGAAGCATGTTAGGCTTAAATTTGTTTTGAATTTGCTTCTTGATGCTCTCTTTTGCTTCAAATACTATTTCTTGCGAGTGCATCATTAAAATCTGCTGAGCCCATCTTAATGGCTATAAAGAAAGAACTTCTTGGGAGATAACCCATGTGTTATTTTGCTACAGTACTTTGTTTTATATTTGTGTCTTGGAAGTTGTTTACTACTGTAGCAACCTCTCCTTATCTTAGTTTAGTGTTTTGTTGTGCCAAGTAAAGTCGTTGATAGAAAAGTTCATACTAGATTTGGATTACTGCGCAGAAACAGATTTCTTTGCTGTCACGAATCTGGACAAAATTCTCTGTAGGTAACTCATAAAATTATGCCAATTTACGTGAGTGATCCTCAGATATGTACGCAACTTTCATTCAATTTGAGCATTTTCATTTGAGCAAGTCTGGTGCCCCAATAAAATTCGTCAATACGAACTGTTCTGTTTTGACAGATTCTGCCTTTTATTTCGCATTGCCTCTTTTGCTATGTGGGATGGATTTCTTTATTCCATTGACTTCCAGTAGCTTTGAGCAATGTCCAGAAGTGTTAAGAATGATTGTGTCACCTCTGAACATGTAAGTTTTTGATTATGCACTAACCCTCTAATGAGTTTGTTTCGAGTTTGGTGTGAAGGAAGTTTTCAAGGGTCAAGAGAGGAGGATGATATACTACGATCAAGAAGAGTGAAAAGTCTAAGCTTGGGGATGCCCCGGTGGTTCACCCCTGCATATATCAAGAAGACTCAAGCTTCTAAGCTTGGGGATGCCCAAGGCATCCCCTTCTTCATCGACAACATTATCAGGTTCCTCCATGAAACTATATTTTTATTCCATCACATCTTATGTGCTTTGCTTGGAGCGTCGGTTTGTTTTTGTTTTTGTTTTGTTTGAATAAAATGGATCCTAGCATTCATTGTTTGGGAGAGAGACACGCTCCGCTGTTGCATATGGACAAGTATGTCCTTAGTTTCTACTCATAGTATTCCTGGCGAAGTTTCTTCTTCGTTAAATTGTTATATGGTTGGAATTGGAAAATTATACATGTAGTAATTGCTATAAATGTCTTGGGTAATGTGATACTTGGCAATTGTTGTGCTCATGTTTAAGCTCTTGCATCATATGCTTTGCACCCATTAATGAAGAAATACATAGAGCATGCTAAAATTTGGTTTGCATATTTGGTCTCTCTAGAGTCTAGATAATTTCTAGTATTGAGTTTGAACAACAAGGAAGACGGTGTAGAGTCCTATAATGTTTTCAATATGTCTTTTATGTGAGTTTTGCTGCACCGCTTCATCCTTGTGTTTGTTTCAAATAGCCTTGCTAGCCTAAACTTGTATCGAGAGGGAATACTTCTCATGCATCCAAATACTTGAGCCAACCACTATGCCATTTGTGTCCACCATACCTACCTACTACATGGTATTTCTCCGCCATTCCAAAGTAAATTGCTTGAGTGCTACCTTTAAATTTCCATTCTTCACCTTTACAATATATAGCTCATGGGACAAATAGCTTAAAAACTATTGTGGTATTGAATATGTACTTATACACTTTATCTCTTATTAAGTTGCTCGTTGTGCGATAACCATGTTCACTGGGGACGCCATCAACTACCTTTTGTTGAATTTCATGTGATTTGCTATGCATGTTCGTCTTGTCTGAAGTAAGAGCGATCTACCACCTTATGGTTGGAGCATGCATATTGTTAGAGAAGAACATTGGGCCGCTAACTAAAGCCATGATCCATGGTGGAAGTTTCAGTTTTGGACATATATCCTCAATCTCATATGAGAAAAATAATTGTTGCTACATGCTTATGCATAAAAGAGGAGTCCATTATCCGTTGTCTATGTTGTCCCGGTATGGATGTCTAAGTTGAGAATAATCAATAGCGAGAAATCCAATGCGAGCTTTCTCCTTAGACCTTTGTACGAGCGGCATAGAGGTACCCCATTGTGACACTTGGTTAAAACATGTGCATTGCGATGATCCGGTAGTCCAAGCTAATTAGGACAAGGTGCGGGCACTATTAGTATACTACGCATGAGGCTTGCAACTTGTAAGATATAATTTACATGATACATATCCTTTATTACTACCGTTGACAAAATTGTTTCTTGTTTTCAAAATCAAACCTCTAGCACAAATATAGCAATCGATGCTTTCCTCTTTGAAGGATCTTTCTTTTACTTTTATGTTGAGTCAGTTCACCTATTTCTCTCCACCTCAAGAAGCAAACACTTGTGTGAACTGTGCATTGATTCCTACATATTTGCATATTGCATTTGTTATATTACTCTATGTTGACAATATCCATGAGATATATATGTTACAAGTTGAAAGCAACCGCTGAAACTTAATCTTCCATTGTGTTGTTTCAATACCTTTACTTTGAATTATTGCTTTATGAGTTAACTCTTATGCAAGACTTATTGATGCTTGTCTTGAAGTATTATTCATGAAAAGTCATTGCTTTATGATTCATTTGTTTACTCATGTCATTACCATTGTTTGGATTGCTGCATTCATTACATGTGTTTACAATAGTATGATCAAGTTTATGATGGCATGTCACTCCGTAAGTTATCTTTGTTATCGTTTACTCGCTCGGGACGAGCGAAAACTAAGCTTGAGGATGTT